>NC_083107.1:60717201-61020231 GCF_949774975.1 Lagenorhynchus albirostris
TGATGGATGGATCGACTGACGAATGTTTTCTAGGGTGCTTTACATCCTTCTCTGAATCTGGCATGATTTCATACTTCTGATTACTTCTCGACTTTATTACAACCACTCTGAATTATAGTAATTTTTTAAGAAAACAAAAGCTACTTACCCCAACCTGTAGTCAGATGCAAACTTAAAAGTCCAACTTATTCACTGTATCATGGAAGTCTTTCGTATCAACTTTAACTACCATTACCAAGCCCAGAGAGGCCCCTCAAGAAAACCCTTGTGGCAGCCACAGAGGCTGGTACTGTTTTTGTTAATGTGGTCCCCTCTTCTGATGGTGTATCAATTTAACTTTTGTGGAGCTCGGTACGGCAGGTACCAAACCGATGATAAATAGGTAGTATGGCATAAAACTAAAAGCTTTGTTAAGATCAAGGTGGGATGACTTGCAGTTCATTCCCTTTATCAGTCTTTCTCTTCTTCCTCAGAGAAACAAAGATAATTCTGACAAATTATTCCGTACAAAGGCCTGGCTGCCTGTTTATCCAGTATCCTATTTCCTCTAAATCTGTGACAAACTGACTTAATGATGATGTGTTCATTAAATTCCAGGACCAATACACTCCCTTTTAAACAAATATAATACACAAGAACTTTTTTAAATACCCTGAAATTGCCATTATTCTCCATAAATCTATAAATATGGTATTGAAATGCCTTGCAATGACTTCCACACATTCTAAAAATGTTGTTGTAATTATGCTTAAAATTCATGTTCAGAATTTGTTCACAAAACGTAGTAATGGGGACCCACATTATCTCATTATGCTCTGGCAAGAACACTAGTCCTTCTGCCCCATCCCCAACTGCATACATACCTTCACATTACAGAATGCCCCAGAGAACAGTCCTCAAAGGAAGGCTTTAACTAGAACTAACTATTCACCTTCTCATAACAAACCTCAAGAACTAAGTCTAAACTTACCAGGTCATCCATCATCTCTGGACTCAATCTTCCTTGGCTCTGTAAAATCACCCATGCTCTGCACAACCCTGCCATCCGAATCCTTCTACTGTGCCTTCTAGAACTCGTGGACCATCATCACCAAAATCCCCTTTGCTGTCATTCTCCCCTCCAGATGGTTCCCTTCACCTCTGTGCTCTAATGGAAACCTGGGTACTCCTCCCCGACTGCTCTCTATCCCCTGAAGTCCTCTCAAGAGGGGACGGCTTCACCGCCCACATGCCATAAATCCTGGGGTAGGGGTAGGGGTCCTTTGTTCTCATCACTAATTTCAGATCATTCTTCCTCTTCTCCTTAAAAAAATAACACGTTGTTTGCCTAAAGCACATGCAATCACATGATGTACCAACTACACGCAGGTGTTGCATTTATCTACAGAACTTCTGCCTCTGTTCCTTCGCTACTGACTGCTGCTGTATCCTTCCCAGCAGCAATGGCATGGCCAGTCACCATAAGCACTCTCTTGTGTAACTCTCAATCTCAGTACCCTTCTCTTTATATCAGACTCATCAGGAAAAATCCTAACCCTGGTTAAATCCTAACCCTCCACCTCCACTGCATGCACCAGAGCTGGGGAAAAGCGCACAACTGTGCTGGCTGGTCTCCCTTCAAATTTATAACCTCAAGTAAGCTATCAGCACTAGCAGGCCACCCTAATACATTTCCCTACTTAATTCACTCGTCCTCCCTCTGAGATTTCTATTTTCCATTTCCTCTCCCTCCCCAATTTTTCACACCCCTTCTTCCGCCTCAGCGTCAGCTGATGACCTTGTTTTATGCATCTCTGAGAAACAGGAACAATTTTGCTCCTCTCCCTCCTCAAAGACTTTGCTCCTGCAGTCATCATCTTTCTTACATTATCAGTTTCTCCCTTTTTACTAGATCATTCTTGTCATCATTCAAACATACTGTAATATCTTCCATATTTTTAAAGTGTCTCTTGACCCTAAATCCCTCTAAAACAACCACCTCATTTTTCAGTTCCACCTTTTGAGAGGTTTTCCCATTTCTGTTTCTCGTACTATCATTCTTCTACTCTTTCACGTTAGGAACCCCAGAATCATCTTTGTATTTTCATCCCTCCCTTGTCTGTTAGCAGATACTGGACGTTCCTCCATCAAAATGGTGTGTTTCCATCTCTTCCTTGCTTTTCCCCGGCCATCCCCTAGACCAGTCTCTTGTGACACCACATCTAAATAACAGAAACAGCTTTCCAACAAGCTACACCAAGCTCTCCAACAGAAGCTCCACCTGCAAATTCCTTCCACGCCCCAAAACCCCAATCTGCCTAACACTGATTTCTCCACGCTCTGCTGCTGTCGGCTCATAAACCTACAGCGATTCCCGATAGCTCCCATCACCAGGCCTAACCTTCCTGAGCCACGTGGAAGACACTTCATCATCTGGTCCTGTCCTGCCTCCCCATTTTTAGTTCCTATTACCTATCAACATAAAAACTTGCTCTTTTACAGGAGTTCCCTGGTGGTCTTGTGGTTAGGATTTGGCGCTTTTATTGCCATGGCCAAAAAAAATAAACTTGCTCTTTTAGATTCATTTCCCAAGTGTCTTTCATGTAAGTCAAGCAACTCTCACTTGTACATTTTATTCTTTTGTCCGTATCATTCTTCTTCCTGGAATCCATCACCATCCAAATTCCAAATTGTTCAGACTCCTCCTCCTCTACAATACCTTATCATATAATGCCAGGTCACAATTTTTTGGCCCTAAATTCCTATAGCATTCCAAGTCTTCATTGCATTTATTAATGATTTAATCATATACAGTGATATACCATCACTAACTCTTTCATTTGCAATATATACTTGAATAGAAGTAGACCTTTTTCTTCAAAATTATCTCTCAGGAAAGGGAAATCCCCCAATATTGATTTCTTACAAGGCCTCAAATATCACAGAGTGCTTTATTTAAAAAAAAAAAACAAGTACGATTTGTGGAAGATACATAAACCTTAAATGACCTCAACCAATCCTACTTTTGGATTATGAAGAGGCCATCAGACAGAATCTGTTAAAAAAAACAAGGGGAGGAGGGGCATGGAGAGATTTAATCAGCCACAGTAATTATTCCTGAGGGAATGATGTCAAAATTGGAAGTGCTGGATCTTGTAAACAGCCTTTTCAGAAACACCTGAAAAATCAATAGTCAATCTCCACACTGTAAAGATCAAAAATACACACCTCACTAATTAAAAATGTAACCGTCCTAGTTTTATGTGAAAAGACACCGTGTTTTGGAACAAAACTTCTTGTGATAACTTGGATTCAAAATCTGCTGCATCTCCAACAACTTAGATGGCAATAAAGAGGGTGTGCTCAGAAAACAGTGTTAAATGACACGGAAATCAGCTCCAGCAAAGACAATGACAGTGACGGTGAGGCATTTGAAATATGACTAAAACAGTTTTGTGAAATATAAGAACAGCAAAAAGTAATACTCTAAATTGCTGTATTATTTTACATGACGTGATAAAATCTGTATGAATAATTAATTTAATAGACATTTGACTGCTTCAACTCTACCCCTGAAAGTTTATACACTGAAGTTGGCAAAATATACTATTTTTTCAGCGGACAATGGGGGTGAAGACGGGGGAGCAAAGAGCCGCAAGACAATAAAAACGAGTTTGGTAACTGTGCTGTCTATGGCATAATGTGATTCAAAAAAGACTTTACATGGTTAGAACTTGGCTTGTCAGTCATCCACTGTGTAGAGCTGAGTTTTTCAATTTTCAAATTCAAGGACTAGAATAAATGTTATCTAAGACTCTCTGTGTTCCCAAAATTTTATTTCTGTTGTTTTCTATTGTACTCTCTTTTAAAGATTCAGCAGCATTGGTAAACACAAAGAGAAATGCTATTTTAGAGGCTACTGCACATTTCCCATTCTTTACTACCATTTAATATGTCTGAGAAACTTAATACAATTCAAAAACTTCAGCCCTTGCTCTACTGCCCTTATAAGCTTGATTTTGGACCTGGAAAATCCTGGGTATTCCAAACTATATTACCAACTTCTCCATCTTTGAGCAGCATCATTGTAGAGACGAAAGGTATATTTAAGAAAGTCTCGTTCAGTCTTCTTTTTTCCCTGAGCAGAACCTGGGGCTCAGCAAGAGTTCCATGCTGATCAGGGGCAGGGCTGAGACTCAAGCCCATGCCACATCCTCTGTTAACTCTGGTGGCAAGGCACAGCACTCAGCTCTGGGCATGCCACCCCTAATTACTTGATTACTTCATGTTTTCAATTCCTAAATTTCTTTTCTAGGTTTTATGCATGAATGTATAAAAGTTATGGGCCACGTTATTTTGTTATTTTAATGTGATTTCTGACTTCATTCCAGAGGGGAAGCACCCAATGACCCATCCACACCTATATGATTTTGAGCCAATCTCAGCCTCCGATCGCCACTGCACGAATCTCCCACCTCTTCTAAAGAGATGCACGTTCTTGCCAGATGAGCTGCATTTCTAATTAGCGCTCTCCTCATGGAGCACCATCCTATGGTAAATCACGCGGAATGGACGTGGTAACAACAGATGCTGACCTCAAGCGTGCCACGTGTGAAATCATCCACTATGCAGAGGTGACCCAGGCAGGCTGGCACAAACTATCCTGGCCATACTACCGCAGCATGACCATCCCATCGCTTTCAGGAAACACACACGTGCGTGGACACACAGGCACACATATGCCATCACGTCCGTACCTAGTCAACATTCTGCATCTTGTTTGAGATCATCAAAGCTACCAATCGCTCTAAGCTTGTCTTTGCCTTTTCCAGCTCAAATACCATCACTGCTCTGAGTTACACAATGCTAACACTTATGACTGAAAATGTGTACTTACCTTCAATCCTCTTTAAAGCTGAAAGGCACATATCCTTCCTTGGAAACTCAAAGGGATTGTTACAGGTTCGAATGGTGTCACACTCACATTTCCCATTGATTATATTGCAGCCAGAGACAAGGTTTTCATTGCATGGTTCAAAACCAAGCAGTTGGTCATCATCCCAGTTCTCATCTGTAAAACAATTAACAACCACATAATGTTTGCTTGTTAGCTTCATTCAAAGGCCCGTCTGAGGGCTTCCCTGGTGGCGCAGTGGTTGAGCGTCTGTCTGCCAATGCAGGGGACACGGGTTCGTGCCCCGGAGCGGCTAGGCCCGTGAGCCATGGCCGCTGAGCCTGCGTGTCTGGAGCCTGTGCTCCGCAACGGGAGAGGCCCACGTACCGCCAAAAAAAAAAAAAGGCCTGTCTGAAAGCAAAAATGTGCGAGGATGTCAAGATTAACATCCGATTTTGACACCTCAATTTACGAAACACAGTTTGGCTGCAGTTTTACAAATGAATGAAACTCAACCTCCTAAAAAAAGAGAAGACTGAAATATACCCATACACGTCAACATTAACTAGCTATATATACAAACGTTTCTGATCAAAAACCACTACTCCTCTGATGTGTTATTACAGAAACAATTGAGATTCCTTTAAATTTCTTCATTTTAAACAAAGATTCCAGGATTTTCCCATGTTCAATAAAACTACATCTGTCAATCGACAAAATTATTCCAAAAAACCCCCAAATTTTTTACCCCATCTGGTAGAGACCAGCTTCAGGTTTAAAACAGCTCTGCAACTTCATATATCAAGGCAGTGCTAATAAATGTAAACAGACACCACCCAAGGAGTCAGGAATGGGATACAACGGAGGAGGTGCCCTCCAATGCACTTCAGTACAAATGCTAATGTCCATTACTGCCCACAACCAAAGCCAGAAACAACAACAAACAAAACTAAGGGCGACAGCCTAGTGAGAGGCTGAGGTCGTCAAAGTCTGCGGCTGAGACCGTATCAGGGTCCTGGGTCATGAAATGGAGTTGACTGTAAGAAATAGATTTTAAAACCAACTTTCACGGGAACAAGTTCAGACAAATGAAACAAACATAACACAACCACAGCAAGACTCAATCCTTAATAATATTCCTCATAGTTGAAATGCCTCTTGTAGGAAACCAGACTATTTCTCTGAGTCTCTGTGATGTTATGAGTTTTTCCCCCCTCTTAACATTATCTTTAATAGATACTTTATCACACCTTAACTGGGCACTGACTATTAAATAGTAAACATGTTTCTGATAACCATATCTGGAGAGAATCTTTTAAAAGTGCTTGAATTTAAGATACTTAAACTTGCTGCTCAAAGTAAGGCAGGTATAAAGACATCTGAAGAATGTCTTTTCACAAAAGACAGCGCAAACAAATGGCTATAATTTTTATAAGGCTAACTTTTCCTTCTGGTGACATCGTTGACTTACTGCCTAAGTCAGGAAAAGACTGTTCTCCCTCACTGAAATAAATAATTTTCTTGTCAAGGGGTCTTTAGAAGGATATCATTTACAAAATAAAGAGCTTCAGGGTGATTATTTGAAAAGGGAGAATAGAAAATCTCCTGTGTTTTGATTTCAGAAGATCAGGCTCTCTTATTTGATCAAAGCTTCATCTCTTAGTAAAACAATTTTAGAAGTTTAAACAAAAACACAAAGTATCTGTTTTAAGATTTATTTTCCTATTTAGCCTGTATTTGGTCTTTAGAAATGACAGGTATATAACATGTATACACACAAAGGGACATTCCTATCTTCAAGACAACAGTGAAATTACTAAATTACTTTGAAAGGAAAACCAGAATAGAATATACTGAAACAACTCAACACAGTAAAGTAGGTGATAATTTAGTCTCTGGTTATAACACGTGACAAAATGGCTCACGTAAACAATTTCTTACCTCTATGTTTAATTGTTGACATGTTATTAGTACCACCAGCCTAATATAGTTCAGCAAAATTTACCGTAAAGAAATTCTTTTGACTGTATATTCAAATTTGTAATTCAAAATTAGTTCAATCCTAGGAACCTAAAAATCAGTAAGAAACTCAAGTAACATTTGAACTACTGAAAAACTGTATTTCTCCTCTTTCCCGTCCCATATTCCAAGAAATCTTTATTACTATCTTTGTAAATATATGCAGTTAATGTATCACCAAATCAAATGGATTCTGATGCAGATTTCTTTTTCCACAATAAACATCCCTTCCCTCCATCGTAACTGGAACTCCCTGAAGACATCACTCTCCTGAACCACTGCAGCATCCTCTAACCTGTCTCCTTGCACTACCCCATTTCCCACACTGTCAACCAGCATCACCTTCCTCAAAAGACAAGCCTGGGGCTTCCCTGGTGGCGCAGTGGTTGAGAGTGTGCCTGCCGATGCAGGGGACATGGGTTCGTGCCCGGTCCGGGAGGATACCACATGCCACGGAGCGGCTGGGCCCGTAAGCCATGGCCACTGGGCCTGCGCGTCCGAGGCTGTGCTCCGCGACGGGAGAGGCCACAACAGTGAGAGGCTCGCGTACCACAAAAAAAAAAAAAAAAAAAAAAAGACAAGCCTGCTCATTGGTTCTCTCTTGCTAACAAGAAAAAGTCCAAACATCCTAATGCCCCAATAAGCACACAGATTCTCACTACAAACCCTCAATAAATGTTCCCATGCCTTTGCTCACAGAATGTCATCGCCTGGAATACCTCCTTCTCTCCTTCCTCTTGATAACTCCTATTCATTTTTCAAGACCCAAGTCACATGTTACCTCTTTGAGAAGTCTTCTCCAACTCTGAGCTCTCTATCCTCCACGCTCCTACAAACACCTGTGCACACCTCTTACCCTTTCCAATAATGGTTTCACGCAAGTCTAACTTCCCCATTAGACAAAGAGTCCTCAGGTGCAGGAGGAGCCAGGTCTTATCCAACTTTGAACCCCCTTAACCCCAGGACTTAGTACAAGTGTTCAGTAACTCTATCTAGTTTTCCATGTCACTGGTATGGTCAATGCTGTTGACTATGCTTTTTGGGGTTTTTTTTTGCGGTACGCGGGCCTCTCACTGCTGTGGCCTCTCCCGTTGCGGAGCACAGGCTCAGCGGCCATGGCTTACGGGCCCAGCCACCCCGCAGCATGTGGGATCTTCCCAGACCGGGGCACGAACCCGTGTCCCCTGCGTCAGCAGGCGGACCGGACTCTCAACCACTGCGCCACTAGGGAAGCCCTTTTTTTTTTTTTTAAACAGAAAATTTCTTGTAAACAAATGCAGAGATGTATAACAAGGAAAACATGTTTCATTATAATGAACATGTTTACATAATAAAAATCTTATTCAAAAACCTTATTAGTGAAGCATTAATGAGGCAGGCATTTTGAAGAAATGCTCAGACATACTTTGGTACCTTTCTCTCTAGGCATCAACTGTCATTCTCTTTCCCAGTTCAGCTCTAGACTTCAGCCTCTTATCAGCTGGCTGGCATCAACAGCCCCTCCAAGAAGTCCATCTTAGGGCCAATTTGTTTTCACTGCCAGGTGTTTTTCTCTGCCTCCCCACAGGAAGACCATATCCCCTGAGTGTGGAATCAGAATTAAAAGGCAAATTCCCTTAATGCCCTCTCCAGCTCCTTACTGTTCTCAGCAGAAGCCTCTTGGCAACAGCGACAGGCTGCACCTGATGGTGCACAGGTAAGCCTGACCACCCCCTCAGGAAATGTCATGGCCACCCTGTCCAGTCAGGAGGCATCTGACTCTAAAGCCAAAAATGTCTTACATGCTCTTATTTTCTTTCTTGAGAGGAAACCCTTTCATTTCTATGCCCCCCATCCTAATCAATACTTTTTCTTCTTGGCAAATAGTTCCCTTAGCAACCACTGCTTTATAGGATCAAGTACAACATGGTTATGAGACAAATGCTTTTATGTTTTTCTATTACAGAACATTATACTTTACTGTAACAGCCATCCAACACGGATTGAAAGCAAAAATTTAGTAAAGTCTGATTATACAGAAATCAAATCTGAGCCTAATAGTGTCACTGACAGCACTTGGCAAATCTGATGTTTTAAAATCTCTTTTCCTAAGTAAATCCACATATACAGCACAAGGATCAAGGTTCTGATTCTGATATAGTTTCTGATTTCTCCTTGGACTAGTCAGGACTTTAAGAACAAGGGGCGGGGGGATTAAAAACAGGAGTACTGCCCTTTAACTATTTATATCAAGTAGTTTTTTCCTAGTGCTTTCCATGCGACAAGATGTAGTCTCCAAGGCTGAAAGGTCAAGATAATTGAGATACCTCTGCAAATGTATTTTTAAGTTTGTAACTTCTGCAAGATACCAAATCCGAATGTGATTTTCTCTATATACAAAATGAAAGAAATGTGATAATTTCATGTATGAATTAGAATTCATGCATGTCCAAATATATGCAAATATGTGAGTACTCCAGCGAAGAGTCAGTTATAACTAACTGCTACCCTGACATCTCCACTTGGATATTTAGAAGAAACCAGGAAATGATATTTTACCTCGAGACAACCGCGGGACTTCAGTAGGCAGAATTATTTCATCCATTCTTCCCATTTCATTCCAGAGAATGTTCACAAGATGTATAATCAAGAGTTGAAATTTAATAAAATTAATAACTTGTACTGATTCAATAAAGGGCATTCTTAAAGGAAACTGATTTTTTTCCCCAACATCTTTATTGGACTATAATTGCTCTACAATGGTGCGTTAGCTTCTTCTGTATAGCAAAGTGAATCAGCTATATGTATACCCATATCCCCATATCCACTCCCTCTTGTGTCTCCCTCCCACCCTCCCTATCCACCTCTCTACGTGGTCACAAAGCACCGAGCTAACCTCCCTGTGCTATGCAGCTGCTTCCCACCAGACATCCATTCTACATGTGGCAGAGTATGTCCATGCCACACTCTCACCTCGTCCCAGCCCACCCCTCCCCCTCCTCGTGTCCTCAAGTCCACTCTCCACATCTGTGTCTTTATTCCTATCCTGCACATAGGTTCTACAGAACCATTTTTTTCTTTTTAGACTCCATATATATGTGTTAGCATATGGTATTTGTTTTTCTCTTTCTGACTTACTTCACTCTGTATGACAGACCCTAGGTCCATCCACCTCACTACAAATAACTCAATTTCATTTCTTTTTATGGCTGAGTAATATTCCATTGTATACACGTGCCACATCTTCTTTATCCATTCATTATCCAGTGTCGATAGACAGTTAGATCGCTCCCATGTCTTGCTTATTGTAAATAGTGCAGCAATGAACACTGTGGTACGTGATTCTTTTTGAAGTATGGTTTTCTCACTGGTATATATGCCCAGCATTGGGACTGCTGGGTCATATGGTAGTTCTATTTTTAGTTTTTTAATGTACCTCCATACTGTTCTCCTTAGTGGCTGTATCAATTTACATTCCCACCAACAGTGCAAAAGTGTTCCCTTTTCTCCACACCCTCTCCAGCATTTATTGTTTGTAGATTTTTTTGGTGATGGCCATTCTGACTGGTGTGAGGTGATACCTCATTGTAGTTTTGATTTGCATTTTTCTAATGATTACTGATGTTGAGCATCCTTTCATGTGTTTGTTGGCAATCTGTATATCTTCTTTGGAGAAATGTCTAGGTCTTCTACCCATTTTTGGATTGGGTTGTTTGTTTTTTCATATTGAGCGGAATGAGCTGCTTGTATACTTTGGAGATTAATCTTTTGTCAGTTGCTTTGTTTGCAAATATTTTCTCCCATTCTGAGGGTTGTCCTTTCATCTTGTTTATGGCTCCCTTAGCTGTGCAAAATCCTTTAAGTTTCATTAGGTCCCATTTGTATATTTTTGTTTTTATTTCTCTTTCTCTAGGTGGGTCAAAAAGGATCTTGCTGTGATTTATGTCATAGAGTGTTCTGCCTATGTTTTCCTCTAAGAGTTTTATAGTCTCTGGTCTTACATTTAGGTCTTTAATCCATTATGAGTTTATTTTGGTATATGGTGTGAGGAAGTATTCTAATTTCATTCTTTTACATGTAGTCCAGTTTTCCCAGCACCACTTACTGAAGAGGCTGTCTTTTCTCCATTGTATATTCTTGCCTCCTTTACCAAAGATAAGGTAACCAGGGGCTTCCCTGGTGGCGCAGTGGTTGAGAGTCCACCTGCCGATGCAGGGGATGAGGGTTCGTGCCCCAGTCCGGGAAGATCCCACATGCCGCGGAGCAGCTGGGCCCGTGAGCCATGCTGCTGAGCCTGCACGTCCGGAGCCTGTGCTCCACAACAGGAGAGGCCACAACAGTGAGAGGCCCGCGTACTGCAAAAAAACAAAAAAAACAAAAAAAACCCCAAAGATAAGGTAACCACTTGTGTGTGCGGGTTTATCTCTGGGATTTCTATCCTGTTCCATAGATCTATATTTCTGGTTTTGTGCCAGTACCAGACTGTCTTGATTACTGTAGCTTTGTAGTATAGTCTGAAGTCTGGAAGCCTGACTTCTCCAGCTCTGTTTTTCTTTCTCAAGATTGCTTTGGCTATTCACGGTCTTTTGTGTCTCCATACAAATTGTGAACTTTTTTGTTCTAGTTCTGTGAAAAATGCCAGTGGTAGTTTGATAGCGATTGCATTGAATCTGTAGATTGCTTTGGGTAGTATAGTCATTTTCTCAATGTTGATTTTTCCAATCCAAAAACATGGTATATCTCTCCTTCTGTCTGTTTCATCTTTAATTTCTTTCACAAGTGTCTTACAGTTTTCTGCATTCAGGTCTTCTGTCTCCTTAGGTAGGTTTATTCCTAGGCATTTAATTTGTTTTGTTGCAATGGTAAATGGGAGTGTTTCCTTAATTTCTCCTTCAGATTTTTCATCATTAGTGTATAGGAATGCAAGAGATTTCTGTGCATTAATTTTGTATCATGCTACTTTACCAAATTCATTGATTAGCTCTAGGAGTTTTCTGGTAGCATCTTTAGGATTCTCTATGCATAGTATCATGTCATCTGCAAAAATGTGACAGCTTTACTTCCTCTTTTCTGATATGGATTCTTTTTATATCTTTTTCTTCTCTGATTGCTGTGGCTAAAACTTCCAAAACTACGTTGAATAATAGTGGTGAGAGTGGGCAACTTTGTCTTGTTCCTACTCTTAGTGGAAATGGTTTCAGTTTTTCACCATTGAGAACGATGTTGGCTGTGGGTTTGTCATATATGGCCTTTATTATGTTGAGGTAAGTTCCCTCTATGCCTACTTTCTGGAGGGTTTTTATCATAAATAGGTGTTAAATTTTGGTAAAACCTTTTTCTGTATCTATTGAGATGATAATGGTTTTTCTCCTTCAATTTGCTAATATGGTTTATCACATTGATTGATTCGTGTATATTGAAGAATCCTTGCAATCTGGCGATAAACCTCACTTGATCATGGTGTATGATCCTTTTAATGTGCTGTTGGAGTCTGTTTGCTAGTATTTTGTTGAGGATTTTTGCATCTATGTTCAACAGTGATATTGGCCTGTAGGTTTTTTTGGTGACATCTTTGTCTGGTTTTGATACCAGGGTGATGGTGGCCTCGTAGAATGAGTTTCGGAGTGTTTCTCCCTCTGCTATATTTTGCAAGAGTTTGAGAAGGATTGGTGTTAGCTCTTCTCTAAATGTTTCACAGAATTCACTTGTGAAGCCATCTGGTCCTGTGCTTTTTGTTTGTTGGAAGATTTTTAATCACAGTCTCAATTTCCATGCTTGTGATTGGTCTGTTTATATTTTGTATTTCTTCCTGGTTCAGTCTCAGAAGGTTGTGCTTTTCTAAGAATTTGTCTATTTCTTCCAGGTTGTCCATTTTATTGGTATATAGTTGCTTGCAGTAATCTCTCATGATCCTTTATATTTCTGCAGTGTCAATTGTTACTTCACCTTTTTCATTTCTAATTCTATTGATTTGAGTCATCTCCCTTTTTTTCTTGATGAGTCTGGCTAATGGTTTATCAATTTTGTTTATCTTCTCAAAGAACCAGCTTTTGGTTTTATTGGTCTTTGCTATCATTTCCTTCATTTCTTTTTCATTTATTTCTGATCTGATTTATGATTTCTTTCCTTCTGCTAACTTTGGGGTTTTTTTGTTCTTCCTCTCATTGCTTTAGGTATAAGGTCAGGTTATTTATTTGAGATGTTTCTTGTTTCTTGAGGTAGGATTGTATTGCTATAAATTTCCCTCTTAGAACTGCTTTTGCTTCATCCCATAGGTTTTGGGTCATCGTATTTTCATTGGCATTTCTTTCTAGGCATTTTTTGATTTCCTCTTTGATTTCTTCAGTGATCTCTTGGTTATGTAGTAGTGTATTGTTTAGCCTCCATGTGTTTGTACTTTTTACAGTTTTCTTCCTGTAACTGACATCTAGTCTTACGAATTGTGGTCGGAAAAGATACTTGATAGGATTTCAATTTTCTTAAATTTACCAAGGCTTGATTTGTGACCCAAGATGTGATCTATCCTGGAGAATGTTCCATGAGAACTTGAGAAGAAAATGTATTCTGTTGTTTTTGGATGGAATGACCTCTAAATATCAATTAAGTCCACCTTGTTTAATGTATCATTTAAAGCTTGTGTTTCCTTATTTTTTTTCACTTTGGATGATCTGTCCATTGGTGAAAGTCGGTGTTAAAGTCCCCCACTATGATTGTGTTACTGTCGATTTCCTCTTTTATGGCTGTTAGCATTTGCCTTATGTATTGAGGTGCTCCTATGTTGGGTGCATAAACATTTACAATTTTTATATCTTTTTCTTGGATTGATCCATTGATTATTATGTAGTGTCCTTGCTCGTCTCTGTTATAGTCTTCATTTTAAAGTCTATTTTGTTTGATATGAGAATTGTTACTCCAGCTTTCTTCTGATTTCCATTTGCATGGAATATCTTTTTCCATCCCCTCACTTTCAGTCTGTATGTGTTCCTAGGTCTGAAGTGGGTGTCTTGTAAACAGCATATATACGGGTCTTCTTTTTGCATCCATTCAGCCAGTCTATGTCTTTTGGTTGGAGCGTTAATCCATTTACATTTAAGGTAATTATCAGCATATATGTTCCTATTACCATTTTCTTAATTGTTTTGGGTTTGTTATTGTAGGTCTTTTCCTTCTCTTGTGTTTCCTGCCTAGAGAAGTTCCTTTAGTGTTTGTTGTAAAGCTGGTTTAGTGGTGCTGAATTGTCTCAGCTTTTGCTTGTCTGTAAAGGTTTTAATTTCTCCATCGAATCTGAATGAGATCCTTGCTGGGTAGAGTAATCTCGGTTGTAGGTTTTTCCCTTTCATCACTTTAAACATGTCCTGCCACTTCCTTCTGGCTTGCAGAATTTCTGCTGAAAGATCAGCTGTTAACCTTATGGGGATTCCCTTGTATGTTATGTGTTGCTTTCCTCTTGCTGCTTTTAATATTTTTAATTTAAGTTTTGATCATTTGATTAATATGTGTCTTGGTGTGTTTCTCCTTGGATTTATCTTGTATGGGACTCTCTCTCTGCTTCCTGTACTTGATTGACTATATCCTTTCCCATATTAGGGAAGTTTTCAACTACAAACTCTTCAAATATTTTCTCAGTCCCTTTCTTTTTCTCTTCTTCTTCTCGGACCCCTATAATTTGAATGTTGGCACATTTAATGTTGTCCCAGAAGTCTCTGAGATTGTCCTCAATTCTTTTCATTCGTTTTTCTTTATTGTGCTCTGCAGTAGTTATTTCCACTATTTTATCTTCCAGGTCACGTATCCATTCTTCTGCCTCAGTTATTCTGCTATTGATTCCTTCTAGAGAATTTTTAATTTCATTGATTGTGTTGTTCATCATTGTTTGTTTGCTCTTTAGTTCTTCCAGGTCCTAGTTAAACGTTTCTTGTATTTTCTCCATTCTATTTCCAAGATTTGGGATCATCTTTACTATCATTACTCTGAATTCTTTTTCAGGTAGACTGCCTATTTCCTCTTCATTTGTTTGGTCTGGTGGGTTTTTACCTTGCTCCTTCATCTGCTGTGTATTTCTCTGTCTTCTCATTTTGCTTAACTTACTGTGTTTGGGGTCTCCTTTTCACAGGCTGCAGGTTTGTAGTTCCCTTGTTTTTGGTGTCTGCCCCCAGTGGCTAAGGTTGGTTCAGTGGGTTGTGTAGGCTTCCTGGTGGAGGGAACTGGTGCCTGTGTTGTGGTGGATAAGGCTGGATCTTGCCTTCCTGGTGGGCAAGACCGAGTGCAATGGTGTATTGGGGTATCTGTGAACTTATTATGATTTTAGGCAGCCTCTCTACTAAGGGTGGGGCTGTGTTCCTGTCTTGCTAGTTGTTTGGCATGGGGTGTCCAGCACTGGAGCTTGCTGGTCATTGAGTGGAGCTGGGTCTTAGTGTTGAGACAGAGATCTCTGAGAGGGCTCTCACCGATTGATATCACGTGGGGCCAGGAGGTCTCTGTTGGACCAATGTCCTGAATTCAGCTCTCCCACGTCAGAGGCTTAGGCCTGACAGCCGGCCAGGGCACCAAGACCTTGTCAGTCACACGGCTGGAGAAGGTGGGCTATGAGTTGATTGCCAGCCACTTCCCTGTTGTAGCTCTGTCTCAACTGTTTCCAAAGGCCACCCAGATACATTGGGTTATTCCACCATTCCTCAGAACTTACACATGCCAGTCTGGGATTTGTAGATGTCCTCCTGATACTCTTCATTGAAATACCTTGCATTCATGGTGGTGAGAGATATGCTAATAGTGTTGGTTCCCTTCAGTTCAGAGACTGGGACAGTCTGAGCCTTCATGTGGCCAAGTCAGGAGCAGCTGGCCAACAGTCCGAAAGTGATGTCATGTCAGATTCCAAGAAGGCTTTCTGTACCACAGAGCAGTAGTCCCAAGAACCCGCTCCGCTCAGCTGTAGCGCTCTGGGGAACTTGATGGGACCCCTAAACAAGGATTTCTGCCGGCCCTAGAGCCTGACTTGCCCACCCAGGCAAGGAGCTGAGGAGAGCATCTCCCGGCCCTGTCTCACCAGAGAAGTGGACCGGAAACTGATTTTTTATTTGGTTTGTTATTTGGTTACTAGTATTTACTTTACTGCAAGCACAGAGCGGTGACTGACTAACACAGTTTGGGGCCATAGCCTCTGCTCATGCTAAGATGCCAGCAGTTTTACCAGCATTGTTTTTGCACCAGCAGTGCAAATGTCGACACAGAATAAAAGCAAATAGTATGTTAATATTACTGTGAAAATAACTTTGACCTCATGTACTACTTGAAAATGTCTCAGGGCCCCCCAGGGGTCTGTGGTCCACATTTTGAGAACTGCTGCTCTAAAGATCATGTCTTGCTGGTACACTTAGGCCAAGACAGCATAGGACCCAGGTTTGAGAAATAACAAAAGATACTGGGTACCTCTTCCCCTAACAGTTACTACTGAACCATAAAAACACATTTCTCTAACGTGATTTTTGTTATACATAATTTGGAACAAAATGATGTCAGTATAATGCAGAAGGTGTGTTGGTTCATGTGTGACTTCCCCCAGCACATTAATGTTATAAAAACATCAGGAGAAAGTTTTCTCACAATAAAAGGAAAAGTCTTCGCAGTTAAATGAACACCTTAAGAAAAAGCTTATAATCTTGCTTAAATTCCTTCCTTCTAAATGGCTGCTCTAGTGGTTGAACTTTCCACTACATTTAACTGTCCGGGGAGGTTCAATGTACAAATGAAAAAGCTAGAGATATTCTCCCGTGTTTAAAAACTCATGATGAACAAACTACCCCTGGGGACTTCCCTGGTAGCACAGTGGTTAAGTATCTGCCTGCCAATGCAGGAGACACAGGCTCGATCCCTGGTCCAGGAAGATCCCACATGCCATGGAGCAGCTAAGCCCATGCGCCACAACTACTGAGCCTACTCTCTAGAGCCCATGAACCACAACTACTGAGCCCGCATGCCGCAACTACCGAAGTCCGCTTGCTCTAGGGCCCATGTGCTGCAACTACTGAGCTCATGTGCTGCCACTACAGAAGCCCATGCACCCAGAGCCCATGCTCCACAAGAAAAGCCCCCACTCGCCACAACCAGAGAAAAGCCCACGTGCAGCAATGAAGACCCAACACAGCCAAAAAAACTAAAAAAAACAAAAAACTACCCCTGGATCTTATATTTAATTCTGATGAAACTAGTCTCCATTCAGAGTAAACATCTGTGAGGTTCCCATGCCCTGAAGGAAGCAGCCTGAGCTCATGAGTGTGTAAGGCTGCAAAGGATGGGCTGTCCAGGCTCCAGATGCAAATGTTAGGAGCAGCTTACCTGAGTCAGGAGCTTTATTTGGAGTCTTATTGTTTATATTTATCCTCTGTGTTCACAGTTCCATAGGTTTTGAGTGATCTGCCCCATCCCTATTTTTCCCAACAGCTCTCTTACCTTTAGTGTAGTGAATGATTTTGCAAAAAAAAAAATTTTAAGAGTGTACATGTGGTACCAAAGCAAAAACACCTGTACTTCCAATAGTCACCTTCAGTCTAACCCTGGACTTGGTCTTTCTGTTCCACAGACTACTTTCCAATATTCTTGATGATGCCTGAAATTCCTTCTTTCCACAGTTGATATAAAAGATTCTAAGTGCAAAGACTACTGAGAAAGCAGTTGTGATCCTCAGGGTAGGAGAGGGGAAAAGTATGTGAAAGAAGAGGAGTCTTGGAAGATGTACAAAGACAGCCAGCTCCAGATCTGGGAAGCAGCAGCCCCGGGGGCTACACCCGCTCAGTGCCCAGGAGCTCAAGGAACCAGCCACGGCAACCCTGGCCCAACTGGTCCCAGATTCCACCTCTCTGCTTGTCAAAATATATTTCCATCTGCTTGCTGGTGTCTGAAATTCCAGTAACATGGAATAAAATGTTTCAGGTATGACTGCACTTATTGGACAAAGTACTGTGTGTTCATCTGAAATGTCCAACTTCCTGAAGGCAGAAGGCATTTGTAGACTCAGAGCCTTACCTTTTCTACCTCATATCAGCTTAGGGTAATGGAGTTTACTCCAAACCAAGATACGGCTACACCCCATTATGTGGCATTCTACTTACCAGAAACACGCTATAGCAGATATTAAAAAGCAAGACACAGGGCTTCCCTGGTGGCGCAGTGGTTAAGAGTCTGCCTGACGATGCAGGGGACACGGGTTCGTGCCCCGGTCCGGGAAGATCCCACATGCCGCAGAGCGGCTGGGCCCATGAGCCATGGCCGCTGAGCCTGCGCGTCCGGAGCCTGTGCTCCGCAACGGGAGAGGCCACAACAGTGAGAGGCCCGCGTACCGCAAAAAAAAAAAAAAAAAAAAAAGAGCAAGGCACAGATTCATGGTACACACTCAGAACCTCACAGTAATGGAATTCTGTTGGCAGAAGAGAGGCTGCTGGGAATATATATCAAATTAATTCTCCAGCTGTTCACATATCCCTGTGGCTACAGTAAGATACAAATAGCTAGTACTGGCATCTCTTTCCATGCCAGCCTAGAAACTCCAGTGTAATGTAAAATTGCTGCTCTTAACTCCCCCAGCTCCCGACTGGCTGTTATCGTGCATTCAGCCCTGCTCAAGGAGGAATCTAATGCAGTGAGCTTTCATTCTCTCTCCTTCCAGCTTAAAACGGATGATCCAAGAGCTGGTGCTTCCCTTTCCCTCTCTTCCTCATGCTGTAATCAGTGCAAAGCAAGAAGGGCAAAATTATGGTTATCAGTAGAAATGATTCATGACATAAAAATTTGTTTTATAGGCATTTCCACAAAGTAAAACTATGTTAGGCATATGTAACTATGTATCAGAGTAGACCAAGCCTTAATCTAAAACAATGGAAATACTAAAATATGCACACAATTTGTTTTTGAGGACTCTTAAACTGATGCAAACCTCTAAATATATAACAAACAAACATGACCACTGATTCATATTATGTCCAAGTGGGGAAGTCTTTGAAAAACAAACAGTACTGAACCAATTTACTAAATCAATTTATAGTAAAACATTTATGAATGATAAGCAAATGTTCCATTGCTGTAACTGTTGTCAACACCTCAGCAATACACCTATCAGAGGAGGACCAGGGACGAACTATAGCATGTAAAGTCATTCGTTCAACCATTCTTTCTTTCAAACATTCATTCCTCAATCAGTTATTGGTATCTATTATACATCAAGAACTGAGCAAGGTACTAAGGATTTAAAATGCTAGGAAAGAGGAGTTTACAGTATAATTTCCCACTACTCTAACCAAAATCATACCTAGTATGTGAATAAAATGTTTCTAGGAATCTTGAAACAGAGGAAAAGATTAAGTAAGGGAAGGATAATTTCCTTTTTGATAACAGGAAGCTGGTGGGGACAGAGAAGAACTTAATTCATGAAGCAAGATGAGAAGAGGAGAAACCAGGGCTACAGAACACAACTCTCCTATTTCAAAATTCTGCCTAAATTAGGGACTACCTACCCTCAATTGCATATAGAAAATCAGATAGCCCAGAGGTCTGTTCTCATGGAGAGGCCCCGGCCCAGGGGACCACAACCTTAGCTTTGTCATTAGAGTGACCCTGAACAAGGCATTTGGCCCCCTCGGCTCCAATTCATTTCATCACTAAAACGGAGGTGGGATGGGTAATCTGTGAGGTCCCTTTAGACTTCCTCCTTTTGTTTCCTTGGTTCTGGCATCTTAGTTGAAACTGTACAACGCTAACCATTTACTGGTCACAGTGTCAGAGAATCACACGCTTATGGTGGTCACAATTTAAATTTAAAATAATTTCCCATTTATCAGACCAGTTTAAGGTCTGGAAAACAATCACTGTGCAGAGTAAGGCAAGCCAAAGGTGCTTTTAATATAACAAATATCACTTTGCAGGACCCTTCTAGCACCTCCAATCCTAGAGGATTTACTGGCTGAGATCCCAACAGATTAAAACAGGATTGGTCTTGAATTGATAACTACTGAAGCACTGAGTCATTACACAGTTGCCTCTACTTCTGTATATATTTGAAAACTTCTATGATAAAAAGGTGTTTTTTTTAAATGGGAGGAGATTATGGGAAAATTAATCAAATACTTAAAAATGAAGAACAATAGATATGTCACATGTCAATATTGATGGGACACAGCTAAGGCAGTGTTTAAAGGGAAATTTCACAGGAAATAAGAAAGGTTAAAAAAAATGAGCTAAGCATTCAACTGAAATTAGAAAATGATCAACAAAGCAAATCCAAAGAAACAAGATGAAGTTAATAAATACATGGAGAAAATCAATGTAACAGAGATAAAAGCAATAGAAGTGATTAACATAATAAAAACTAATTCTTCAAAAAGATTATTAAGATACCTCATAAATGACTTATGACTAACAGTCCCATATAGCATGTCACCTCATCCAGGTACTTGGACACATAAATATATTTTTTCAACCAGTTTCTCTTTGGTGTGGTTTTACCAGGAAGTTACTCAAAGTCAGACACTAAATGGTTACATTTCTGAAATTTTTTAAAATAATCAGAACAGGATACTTGATTGCTCATGGAAACTCTTCCCTAGCTACAACTAGTCTGACTGAACCCAATGGTGTAGAACTCAACCCCCTTACATTTCCCCTACTTTGAGACTGAATCTCAATATTTTAAAAGGAAAATCTCAGGCCTCCTCCACTGGCCCATGCTTCTGCAGTGCTGGACTGGCCTTCTGGTCAGGCACATGTCGTTATTAAGCAACAAAGTCTTCTCTGAGCATGAATGTCCACTAAAACATGTAACCCCTTGTTTAACCAGCTTCAAAGAATATTGGTTTTGTTATCAAATGTACTGCTGCTTAAAAACTGATACATCTTAGTTGAGGGAAAAATTATCTTGGAGAAGTACCTAATTCTTTCACATTTCCTCTCTTCATCTAGATCCTCTAAAAGCCGTCCTTAAAGCCAGGTGATTAGCCATCCCTTAGGTACCTGGTTCACAGTGTTTTATTCTCCTACAGAGGTGCTTTGGTGTAAATAACACCTAGTGAGGGTGTTATAAGAATAGCCCTATCAGGCTTCCCTGGTGGCGCAGTGGTTGAGAGTCCGCCTGCCGATGCAGGGGACACGGGTTCGTGCCCCGGTCCGGGAAGATCCCACATGCCGCGGAGCAGCTGGGCCCGTGAGCCATGGCCGCTGAGCCTGCACGTCGGAGCCTGTGCTCCGCAACAGGAGAGGCCACAACAGTGAGAGGCCCGCGTACCGCAAAAAAAAAAAAAAAAAGAATATCCCTATCAAACTTCTTAAGGATACAGAATTGGGAAGCAACGGTCTCCAAAGAAAGTCCAACATCTGGCCATTCCAGTCTCTGGCACGGAACACAAGCCTGTTTAGATTTGATCCCAGTCCACTTCTTCACCCTCATCTCTTCCACTCTTCCCCACTTACTACAGCAATACTTCATAATGATGTGCTCCCAAATGACCCATACTGTTCCTGACCCCTGGGCTTCGCACAAGGTGTTCTCTCTGGCTAGAAAGCTGCTTCTCTTCACCTGCTTTGAAAGCTCCTATTCAGTCTTTAATACTTTCTCCAGGTTTCATCTGCTCTATATAGGGACTAAATCAAGAACTGTCTCCTCTGTAGGAGTTCTGTTATACATCCATTAAAATTATTTCGTTTACAGCAGTATAATGAAATTGCTCATCTAATCTCCACCAGAAAGTGGGTTCTTTTTATCACTGGGCTATCATAGGGCTTGCAAATAGTAGCTTAGCAAAATAAACATCTGCAGAAGGAATAAACAGGAACAGGAGGACCTGAACTTAAGCAAAGCAATCTGAATCTTTAAGTGCCAAACTTTTTCTGGAAAGTAAGTTTGGTGGTAGGAGGAAAGTCAATTATTCAGAAATAACTGAGAAACATCTTTGGATCTCGGTCTTCCTACTTCTGAAATATTAATACTAACTCAAATTTTCTTTTAGCCTCAACATTTTATTATCCAACACTTCCACATATCAAATATTTACATGTCAAATGAGTGAACAAGTGTAATATTCCTCAACCATGTTGGATAAATAACTTAAATAATAAACTCTATTATCTCCCTTCCTACCACTTTTGTCTATCATGACCATAATTAGATAATGTGACGCAAGTTAATGCCTCTTGCCAGAAAGGTACTTGTGGATATAATACACAGTATCATTTTATAAATATTAATGTATGCTCTACCCTAAAATCTGTTAGTCAAATGACCAAGAGTCAAACAGAAGGCTAGATGTGGGAATGCCTTTTTTTCTTGGCTGTACTCATCCAACAGTGTAAATCACGACAGGGAGAAGAAGAAATGTGACCAGAATTTCACACAACAAGAACAACAAAATGAGCATGATATTCTGAAAATAACCACTTTGAAAGATATACATTTTTCATTATACTAGCTGAACAGTTAGCACAGATAATGAAGCACATTTCATACCTACCCCGCCAGTCAAATCTTCTGATAACAGCTAACAATTCCTGAGCCAGGGACCTTACTAGGTGCTTTCCATAGACTTACACATTTAGCTGAGGAAGAAAGCTAAGCGTGAATTCCACACAGACTTATATCACCAAACAGGCAACAAGAGGAATTGAAGAAATAGGGAAGTAAGGTGGTTGAATGGTTGGACAAAATGTCAAGTCCAAGTGAGTCTAAAGAACCCAAGCACCAGGGAAAAGAAAGAAAGAAACACTGCTATTTTTCCATCTCATACTGGAGATGTCCATCTCGAGTGAATATGGCCTAGAGACCCATGGCGGACGGTCATCACCACAAGGGCTGGCAGAGCCTCTCTGACACCTTCTCAGCCAAGACAATGGAGTTGCTGGAGAACCTTTGGAAACATCCAAGAACAGAAAACCCAACAATATAAACATGACCTCAACTATTCTATCATCCAGGAAACAAAGGTTTCCTTGTGAAAGCAATAATGCCTCCACATAAAGCAATACTCCTGAGGCGAAAGTAATGATTTCTAAAAGGTGTAATCATCTGTAAGTAGCACTAAGGAATCTTTTCAGGATAATGAATTAGTGAAATCAGTTAGCAATCATTTTGAAGGAAATGTCTTTGCAAATCAACTTGGGCCCTGCTGTGAACCTCACCTTAGTAATTTATCTGAATTCTTCAACGTAAATAATGTAGAAGATGATAAGAAGTGCAAGAGTGATCACCTTTAATTCCAACAATTATATTTCTAACTGATCCTTACCACTAACTCTGATACTGTTCTACAAAGAAACATCATCCCTGAATATCACGCCCTCAATCCCAAACCTTTAAATCTTGGGGGGAAGCAAGATTATCTCTATGTGTGATCTTATTTATCCCTACACACTCCATGGATCTCCTGCTATCTGGTCCTGGCAACAAAGTACAAGTTGCCAGCAATATTCAATGAACATTTTTTTTATGTGCCCAGTTTCGTGGTAAGTGAAAGTTTGATGGGTATGTCCAGATCTTTTTTTTTTCTTAAAACATCATTAAAATCCACATTGCTACTGTATGTTTATATGGAAAGAAGTGTTATACATTAGATACCAGAATCAGGGAATTCCCTGGCAGTCCAGTGGTTAGGACTCGGTGACTGCAGGGGCCGGGGTTCAATCCCTGGTCAGGGAACTAGGATCCCACAAGGCACACGGCATGGCCCCCCCCCCCAAAAAAAAGAGGGCTTCCCTGGTGGCGCAGTGGTTGAGAGTCCGTCTGCCGATGCAGGGGAGACGGCTTCGTGCCCCGGTCCGGGAAGATCCCACATGCCGCGGAGCGGCTTGGACCGTGAGCCATGGCCGCTGAGCCTGCGCGTCCGTGCTCCGCAACGGGAGAGGCCACAACAGTGAGAGGCCCGGGTACGGGCGGGCGGGGGGTGGGGGTGGGGGTGGAGAATGAGAATCAGAGAGCTGTGGCCTATTTAGAA
This sequence comes from Lagenorhynchus albirostris, assembly GCF_949774975.1. Lineage (NCBI taxonomy): Eukaryota > Metazoa > Chordata > Mammalia > Artiodactyla > Delphinidae > Lagenorhynchus > Lagenorhynchus albirostris. Next base: position 60,741,040 of record NC_083107.1, read on the forward strand.
ACCTCATGCCACACAGGGCTTGTCTGATACATTGATTCTTAAAGGCATCAAGTCCTTGAAATTCAACCTGAAACTCTCCTCCTAGAAGCAAATGTAGATAAGGGGACAATGAAAAGCAGGACTCTTGCCTTAGGGTATGTCAAGAAATGAATATTATTGCTTGGGAGAACTTTGATATGTACAGTAATGATTTAATCCCTGAGATTCACGTGATATAGACCATACAAGCAAATATAACGAGACATAAAAAGATTAAGCAGGGGCTTCCCTGGTGGCTCAGTGGTTAAGAATCCACCTGCCAATGCAGGAGACACGGGTTTGAGCCCCGATCCGGGAAGATCCCACATGCCGTGGAGCAACTAGGCCTGTGTACCACAGCTACTGAGCCTGCGCTCTAGAGCCCGCGAGCCACAACTACTGAAGCCCACACGCTTAGGGCCCGTGCTCCGCAACAAGAGAAGTCACCGCAATGAGAAGCTCACACACAGCAACGAAGAGTAGCCCACGTTCCTCACAGCTAGAGAAAGACCGCGCACAGCAACGAAGACCCAACGCAGCCAGAAGTAAATAAATAAAAGTAATAATTAAAAAAAAAAAAAGATTAAGCTATCTTAAGAACGTGTTTGAAAAATACATTTGCACCCTTCCCACAACACGGGAGTTTCCTTTGTGTAGTAATCAAACAACTACACCTAACAGATGCCAAGCTCTGAGACCCTGGGGGTCTCGGCCATGACATCAACACTACCCCACAGTCTTCAATGGCTCCCACCTGCCTCCACAGTCTAGTCTAACCCCTCATGCTGATAAATGAGGCTTATGCCTGGCCCCAACTAGCCTCCCAGTTACGTCCCACTTCGAGGCCAGCACCTCTTCCCTCCCCAGCACTAAAGCCTCAGGGCCTGGGAACCCACGTCCCCCCAACCCAGAACATCCTCCCTCCACCCCAGTTCTGCGCCCATTCACTCCCCCACCCCTTCAGGATTCTGATCAATCTGAACTTCTCGGCATGACTTTCCATGACCACTCTAAACTGCAAACCACTTCCCCCTCTCGGCTTTATTTTTCTGCACAGATTGTACATCCCTCTGGCACAGTATGTTTTACTTACTAACACTGTTCATTTTGTCTCTCTCTACCGGAAAGCTCCAGGTTGATAAAGATTTTTGTCTGTCTTGTTCATAGCTCTATCTTTCGCACCTAGAGCAGGGCTTAGCACTCAGTAGGTCCTCCATAAATATTTACTGAATCAATTCTCTGAGTATTTTGCTGATTGCATGTCCTCTGCGAGGCACTAGCTTTCTTGCACCGTTTAACTGGAAATCTGCTACCATCTTACTGTGTGTGGCTTAAATGTTTTCTCCTCAAAGTTAACTTGATTTTCTCCCACCCCCTTCACTTATCCAACGACACTGCAGCTGTTTGTTTGCAGCTGGATTCTGAGCTGCTGGGGGGTGGGGGGTAGGGTCCCAATCCTCACTTGCTGAATGGAGAAAATGAAAGTGAAACTGGACTAGGGGACTACTCCATTAATAATATCCTGTGGCGGAAAAAAAGCAGCAGCTTCAAAGATATTCCGTGGGTATCTAAGATTTAGGTTTACGTTCTTCAATACTTATGCATTTATATTTAACATCTTTCCGGGATGTTTGAGATGCAAAAAAATATACTTTATAGTAATTCATGCCTACCAGGGGTTTAGGAAGCAAGTTCCTTTTGGGTATTTTAAAACACTGCAAAGAAACTTTACCTTTCTTTCAAAGTTAAAGAAAACAGTTGATAAATGTCTACATTTCAAATTTGAACGCATGCATGAACATACACATATAGAGAATAACTAATTTGCTTCCAAAAAGAAACATAAATAAACAGCACATGAATAACCCCAGTCCTTTTTCCACATGCTACAGCAGCATGTATTCCCACATGCAATTAGGTAGGTGAATTTTGCAAGACCTCGACCCTGCAATGTTATTCTATTCAAAGTTAGTCTTTATAGTGTAAAAGAAGTCATCAGTAAATGGTTCAAATGATAAAACTCACAATTTCTGGAAATATAGCTACCTTAACTCCGAACTGAAAGGTTAAAAATTACCATCTATTTTATCAGGTTCAATATACCTTTCAAGAACTAATGGTTGTCAGGATACAAAAGAAAATACCAAATATAGACCATTTCCAAAGGATGCTCTGCTCAAATCCATATCCTATTTAGCTAACAAGGATCACCAATTTTCGAAGGATTAGAATATACAGAGATACGTAGTGCTGAACATATATACAAGCACTTAACACACTCTTTAATAATTCTGTTGTTTTAAACTTCCGAGTGCCCCCACTCCATCACTCTCTATTCCTTTACCCTGCTCTATTTTTTTTTTTTACAACATTCATCTAGCAGTGTATCATAGAACTATTTGCTTTTTTGGTTAGTGACTCCCTCTATAAGTTCTCTGAGGCAGGGGTTTCTTTGGTTTAACCACATCACAGTGACTGCCATGTAGCAAGTGCCTGATTAATATTTGTTGAAACAAATCATCACAACAGGCTATATGATCGGTGCTTAAATGTGAGGCATATCCAATGTGCTGGGGGTCAGAGAGGAGGGATGGCTTCTAGGAGAAGGTATTGTCTGGGTACAGTCTTGATATCATCAAAGACTGGAGGAAAGGTGAAAATTAAATCATTTGGAGAGATGTTTAGGTTTCAATCTAGATAGTCTAAAGTCACGATTAATGAAAATAAATGGCTTTTTCAGTCGTAAAAAAATAAACTTTCAAGTTTATAGAGGATTGCTAGGTTCTCAGGGAAGTCCTAAGATGCACACCCTGAGTAAGATGCTTACCTCCTGCACTGCCTGCAGCATCCCTATGGGCCTCACCTAGTGGCTTTTGGTATCAGTTAGGTGGAGGAAGGGCGCCACATACCCTGGTTTGCAGGACCAGTGAATGAGTCTGATAACCAAGACATTTCCACTTAGCATCAGGGCCACTACTCCTAGGACTGTGTACAATGTCACATGAGAAAGGAGAAGAGACGAGTGCCCTCACTTCAGTGGGATGTAGCATGACCACGGAACACTAATTATCATTCAAGACAACCCTGGGCACGGGAAGAATGAACTGACTCAGCTTGGAGAGATTCCAGCTACAAACGAAACCCAACCCCCTTCAGGTACAGCGGCAGCTCTCCTCTTAAACAGGTGTCTCAAAGACACTCTGCCACCTCTCGTTTCTATTCCTTTCCCACGAGCATGGAATTTACCTGTAACCACCCCCCCCGCCCCGCCACCGAAAAGCTGGGCTTGCCATCCTGGCAGACCTCACGTGCAGTCTGGCAAGATGTTCATGGTTTCACAGGGGTCGGCACGAGGCAGCTCCAAGCCCTTGCTGTGCATCCTGCAAAGTGCTTTAACGGGGAGGAAGCTGAGGACACAAGGTGCCCTTATCCGGGAACAAGGCAAGGAGCTGGTGTGGACTTCCTGACCGAGGCTCGACCTCACGGTCTTTGAAAATCTCTCTGAGGGAGGTAACTGACCAGAGCATGCGCAAGCAGGGCGGGGGCGGGGGTTCCATTACTGACAGAACACAGAAAGGGACAGCTAAGTGCCAGTCAGCCTCACACCTGAACGGGCAACCAGAGAACTGTCCATCTGTAGAGGGGCTGGACATCCCTTCTCTCCACCCACCACCCTCATGTCCGTCATCTCCTGCAACAGTTTCCTCTGCCTTCTGGTCTGCTCCTCCCTGTTCCCCTCAAACCCTTTCCTCCTCACCCCAAGTGCTCTGGCAGTGTACCCCCTGACCCAGCACTGAGGAAGCCTACCCTCCAGCGCCCCTGCTGCCCGGCCTCCCATGTTGGGGGAGTCGACTGGGCCTACTTGGGGAAGCGACACTGCCCAGCACTTCCTTTCCCTCCGTCCCACCCCAAGGCCAAGGAGCACTCTTCCCCCCTCCCCTGAGTCCTTCCTGTTTCCCAGGCCAGGTCCATCCAGGACACTCAACTGCCAGAGGTCAGAGTGCCACATTCCAGGGCCTTCACAGCCTCACGGGGAGGGCTCGGATTCCTGCAATGGGGGGTAGGGGTGGGGCAGGGAAGCGGGCAGGGACCGAAAAGTTCAGCAGAGGCTGATTCGGCCGCTGTGCCCACTACTCTGACACCAAGGTCAAGGCGTGGGGAGGGCAACGGGGGTCCCAAGAGCTCCCTCCAGAGTGGGCAAGAAGAAGCCCCTCACTCTCTTTGGGCTTGGAAGGAAGAGGCAGGTGCTGTAGAAACTGTAAAATGCATTAAGATAACATGACAAAGTGTTATGGGCCTCGGTCCCTTAACCTGTAAAACGAGGGGCTGACCTAGAGATGCTTTTCTAAGGGCCCTTCCAACTCCGTAGTTCTCACTCCTGGTACAGCTCTCTGGCCTCAGACATTTCCAGGGTCTGATGTATTTCTGGCTAACAAACAGAATGCCATTCTCACTCAGAAGGCAACCAAACCTCTTTAACCTCCCAAAGCAAAATTCTCCTCTTGCAATATCGGATTCCTCTGTCTCCGACTCAGTGCCTCCCAGATTCTCTTCATGTCTTTCTTGTGATCTCTGTGTCCTTCAGGTTTTAACTCAAACCCTCAAGGCCTGGCTTCTCAAGGGCTTCCCAACTTCCCCTGCTTGTAGAGCCCAAGGAAATCAGAGCCCCAAGAGAAATCAGCCTCCTGGATGTCCATCCCATCCCAGAGATCTAAGGGCCACATTATCATGGGACTTGAAAACTCAGGCCCCACCTGGACCTAAGCGGGTGGGAGGCGCTGGGAGGCATGGTGCCCAGTGCTGAGTCCCTCAAACACAGAAGTTCCACTCCACTGCTGTCAGAAGCTGTGCAGGAATGAAGACCTGGAAGCCCAAAGCAACACTGTGTGAACAGATGAAATACGCCGACTTCAGTCTGGGCTTGGGACCTCCTAACTCCCTCCCAAGACGGTCAAGATGACTTCCTCTCCTGGAGGACGGGGGAGCAGGGCTAGCATCTGACCTACTTGGGACAGGAGTCAGCCTGCTGATCAGCTACCTGATTGATGGGAACAGAATTTGGGAGGGAAGGAAAAAAACATACGGTGCTGAGGAGACTGGGGAGGGGAAATAACAAAAGAGGAACCCACTTAGGGCTGCCATTCATATGATAGACAAAGTCATAAATAGCATTCGTTAGCCAGGTTCTGCCTCTATAACATGCTCTGTGGACAGAAACACTCCCACATGGTCAAAATCCACCAACTGTATTTCAACCAAATGTCTATCTTTCCCCTTTTTTGAAACCAACCATCGTTTTTAATAAATCCCTATGAGTAAAGTCTGACGGCAAAGACTAAGTCTGGCAGATAAGATGATAAAAAACGATCCTGCGAAAGGTAGCCTGATGTAGAGTCATCTCATTCTAAGCTATCGCTTTTAGTGGGGGGAAAATAACAACCCCCCCCCCAGAATCCCTGATCAATTATCACTTCCTTCCTGTCAAGCCAAGATTCAACACAGAACACTCCCTTTATTCACTAAGACCCAAACACTAGTGAGAGAATATGCATTCTGTGTGGTGAATCATCTGGAACTAACCAGAATTTGGACTTCTTCTCCCCCACGTAGACACTACCGTTCATAAGAAAATGGTTCAGAGTTCTGCTCAGTACAATCTGTACGTCACCACCACGTGCTGCTCTCCCTGTACTGTTGGGGCTGCTCCACTGCCAGGGCTGATGCTCGCACACGAGCTCAGTGCGGAGCTGCAGCAGCAGTGCTCAGACGGTCCAGAAAAGTGTGCCCCAGGAAAGTGCGTCCTTTCACGAAGATCAGCTTTTATGAATGGCGGCTTCAATGTGGGTGAGACAGACAGAGACAGAGGGATGGCAATCATACACACCTATTCTTTTTTTTTTTTTTTTTTTTTTTTGCAGTACGCGGGCATTTCACTGTTGTGACCTCTCCCATTGCGGAGCACAGGCTCCGGATGCGCAGGCTCAGCGGCCATGGCTCACGGGTCCAGCCGCTCCGGGCATGTGGGATCTTCCCAGACTGGGGCACGAACCCGTGTCCCCTGCATCGGCAGGCGGACTCTCAACCACTGCGCCACCAGGGAAGCCCCACACCATAGTTCATAAAACTATGAATCCTGATGACCCAACTGTGAAATAATCTTGCCACACAAGAAACATACTGCAGGCATTTACACTGAAATAAATTTATTATTTTTTTTAAGTTGGATACCGGGGAGGGTTTAACAGTTGAAAAAAAAATTCTGGAATACACTGAGACATTAAAAAAAAGGGAGAGGCTTCCCTGGTGGCGCAGTGGTTGGGAGTCCACCTGCCGATGCAGGGGACACGGGTTCATGCCCCGGTCCGGGAGGATCCCACATGCCACGGAGCGGCTGGGCCCGTGAGCCGTGGCTGCTGAGCCTGCACGTCCGGAGCCTGTGCTCCGCAACGGGAGAGGCCACAACAGTGAGAGGCCCGCGTACAGCCAAGAAAAAAAAGGGGGAGGGTGGGGGGGGGACCGTTATTAAAAATGACAACAGACAACAGAAATGACATTTAAAAAGTCTGTTTAAAGCTCTTCCAATTTCTCCATAAGGAAAAAGTACTGTTGCAATCTTTCTGCATAAATCGTTTTTTGAATCAATAAATATTTTTAGAATGAAAAGATGCACTTACAAACCACTGACAAAGAACTTCAGGATCATGTTCTTGTCACCTTTATGGATATGACCGGTTTTTTGAAACCATCTTTTCCAAATTGTAATCTCCAGGTCCTGGGTCAAAAACTGTTGTCCTGTGATCACCGTCCCTACTAGCACAAGGATATATATTCTTTAGTCCCCGCCACAGGACATACTATCAGCATAAACTTTGAAAACCAACTTTTTTAACTTAAAAAACAAGGGCTCACCTCTTTCTGTCAGAGCTGTGATCTTCATCCTGAGGACAGCCCAGACACCTCATCAAAGACGAGTGGCAGTGACCTTTCCCCCACCATCTCATCGAGATCATTTGGGAACCATTTGTTCCTCTCATAGTAGATGATGAGCAGGAACTCTGAGAGCAGCCCTCAATTCAATGCCCCAACAATAAGACAGAAACACTCATATTAGGTGGCAACAGCCTAGGGGGAAAATCATAAACAAAATCTCCTTAAAAGCACCTTCCAGGCATCAGTGTGATGTAAGGTACAGAAAAATGTCCCATGATTTACTTATTAACTGAAAACATTATTTACTGAACAACTGCCACTTGCATGGCTCCGTCCTAGGTGCTGAGTGGGCTACATAGAGGTAAGAACCTAATCAATGAAAGAGCACCTTGCTACCCATCTCTACCTTAAAAGTAAACATAAGTTAGAATGTACAGTGAACCCATAAAGGAAGAGCAGAGCCTTGTTTTAATACAGCCATCAAATATGCTGGAGTTTGAAATCTTCCAATGACAATGCTTTCTGGAAATAAATCACCTGATTAAGCTACTTTACCGTTTCAAAATTACCTTGGGAGTCAGTAAACATGAATCAAACTTCAACGTACTGAGCGTGTTAGGTCTGACGAACATATCATAGGTATATGGTTACTGAAAATGAATTTGGAACATTCTACTACTCTATCCCCCACCAGAGGATCAATGTCTCCATGCCTACAATGCTTTGTTGCAGCCAAACATTACTACTTTTATTTTATGGTAAGAGACGAGGAAATCATTCTTCCTCTTTCTGAATGCTAAAACTATTCAATAAAATATTTAATGAGCACCTATTATGTATAAACCACCGCGTTTAATGCCGATGATACAATGACAACTAACATTCAGTATGTGCTTACTATATATAAGCCACTCTTCAAGTGCTTTACACAAATGAGTCTACTTAGTTGTTCCTCATAACAACCCTATGGATTCCTCGTAACAATCCTATTTTACCGATGGAAACTGTGCACAGAGGTCAAGTAGCTTGGCCAGGGTCACGCATCAGGCAAGCCCCTAGGCGGGACTATGAACTGACTTCAGAGCCAGAACTCCCTCTAGTATACAATACTGCCTCTCATTAATAAAACATGGTTTCTCCTTAAGGATCTTATTATCTAAATTTCTCCTGAGGAAGTCATTTCCTCCGGGCACTGTTTAAGACTGCATCCCTAAAGCTCCCTGACAAATGGAATGCTAGCCCTTCAGGCGGGTAAAATGCCCCAAGTCTAGGGTGATTCACAGTCTGGAGAGCAAGCCACAGGGCCAAGGAGGCGGGGCCAGAACAGGGAGCGAGGCCAGTGCCACCAGAGAAGGCGGGCAAGTTGCCCCAGGATGAGGAGGGCTGTGGTCGGGCTGGCTGGGCAGCGTCCCCAAGTTCCTGACGGCAGAGAGCACCTGTGTGCAAGGCTGGGGGTGGACCCAGGGCAGCAGCTGGATGTGAGTCTTCCTGAACCCACATGGGTGGATGAAAGGGAAAAGGATTCAGAACCTGCACGGAGGGAATCAGTGACCAATCCACAAAGAGACAAAAGACTCAGGAAGAGCGCAGGGGCTCTGGAGCTGCCGCCCTTGCTCTCTCTGGGTGATATATACACAGAGACATACACACAGAGCCATAAAGCCCCACATCCCACCACTCCTGCCCCAAATGCTATATGTGTCTAGTATTTACACAACCGTCTTTTCCCAAGATGCTTAATGTTCTTACTTTAAAAAAAAAAAAAATCAAGTCACATGGCAGGTCAGGAAGTTAGTTATTTCACTACAAGTACAGGAAGAAAGGGAACAGAGTGGCTATGACTGGTGCATTGGGGGAGACTTTCGAGACACCCACCCAACGAGATCCAGACACTGAGCTTCGCCCCTTGGAAGCACCAACTCTGAGAGGTAAAAGCGTGAAGCAGCTATAAACAGACCTATCCATAAACAAATATATCCAGTGTTTACCCCTGACGAGAACACCTGAGTCTACAACCTCCCTCAAAGTCTATTTATGACTTCTCCCACAGTCTCACATGGCAATAGCCAGAAATAAACCCAGGGCTCTCAAACCCAAACCTGTCCTCCTCCCACACATCCAAGCTGGCCAAGCTCCAGGGCTCTGTGAGCAAAGAAACGCAGCCCAGCTCACGCACTGCTGGAACATTCCTCTGAACACAGAGGCTTACTCTCTACCATATGACGACAAGGAGCACACACGTCAATTTCATTATCCACTGATTTAAACATTTGTAATCATACTGTTAGAAAGCTTCTGAAAAGAAAACACAAGCAGTTTTGGCTGATAATAATGATCAACTGATTAATGATTAACTGTTTAGCCCTGGAGGCAATCTATTGATTCACACCTTCAAATAAAGTTCTATAAATTGGTTACGACAGGAGCTACCTGGTCCCCTCCCCTGTCCCAAACCTCTCCCCCAAGAGTAGTCAGCCTTCCCACACCTCTTTATATTCACCCTGGAGACACGATCTCAGCACACATATTCTGGTGGTCGCAGCAGACGTCAAGTATTTGCTTATTATTGTTGAATGTAAATATCTATTAAACTTTGTGCTCTAGTTTTTAAAAAAATTTTACACACTTGTTGACTTTAGTTAATGTTATTGTCCCATGATATAACTAGAATTCCACAAATATCCAAGGTTAAACTATTAAATTTGATGTGATTTCACCTTCAAATTACTTTTTCAGTACAAAGTGTACTCTTTTATTTTAAATCAATGTGACCATACAAAAAGTATTTGTTAAATTCTAGTTGTGCACATGCATTGCTTTGCTATATGTTGTGGCTTAAAGAAGACTGAACAGGTACTCTCTCCAACTAACAAGCAGTCAGGTAAATGTCCAGTGCTTTCTGGATTGAAATATGTTGACTGGTATATATCAAGCATGATTTACAAATTTTCAAAACTTTGTAATTCAGAAACTGTAATTTAATATTAAAGAAGTAATCCAATTTTTGTCTTCCTTTTGATGATCTAAGAAGCACTTAAAATTTATATAAAATATATCTGAAGCCTGGTGATTTGATTCTGCATACTGCTTGCACAACTGAAAATTTGTATTTTTAAATTTAAAAAATTACAGAAATGAATCTGAAATATTATGACAGGTGTTACCTGTAACCTTTCGAATGTGAAACCAGTATCTGAGTTGCAAAAACTATTTATTAATATTATATCATCAGTAATAATACAAGGAAAAAAAAGTCTGTTTCCCTGATAGAATTTCAACAAACTTAATTGAGAAAATGATCCAAGTTTTTTGAAGTGTTATATGTGTGCCTTGCTGGATAACTTCTAGTACCTCTGGTAGAAGTGGGCAACTATTTCAAATCCTCAGATAAAATCGTCATTAACAAGAGCCTATGTCACATGCAGGCAAAGCACAAAGGCTGCAAATTCATCTTGGAGTAAATATCTAGTCCCTACTTAGGGCATAGTTAATTATATCCATTTTTCACACTAAATAAACATTTGTAATCCAATAATGCACTACCAAAAAAGCAACAGAATTAAAATGTCTCTACCCAGTGGGCTGGTTATTTGCACAAAACCAAGTCATTACTAAACGTTACAGAGCTTCAGTGTCCTCAGAGGCAGCAGAGTCCTGGTGGCAGCAAGGATCTAAGACAGAAAAAAGAAGGGCCACGGTCCTCATGCCACAACCCTGAGACAACAAAGGACCGGACGCACAGGGAGCAAGTGGTCAGATCCTTAGTAAGGGGACAGGAGGCAATCGTGGTCATCTGCTTGGAGAGCCTAGGCACTCATGAGAACAAATTAAGACTACAAAGAATTTTCCGTTAAATTCACCTTGAATGACTATTTTTTTTTCCTTCTTGCCTTTTATATAGTCCTGAAAAAAAGGGGGAAAAGGAAGTGAAGAAGAAAGCTGTAGTCAGTGTATCTGATTAATCTGCTGACACTGTAATAATAGGGTCTATACAGCAACATAGGAAGACATACTTGGTATAATTTTAAGTAGAAACAAGCAAAACATAAGATGTGTGATAAACAGACATAGAGAACAAATGTATGGATACCAAGGGAGAAAGGGGCAGGGTGGAGGAACTGGGAGACTGGGATTGATACGTATACATTATTGATACCATGTATAAAATAGACGACTGATGGGAACATGCTGTATAGCACAGGGAACTCCACCTAGTGCACTGCGGTGTCCTAAATGGGAGGAAAGTCTGTATGGGAGGGGATATCTGTATGTGTACAGCTGATTCACTTTGTTGTGCAACAGAAACTAACACAACATTGTAAAGCAACCATACTCCAATAAAAATTTTTAAAAAGATGTGTGATTAAAAAATTATGTATATAGAAGAATACCAGACTGGGTTTTAAGTGGAAAGAAGCAAGATATAAGATGTGTGATAAAATATATATAGAGAGAGAGGAATATACCCTAGACAGGGTATACATATAAAACCACACAACTAGTTCTTCTATTTGGAATAAGAGCATTTTGGGTCACTGTTTCTCTTCTCTGTTTCCCAACTGTCTAGTAAAGTTATGTTGCCTTTATAATACTTTTCTTAAAAAGAAAGCAAAGGACCTGATATTTGGTCCCAACACACACATAGCTTAGTTATGGGAAATAAGATGTTCAAGAAATAAAACTACAGAGAGAGAAAAAAAAAAAAAAAAAACTACAGAGAGGAAATTTAGGTAACACCTCTGAGTGATCATTAAAGGGATTTGGGTCTCTTTTTACAAGACAAGACCTTTTCCCACATGTAACTAAGCTCCAAGAATCTCTGAGTATGAAAAGTTCTAGGGAATTTCTGCATCAGTCCTTTTGATGGTCTAACCTTTCTTGACACATGGCAAGGGCAGGACATCAGCTACCATAAACCTGATGAGGACCTTATTAACTGCAGAAGAGAAGACACAGGAGCGAGACGCCCACAGCTTTATGTAAGTTGCTAAGGAGTCAATCTACAAATATTTATTTATATAAATTAACTAATAATGGCCACACACAGAATTTCTTTTTTCTGTTGGAATTAACAGAACCTAACAGCTCCAATTAGAAGAAAATGCTATCATCACAGGAGAATGGACATAGAGACTATCAGAACACGAACACTGACCCCATGAGGATTTTTTTTTACATGTTTGCACGTTGCATATATGAATGTATATGCACATATAATTTGCAACGTGTGCACAGCTGTCCACTGCAATGACAGTTTTCTACTGTAACAAAAGACAGGAAGAGTCTGTTTCCATTAACACTAAATTACACTCACACTAGCAGCCTGCCCACTGAATGCCGCCAGTCCACTGGCTCCCCTGCAAGGCTTCCCTAGGTCATGGATGACTTAGTCTCTACCCCTCAAAGAGCCCCATCTGCTTGCTTCCTCTAGCACAAATGTGACCTTTTCTCCCCAAGTGCTGTCTCTGGGTCCAGCTATAGGCATGACAGCCGGTGAGAGTCTGGTTCAAGAAACTGATTTCTCTCCAACAGCTCTGTGAGGTTCTTTTCAGGACTCGGAGCAACACAGCTATCTATACAGCTGAAAATGGTACTTGCTGGTTGCACTTCACACCCTCTTCTCTGGTTCTTGCCTTCCAGGAAGTCTACTTTTCAGTTACAAGGACTGTTTACCCTGGCTTATGACCAGAGGGGCACTCCCCTCCTTCAAGTGTGTTTCCTAGTCCTCTGCCTCCATTCATTTATTTTAATAAAGACTGAGGGTAAATGTGTCATTCTAGCATCAAGAACAGCTCTGGGTCCTTCACCCACCACCTCAAATGAACTCAGGAGCCACAGATTTTGAGAGGCACACACCTCCGATCTGAGCAGCAAACACCCTTAGATCAAATACTCCCCCTGCTGATAATGTGGAAGAGAAGACAACACTCAAGGAGAACAGACTTGCCCCCAGGGTCTGGGAGCGACTTCTAAACTTTCAACAGTAATGAAGCCATATGAAAGTTAAAAAGAATATTTTTAAAGAGTTAGAGGAAAATCAAGTGGACCCTCAAAAAATTACCTTGCTTCGAATCTTCGCTTTTCACTGCCAGCTAAGCATTCTAACTTCACTTAGCAATCAGTTCCAGCTTGCCCTCCTCCCTGTTCCACCACTGTATAACAACCAGTGGTGAAGAACAAAAGGCTCTAAAGTGAGTTACTGGAAAGCCACCAATTCATGACACCCGCATTCTGAACAATTACCATCAGGCTGTGAGATGAAAATCTTAAAGGCAGGAAAGTTGAAGGGACACGCCACAGCAGAGACATCAAAATTAAACCTGCCCTCAGAGAATGGAGCTCTCTGGGCACATTCACTAAAGTGATAAAAGGGTTTGGGGGCCCGAGCTTATACCCAAGATAATTCTGTATATATGTTGTCTAGGACCCTGTATACTTTATCTCGGCCAAACCTCTCTTCTCTCCCAGTTGAAAAGCTTAGTGCCAAATGTATCACCCAAAGGTTATAATTTGCTGTTGTATCCTTAAGTGTCTCCTGTTGCACTGTCTGAATTTACAAACCACTTTCAGACCTTTAGAAAAGTAAACAAACAAACAATGAGTTCATGCCTAGCGCTGAAGGAGAAAACAACTCCACACTGCTCAATAACAAGTTGGGACTCCAGCCATTAGTCATCAAGAATTCCTCAGTCCCTGAAGTCATAGGGTTTGGAGTAAATCCAAATGGGATTCTGCTTTTTTAAATTCCTTATATTGCATTCCTACGGACTTCCTGTGCAAACCACTGTGAGGCATTTTTATTATTCACAGTCACACACTTCCACCCTCATGTTGTTGGCTTAGGAGTTCCTTCCTCAAAGAAGCTGTACAGTTGAATTCCTGAGGACATGTGCAGATCACCTGGGGCAGTAAACAGGCTGTGTCATGCACTGGCACAGCTCACAGACTAAGTGTTCAATACATGTTTGTTAAATTAAACTCCCTCCTCATTCGTCAACATCCACGTCTTAGACGCAATCCTGGATTCGCTGAGAAATCGGAAGTCTGTTTTATCATCATCAATTATTCGTATGGTCACCTGAACTGTGTCTATAAAGTAATTCATAATTGTTTATCAGTTGTTTACAAGCAGCTGATCACCATAGCATCTCAACTGCTCCACGCACAAGATCCCTGGTGGTAAGAAGGTTATAAGCAGCCACCCATGAGGAAAATTCTTACAAGCGGATGAAGGTTTGGTGAATGAAAGACGACACCTTTATGACAAACTAGCAAGAAGAAAAGTCCCCACAAATAAAAATTACTTTGAAGTATTTGCCAAAATAAATACAGCTGAAACTAACCCCTCGTAGCAAACTTAAAAAAATAAATTCTAAGAATGATTTGGGGGAAGAGGGGAAGGAGAGGACATGGGACAGTTTCAAGCTGCCTTCCGCCAATAATATGACTTCCCCCTGGGAGTCTCTTTACAGGTAAGTGTCATCTATTTCAGTTTCCACAATACAGACCAAATAGTTCAGATAGAAAAGTTTCTACAGAATATCTTGGATGACCTTGAGTCTAGATTTAGTCAACAAATGCTCATTGAGTTCTTCCTGTGTGCCAAGCGCTAGAACAACACACAATCCTGGCACTCAAGGGGATCAAAATGAGGCCGGGAGACAGAAATTGAACTCTAACAGTGTGAAAAGTGCTATAACAAGGGAAGGAGAAAGTGCTATTTACAGGCCCTGGGCAGGGGGGAGGGAAGGGCTGGGAGGATGGCATTATTTTTTCCTGGGCAGGGCAGGAAGGCTTCACAAAAGAAGCAGCATGAAATGGTAGAGGCTGAGGATAAGAACACATTCTGAAGGATGTTAAGATAACTCTGGGGAATCCGAAAGCCGACACCACATCAATTTTCCAGTGGCTGCTTTGCCTCCACACCTTTGGCGGCAATATATATTAGGAAGTATGTGTCAAACATACCTCCTAATTTCCTGAGTTCTCAAAGGGTCCCTGTCCAAGATAAACTTGAAATAAACTATAGCCAGGTACTGAATTTAGGAGTCTAATTTTCCTTTACCTGTGGGCTTTTAGTAATAACATGCAAATTACTGAGGCTCTACGGGAAGTTAAATGCTAATTATACTAAGATTATTTTTTTTTAAAAAGTAAAGTTGGCATCATTATGCATATGACAAGAAAAAAAGAGCTCACTGTTCCTTCTTTCCTGGTACTCATCCTTCATGGTTTCTCTCTTGGTAGCTCTTGATACTTTCTACTTTTCCATTCTCTCAAGAAAGTATCACCCAGGCATTTCTGACGCAAAGGTACATGCTCACACAGTCACACACAGTTTAAAAAATATAATACATGGACTATTGTCAGAGCCAAATGCAGCTGTAATTATATATTTCTTTTGGACATGTTTTATATTATTAAAGCATGTAAATACTTTATCTCCCTCAAGTTTTCCAGAACTCTATTGGCAGAGAGTCTTTTTCCTTTCTCTTTCCAAAGCATCGAATACAATTTCCTGAAGAGATAGTCAAACTTGGTTTCTGAGGGCTCACCTTTTCCCAGCGTAGCCTTTGGAAATATAATTTCATCTCCTTCCAACAAAACACACCTCTGGCTTCCTTTATCTCCCTTTTTTTTTCCCCTACAGAGGTGTTCCATTTCTTACCCTAAATTTCTGCTTTTCCTTCCTGCACCTAAACTTGCTGTGTAAGGCCAGAAACTATGTTTAGTGATAATCTACTATAAATCACCCCACATTGCCTTAAGGATAATAAAACTTTTGTCCCAATCACCGAGAAATGAAGTCAGTCATTTTCCTGAGCTCCACTTGTCCACAGATAGCTATCCCAATTAACCAGGCCGTTTAAAAGCCAAAGCATTTTAATTAAAATTGTTTTTTTAATGTCATAAAACAATGCACCATCTTTATTTATTAAGAAGTCATTTTCAGTTTGCTGATCTACAAAGTAGATAATACACTTAATTTGCTTGAAGCATGGAAGCTCTTCTCAGCATATCCATAATACAGTGTAAAGTATTCTTTGTGTTGTGCCCTTAGCAACTGAACACACACACACGTGCACACATACTACATCCAAAGGCATACAGGAGTTATCACAACTTCCTGTCTCTCAAAGTCACGCCTGTAACTGGACCAGGGGCCAGTTGCTGATGCTGCGGATGTATTTTACCATCCTGGGCACACCTTTTTAAGCCAGCAGGTCTACCACAACTTTGTAAGGAGCCTTGTTTTATAAAGTTTTATCACTTTCTGATCCACAGCATCATATTCCACAGTGTCAAATGAGTTTTATGTACTAGCAAACATTGCTCCCCCTCCAAACATTGCTACAGACTCCTCTGCCAGTCTGTTAGCACAGACACCATCATTGGAAGGGTCCTCACCAAGGAAGTGACACTTGGTACCAACTTCTCTTAATAGTTGGATTATGTACAGAGAGCTGCATGCAGCCATGCTGGGGAGGGTGTGGAGGCATATGGGAAGATGCTGGAACGCATGCCTTTCCAATGGCTTTCAGGGCACGTGAGAGCCAGCCGCACTGGGTCGTGGCAGGGATTCACCAGGAAAGGAGGAGGGCCAAACCACGGCACAAAGACCGAGGCATGGGAGATACAAAATGGACCTTCTAGAACACTCTCACGGCAGTAAATGCACACTGAACGCTCGGGCTGCTTCCCAGAGAGAAGTGATGGGCCCCAGGCATTCAGAGTTCTCTTCCTGTCCCCACAATTTAAAAGTTCTTAAGCTAATATGCACCAACCAAGCAGGAAGAAAACCAAGAAAGACCTATTGTTACAGCAAAGAAGAGTAAAGCAGAAGCTCTTTAGGCAAAAGCTCCCATTAGTAAATGAATACCCCGCACCCCTCAATGGCTATTTCAGACGCCACCACCACTAGCTAGCTATCTAGAAATCTACCCTGGGAGAGGAGACGACCTGGAACAGGATTTAAGTTTTAATATTATCTTTTTTCTTTTTTTTTTATTTGCGGTACGCGGGCCTCTCACCGTTGTGGCCTCTCCCGTTGCGGAGCACAGGCTCCGGACGCGCAGGCTCAGCGGCCATGGCTCACGGGCCTAGCGGAGCGGCATGTGGGATCTTCCCGGACTGGGGCACGAACCCGTGTCCCCTGCATCGGCAGGTGGACTCTCAACCACTGCGCCACCAAGGAAGCCCATATCATCTTTAAAAAAGAAAAAAGAAGGAAAGACAGAGCAAGCCATAGTACTCCACTAGAAGTGTTTTCCATTTAACAATATAAAATGTCTACCCAGTTATTAATAAACTTACAGATTAGAGCAAAAATAATCTTTGGGAGCAAAAAGCAAAATGTCATAGAAAACTAAAAATTAAATAAGTTCACTGCTAGGGATTGGTGGCTTAGGTAATTGAAATTGAGAATCATGGAAGAGATCTACATAATAATTAGCTGCTGAGTTTTCTCCTGTCACATACTCCCAAATGGAGTTTAGTGTTCAGCAGACTTATTAACGAATAAATGCCCGACTGGAATTAACTAGCACCTCATTCTGGAAGGCTGCTCTTGGCAAAAATGGAATATCCACAAGGCAGAGCAAGCTGATTGCTGGTGCACACTGCGGGCTGGGCTGACCATCGCATTCTTTAGAATCATACGTATTACATCAACTTTCAGAACCACAGGTCCACACCACCTAACAGCACAACACCCTGCCACTGGACAACATGCATAGGAAGGGTGAAGTTTCTAGACCCCAAGAGACAACCTTCCAAGCTTCATGGTTGGCCTGAACCTGAAACATCTTTATTGAAGATCTGCCATCCTGCACACACGCAGAGAGCTTTCTGGTCCCGTGGCTCAGGGATACAGAGGGAAGGGAGCTGTGGTAGCAGCAGGTCCCTCTGCAGAGCCTCATCTGTTTCATCCTCCCAACATAAGGCACCCAAGTGTCCATGTGGCCAGGGCCCCTCCTTTCATGCACGATCACTGCTATGTTTCTTTAAATTCAGCTGCTCCTTAAGGAAACTCCCTGGCAAGTGAAAACAGCAGCAAAGGTAAAAGAATGCTGAGAATTTGGCTGCTGCCTGCAGTATTAGGAAGAACAGCAATTACTCAACTCTCTCTTAGTGTCAGAGGCAGAAATAAGCATGTGAATTTGGGCAAGTTTTGGCCTGTCTTTGCTCAAGCTTCTCCCTTTGTAGTATCTGTCACCTCCCTCCCTCAGTCATAATAACTAATGAAGTAAATGAGAAAATGGAGAAAGAGTGAAGGCAGCAGGTCAGCAAAGACATGGAAGAGAGGCATAAACTCTACCTTGAATCCAGACTAGGCCACAGTTAATAAGGCTTAAAGATCGCTGGCATTCGAAAGATGTTACTAACTTCCCGATAACCATGTTTTGCTGTCTCCATTGCCTCACAATAAACATAACTGCGGGAGAACTCTGGATCTTTTCCTCCAAGCCCTTCCGTCTAGGGCACTTGGCAAAGAGTCATGTAGACACTACCACTTTTTTCTTCTCTGGCTTGCAAACACAAGGTAATATTTGACTCCTGCCCAGCACTTCTAGGTCATAAAAACATTGATCTTATGACTAGAAGGGCCTTACGATATCATCTGGTTCAGTTCCCCTGCCTTTAGGTAGGTAACTATTTAATTCTCCTTTGACAAATTAAGGCAAAGTCAGGTCAAGGGAAGCTGAGGAGGTTTTATTTCAGTAACCGGGCTATTAGGGGATGAAGGAAGATCCGGAAGCCACGGCTATTTTTTTCTCCTTAATCATACTACTCTCATGTACATGAATTTTGCAAAGTTTACTTTTCTGAGCAGCCCTAAATCCTTCCTGCAACAAGTGAGGATCTATATAAATCCATTCATTCTTTTGATGAAAATATGGAAATTTATTTGGCCTTTCATTTTAAGGTTGTAGACATGGTAATAAGTTTTCCTAAAATTTGTCTGAAACCTAAGAACTCAGTATTTCTGGACAACACACAGCATACCCAATCTTTCTCAAAGCATTTAAAAATCCTTCAAAGACTTTGGCTTTCAGAGATAAAACTGTCTAAAATCTATCCCCTTTTCCTCCCTCAGAATGTAAATGCCCTTGCCTTTAAAAAGGCAAAGCTCCCTACTCTGGAAAGTGAGGGAAGGTTTTCAAGATCTGCATTTGACAAGATTATGGAAAGCCCTGCCTCTGCACAATTATAAACACACACTCTGAGGGGACCAAGCCCACACATCCTGTATGCACGAGTCCTCACACCTCATGGGTCTGAAGTAGTCCAACTAATTCTTAATACTGAAAGTCCAGTTCAGGCCACACTTTCTCAAGACAGTTTTACCTTATTTTGGCAGGTCTTTTGGAGTCTTAAAAAAAGAGGTATCACAAGTCTCCAATATTGAGATGCCTTTTGTTTTATCACAGTTGTGAACTGTTTTGCTTGTGGCCTTTGGATAAGATAATAAGTTACCTCTTGTAGACCGGGACTTTGCAGGCTCAGGTTTCATTGTGCCCTGCCAGAAATTCCTTTCTGTTTTGAATCTGAGATGTTTGTTTATGGTTTTTTGTTTTGAAATGCTAAACAAGATAGGCACAGTTTCTAGTTACAGCCTATACTTTTTTTTTTCTTTTTTTTTTTTAAACCTTGCTATAGCCAGAGTGGCTGATTGCTAAGGACTTCGCTTAAATTTCCAAAGAGCAGACTCTTCAGATTCTCTTCTGAGGAACTTGAAATGTAAAACGACAACACCTTAAAATACAATGAACACTTAATTTTCTTTCTTAAATGTTCATAAAACTAGTGTTCCCAGGATATTTCAAAACGAAGGTGTTCTTTTTGGATGTGACAAACATACTTACACAAAACTCTGAAATTTGGAAGTTTATCTCATCTTGTAGGTTACATGTTTGAATATCAACACTCTTGATGAAGCACTACAATGAAAGGTACTAGAGAGTTTCTGTTTAAAAAAAAATTCAATTTCTACTGTGTGATAATAAGGTCTGGTTTTCAAGAAGAAAATAAAGAGTTTTAAACTACTGATTCCAAGGACTATACCATCATTATGTTTCTTTCCCCTTATTCCATAACAGCCAATATAAAGCATTTGCCTTATGAGTTCTCAGCCCATATTTACTGGATGAACATGATACTTAGTACCAGGTATGAAGGAAAAGTCACAGTTCTGTCTTCCTGAAGTGGGACCACACCTATACTAGGAACCAAAGAGACAAGAACGTCAGGTGTTTTCATTCTAGGCGTTCTTTTCTAGCCTTCCACTGCGGCACAGGCTCTCCAGAGAAACCACAATGCAAATCCACAGTAAAGCTGCAGTATTAGTCCACATGAAAGATGTATGGGACACACTGGATCAAAAAAAGCAACGCAGATGCACTCTAGGCTGCGCACCATCTCCTGCTCATTCCCATGCCTGCCCTGGTCTCTGAGCTGGCAGGCTGGCTGCTGCTTCCTTCTGGAACCTCAGGATCCCAACTTGCCTTGCCTTGGCGATGTTCCGTGGGGTCTCTGATGACTCCAGCCACGTCTGGAAACCCACACAAAACTTCTAACAATAAAATGAAATTTAACGCACTTTCATGAAACCATATGCCATCCATATTAAGATAGGTCACCTTTAAAAGAATATTTATTTGAAATAGCTCTCCGGAAGTAAGGATTCAAACTGCAAAATAGAGCAGATGTCCACCTTCTCCTGAAGGACTAAAGGGACTGAGAATTACAGTCATACTGGATCAAACCAATGACGGTTTTTTTGGCCCAGAGACCCTGGACTCACGCCCCTCATTCTTAATGTTTCACAGTCCCTTCCTCTCTGACAAACACCAGAGACCATAGTTCTTGGAGTCCCCTGTCGAAGAGATTTAGTTAAGTGTGGTTAATGCACAAAGAAGATTTTTGTTAAACTTATACAGAGAGAAAGTTAACAAAGAAAAAAATGAGAAAGGACAAAAAATAGAATGGAAATTAGAATATTAACTACCTTTTAAAAAATCTATTTGGTACCAGGTACTATACTGGCCATTACATATATTTTTGTGTGTATATACATGTATATACACAGATATACAACACACATACATGTAATCATATGTATATTTAATATAGGTAATAATTCTCTCCAACCCTAACTGTAATTACTTGATAAAAGCTATTAATATTCCATTTTCACAGATGAGGAAACTGAAGCCCAAAACAATTAAGCAAACTGATTGTTCACAGCTGAACACAGTTAATTTAAACATAGGTTTGTGTGGGGACTTCCCTGGTGGTCCAGTGGTTAAAAATCCATCTTCCAATGCAAGGGATGCGATTCGATCCCTCGTCGGGGAACTAATATCCCACATGCCGCGGGGCAACTAAGCCTGCGTGTCACAACTACTGAGCTTGTGCACTCTGGAGCCCACGCGCCACAACTGGAGAAAAGTCCACGTGCTGCAACGAAGAGCCCGCAGGCTGCAACGAAAGATCCTGCGTGCTGCAACAAAGAGCCCACGTGCCACAACTAAGACCCAGCGCAGCCAAATAAATAAATAAATATTTAAAAACAACAACAACAACACAGGTTTGTCCGGCCCCAAGGCCTATTTTCTTTTTCCTACAACATCCTGCACAGATGAGTGAGAAGGAGGGAAGAACAGAGACCTCCAGGCCTGGCTTGCTGCTGCTCCCCCCTAAATCCTTCCTGGTAGTCACTGCCAGAGTCAGGGCCCCTCTTGGTTGCCCCCAAGATGCTCAGCACTTCCTATCTCAGGGCTTACCAGCTGTAAGGAACTGTCTTGGGCTACAATGGATTGTCCCAGTTGTCACTATCTACCTTCAGACCACAGCCTCTGTGAAAGCAGGGCCCCTATCCTATTTATCTTGGTTGAAAACTAATTATTAGACTAGCAGGTAACATTATCAGTTCTTATTACACGCCCTACTGGTGCTACATGCTTTACAGGCACTAGCCGTTTGCTACTTCAAGTGTGGTCCTGGGATCAGCAGCACTGGCATCACATGGGAGTTTATTAGAAATGCAGCATCTCAGGCCCCATCTGGACCTACTGCATCAGAACCTGTATGTTTAATGAGATCCCCCAGGTGATTTGTGTGCACACTAACATTTCAAAAGCACAGTTTTGTCTCATTTAATCCTCAGAGAAAACATAGGTGGTACCTATTACTATTAACAGCTGGGAAACTCAGGCTTAGAATAGATAGGTGCTATCACTAGAGTTCAGCACGAAGACCAGAGCCAAGGCAGCGGCTCAGTAAATATTCATGGAAGAGGATGGCAGGGAAACAGGTAGGGCTAGAAAGAGAACGGAGGAATGGCCTGGTTAAACTCCTGACCTCTGGTTTTGCCTAGCTTGTACCTACTACCAGGACAGGTCAGCTGCAGCAATACAGGCTGTTTCCTTAGCTCCAGCCAGGCCAAATCCTGTGCTGACCAGCAGTATGGACACTTCAGGAGCTAGGAACAAAATCTTCTTCCAGAATAAAATGTGAAGGAAAATGCACATTGCTGATACGTTTGAGTTTAGGTGCTCCTCCTTCCCCAAATGAAATATTAATCCACAGATAAATGGTTAAATTTACAATTCTTACAACTTAATGCAAAAAATTTCA
The DNA here is from genome assembly GCF_949774975.1 of Lagenorhynchus albirostris. NCBI lineage: Eukaryota > Metazoa > Chordata > Mammalia > Artiodactyla > Delphinidae > Lagenorhynchus > Lagenorhynchus albirostris. The sequence continues at coordinate 60,763,627 of NC_083107.1, forward strand.
GATTCCTCCCTCTTTATTTTTACCCGAAATACACAAATTTTGTAGAAATTATTTAGACCAAGTGTAACAAATGGGCATCAGGAGGAAAGGTAGCAAATAGCTTCGGAGGCCTTTAAATAGGTTTTTTAACTCAATGCATTTACGGTGTTGGGGTAGGAGGAGACCTGAACTCAGTAATAATTCGCTTTCTAAGAGCCCAGACTCCTCGCGATCAATTACTGAGGTAGATGAGGATTAAACTGAACAAGACAATGAGCCCATATCAGGTTATTTTACTTATTCTGGTTAGTAGCTTTGCTGTTTACCACGTGCTAGTCATTCTTCTAAGTGCTTCATAGGGATTCCTTCACTGAGTCCTTATAGCAACCCTATTATTAACCCCACTAAACAGATGAGAAAACTTAGATGCATGGAAGCAGAGCGCAGATTTGACCCCAGAAGCTAAGTTTCTAACAACTACATTCTTGGATCGAGGTATAAGTATTTCTCACAGAGAATTAACTGGGGTTGGGAGAGGGAGATAAGGAATTGAACCCTGTTCACTTAGCAACTGCAGAAGAAAAAGGAATCCCTTTTGATTTTTTTTCATGTGGGCCCAAAGTGAACACTTACCAGCATTTACCTCAAGGGCATTCTTAACTTTTAAGTATATTCAACCATCCCTCTGTCCTGTCCGCAAGACCGACGAGGTCTTGTCCAAACACAGGGGTTTTCCATGATTTGATTAGGCTAACTGGCCAGGACAAGTAGCAGAGAGTGGAGATGCTGATAAACGGACACCTCTCAGTTCACTGCCCACGCTCATCTGCCTAGTGGAACAAGCTAGAACAAAGAGAAAATCACTCCCAAAAGGAAACTTGCCATTTTGAACCACAGCTGGTACAGCGTTAAGAATGCAGCCTCATTCTTAGATGTTGGGAAACACCTGATATGTATCGCAAAAGCTCTGAGAATGGGTAGGATCCCTTCCCCCACCAAAAGGGAGCTCTGACTCCGAATTTTGAACCTAGTTGGAATTTGAATTCTCCTTTTCAGCTTTGCCACCAGAGCCTGAAGATCATCTCAGATCCTGTGATTCCTAGGACAAATTTTACCCACATACCTCACCAACTAATCATATACAGACCTGAGAAATCAGTTCTACTTGGTTTCAACTTAAGTAGACTTTTGAAGGTCTTGCCTCATTCTTTATCTTGATTAAAAGAGTATCTGGAGGGCTTCTGTGGTGGCGCAATGGTTAAGAATCCGCCTGCCAATGCATGGGACCCGGGTTCGAGCCCTGGTCCGGGAAGATCCCACATGCCGCAGAGCAACTAAGTCAGTGAGCCACAACTACTGAGCCCGCGTGCTGCAACTACCAAAGCCTGCATGCCTAGAGCCCATGCTCTGCAACGAGAGAAGCCACCGCAATAAGCCGCCTGCGCACCACAATGAAGAGTAGCCCCCACTCGCCGCAACTAGAGAGCCCACGCGCAGCAACGAAGACCCAAGGCAGCCAAAAATAAATACATAAAATAAATAAGTTTATAAAAAAAAAAAGTATCTGGAGTAGGGCACAGGTCTGAGAGGTCCCCAGGCTTCCCAGCACCCCACCCCGACTCCAGCAGAAGGCCTTGCACAGAGTAGATCAATGAATGAGTGAGTGATTTCTATGCAGAGAGAAGTGAAAGCTTTAAAAATTCAGATGTGGAGAATTCGACCTCTGAGAAGGAAGGCTTTCAATTTGTTATTCATGCATGCTTGGCTAGTCCACTGTTTCTTCCTCAAATAATTAATTGAGCTTTACTGGGGGTTGTCTCCAAAGCCCTCATACTGCCTGCGCCTTGCGGAACACAGTGTTACAGGAACCCTGCTTCACCAAATATATTTACCTTCCAGTAATCTACCATCTCCTACCCAGTGGTATTTACACACTAAAGCGGCACTGCCATCTCTCATGTTAGTGCCATAGCCTGAAAGACGTTAAACACACCCACATTTTTCAGGAATTTCACAATTAATGTCTGGAATGTGTTTTGGATTATTCTTCAAAGGATGACATAGTTGCCCTAAGATGAATTCAATATTTTTCCCTTCTCCCATTTGTCATTCTTTAGTCTTCCCACTCCATTACCTTTTTAGGGTCATCTGTTTTATCTATTTCCCCCCAACTTCAAAATTCTTGTCCCTTGCCTCCCCAAAATGTTCCCTTGTTCATCCAGATCACTGCGTTTTAAGCAAGCCATACCAAACACAGAAACCTGCACCATATCACTAATACCTCCTACGACTGGCTGTAATGCCGGTTGTAATGTAAAGTCTAAGGATTATTCAGACAGTTTTCTTCAAAAATTATTAATAAATAATATTATTTATTACAATAAATCAACCTGTATGTTCACCACTGCACTGCCAACAGACTGCTTATAGATTTTCCCGGTCACTGGTAAATACGTGTTAATGGCAGCAAAATCTCCAGACTTGCTATTTTTGCCCTTCTGGTGCTATGCGATTCATCTGTCCTTTGCCAAGTGTTTTATGTGACTGGACTCCTCAACGACAGTGAGGGCTCTGTAAGCTCGACAGTCAAAGTGAAGGTCATGAAGTCCTGTCATTTGTATAAGTGCCGTGAATAGTCTCTCCATGTTTTGTCAATATTTACTTTGGGGAAGAACTAATTATTTCCTTGTTTACTTACACTGGTTCCTCTTCCCATGCCGTATTAACGTGATTTTATAGACCCTCTGCTTGCTTCTGTCCCTGGCATCCAAGAGCTCACTCTACCTAAAGACTTCTGAGATGGAAACTGGAACACCTTCCTCAAAAACAAGGAGCCCTGGTTTTTTAAATTTTTCCAACACCAGTACAGGAGGATTAAGTTTTCCTGTCCCCTCTTCTATTTAATTAGTAAAAATTAAAAGCCATGGACTCTTAACTCTAAGTCCTACGTTACAGAGGGATGAGAGGAGATCTGTGGCCGGTGCACAACCCAATGGTTTGGTGCACTCCCTGGCCTCCTAGAGCCTGCTCTCTAGGCCTTGCTCACCTCAGATCCTCCACAAACCTTCTTCCAAGGAGCCATCATCTCCAGTGACTGAAAAGAAACCATAACCTTCTAACGCCAACGGTCTCAGAAAACAACATTACATTCTTTGCTCTAAGTACCCAGCCCACATCCTTGGTTCTACTCACTGCCCCATGAGAAGTGGGTGGGAAGAAAAGCTAAAATACCTGGGGGAAATCAAAGGAGGACTGTGTTTTGAAAGAGACAGTTCTTAGATGGCAGTACTGAAAACACGGAAAGTTCAGTTCCATAAATATGACACCACTGAGTAAATAATCACTGGGAGAAAAAAAAATGGTGCTTATCTGTGATAGCGATCACCTGGCTCTGATACAAAGTTCTCAGAGCAGAGCCACTCCACAGTGCCCACCAGGTTCCAAATCACTCTGTTCTCACAAACTGTCAAACTCAGGCCATTGCTGCCTTTTCATTACTTAGAGAAGGCTGATCATGCCCTCCCAGCCCCACCCCACCCCTTACAGAAGCATACTGAACTATTCCACAGAGGAGGACAAATGGTCCTCACCCCTCATCTCCAAATATAATCCTCACTGGCCAATCAAAACATTCTTCCTAGAAAAATCCCACTTCAGTAGTTTTTCAAAACTCTGTCTTTGATCTCCCAAAGAGATCTCCCACCCAGTCTTAGCCCTCAGGAGTTCAGAATCCAAACTTATTTGTCTGGCTTCTAGACGATTTACCTAGAGGCAGGCAGCCTAACCAAGGAGCAGGCCACTTAGGAAGTTGCAAAGGACAACAGGAAGACTCACCAAATCAGTGGAAATGGGAAAGGGATCTGTACCTTCCCAGGGGCCAGAAAGCACTTTATAGACAGAGCAGAGAAGAACGTAGGTATCCGGCTCCCTGATCAACTTTAAAAATGCATGTAGCCAAAAATAATTTTTTTAAGGAATAAGTCAGTCAGGATTTACTTAGTAATGATCTAAATGATGCTGAAAAGAAGTCCAAGTGTATGTGTCACATGATTCACCCTTCACATCATTTAACTTTCAGAAAATATTTTTTCTTCAGTGTTCTTTCTATGGGGACGACTGTTCTTCCATGTATTCAATGCACATTCACTGAGAGCCTACTATGGGCCAGTGTGCCTTAAAAACCTAAGGCAGGGAGCCACAATTTGGAAGGGGTTCATTTCTGCCCCAATTTACCTAACTCACTTTGTGAACTGCAGTTAAAAACATGAGTTTGTTGGGGGGGTTTTTCCCCTCACAAAGCCAGTATGGGGAATGATACAAATAAAAATTACTGCAAGTTGGTAAATAAAGCAATGTAATTTGTATTTAAATTATATCATCGAAAGCAGGTAGATTAGTCACGGTAACATTTGTATACCATGCAATATGTTTTCTCAGTGTAGTCTATTAAGTAAGTTTTCAAAAGAGTTTTCATTAACAGATACAACCAGTAGGGGTCATTTTACTGCAAAAATTGCAGCAAAAGAGACTTCGACATGAATAAAATGTATCAATTCCTATTTCTGTTAGTTATGTGTGAATTTCTGAATAAAAATGGAAACTGAAGGAAACACTGGCCGCTGAGAAATTTCTTGCCAATTAACAGGAAAACAAAAGAGAAAGTCAGCACCTTCTAGATTATTACTGCCATAGAATGACTCCTCTAATTCTTAAAAAGAAGGAAGAAAAAAGGCCACTGACTTATCCTGTTTTCCATAAATCTTGTAGTAAAGTGAAAATTCTTGGAATTTTAGACACCCTATTGAAATAGCTGTCTAAATCCAACCATTATATCATGCTAGGTAACACTGCCCTTCTTTGGGTTCATGGATTTAGAGTGCAACTTGACTGCTGCTTTTAGAGTTCTAAAAAACAAAATAAAATTTAAAAATGCCCTGAGCACACGATTTTGGTAGCTGAAAACAGTCTGGCTAGATGGAAAGTGTTGCTAGAGAACACTAAATGAGATATCATCACGGTAATAAATACTTCCAAGCATTTTCAAGGCTAATATCAAGTGTGTGGGGTGTTACCAGAAGAAACGAAGCTATGAGGGATCGCATCATTTCAGAGGAATGAAACACTCACCAACAAACTGCCAAAATAACTCTATACTATGATACCAGAATGTTGGTGCCAAAACACTTGATTACCGTGAATGTTCCCTGAGCTCCACATTTCCTTCACCAGGAATCTATCATGAAGAAACAAAACAAGGGTTAGTCTTTAGAACCTTCCCAAGTCCTTCTCAGAGCAGTTTCTACCACATTTAACCTTGTTTCAGGTTGCTTGTTCTTTTTAGATTTATGGGAGGCTGGCTTAAGTAAATTACACAGTCCAAGTGGCAGGGTTCAAAGATGCATCTTTTCCTCCAACTCATTCAGAATTCCCAAAGTCAAACACATAAAATGGTATCAGAAGTTAATCTCCTGGCCGTTTTTCTTTTTGTGAGAAATAAAAACGTTATGGGACTTAACACCAGGTGAGAGGCTTTTGTACTTGAAGCAAACAAACTCTTCTAATCCAATGTCCTAAGGGTGCAGTGGTGCACTTCCCTCCAAGAGTTCCCTTCACTCATTACTGCCCACTAGCCTCCAAACCCGAAAGGCCTTCCTGACTTTCCAGAACTGTCCAAACTTTAAAAACTGAACTTATCAATGAATATGCGTGTGTGTAAAGAAAACCACAGAATGGAAGCCTTTTAACAGACCCATTTTATCCTTAAGGCTGCTACCTCCTTTCTCAGTATCCCAGCACAATAAACATACATACACACATAAGGATGCTTCAGAATAAACCCCTCCCTGGTCTCCTGCGCAGGCTGAGTACTAAGGAAGGGACGGGGCAGAGGGCGCCTGTCCCTCCTCCTCTCCGTTCCTCCAGAAGTAAGGCTGCTGCGCTCTGCTCATACACCTGGATGCCCCAGAACAGCATCTCGCCCCAACATCAGCCCAAGCAGGGATCCCACTTTTAACTGGTGCTGAGTCCTTTTAATTTGGTATTACCCAACTAAAAAGAACTCACTGCGTCTCTCTAGACCCCAAACCTCACCAGGCACCCCGAGGCCGAGGCCGGCGGGCAGGGCTTAAGGCCGACACCCATCAACAGTGGTTCTCCCAAGGAGGGAGGCTCCACTAATCTAATCTTTCTCCTTCCGTCAGACACCATGGTGCACAATACTTAAGTGCAGCAACCAGCAGAACACAAAAAAGAAGGAACCGGCAACACGATTGGAAACACGCGGATATCTGATCTTAAAAAGCTGCCACTAATAGAAACAACTTCTCACTCCTAGGTGCCGGCCCCCCGCCCCCGCCCCTTCATTCAAGAAAGAAAGCCGTTGAGCGTTTTCAATAGGCAAACAAATGAGTAACCACCGTATGTAACTTCCACTGGGCTGACATATTCCGGAGCTGAAATTGATTTATATGCGCAGGAGGAAGAAGGGGGTGAAGGAAAAGCGCAAGGAAAAAATAATAAAAGAGTCACACAGGGAGTGTGAGCTGGAGACACGTCTCCTCCGCCAGCAGAAAATGGACTTTCGCGGACGCGGTGCAGCACTCGGTTCCACACTGCGCTAGTGCGGGGAGGGCGGCAGGGGCTGGACTCCCCGAGGGGCTCGCGACAGCCTCCGCAGTGCCCCCTGCCCGCGGAACCCTCACCTCCGGGCGCACGGCCGGGCCACCCCACCCAGCCCCAGCCGGATGGGCCACACGTGTGCGCGTCTGTGCGCGGCCAGGGGCGATCCCCCACTCGCCGGCCCCCACCCACGAAATCCAACCTCGCCCGCGGCTGACCAAGCGTCAGGGGGAGCAGCGAGCGGGAACCAAGGGACGCGGGGCTCGCTCCCGGGGGTGGCGGGCGCCCCTCCTCCCGAGGAGCCCTCTCTCCTCGGGAAAGTCTCGGGCAAACTTTGCTCGGCGCAACCAGCGCCGAGGGGGCGGCGCGGGCCAGGTGGAAGGGGGCCAGCGGCTGGCGACCTTACCTTCGCAGACGCCCACTTCGTACTCGGTGATGGAGTCGCCATTGAGCGGGGGGCGGATGACACAGCGCAGCCCCCGGTCGCAGGCTCCGTGGAGCCCGTAGGCGCCGCCGCAGCTCTCGTTCCTCTGGCGGGCGCACATGTAGCAGCAGCCGCAGACGCCCTGCACGATGCTCCCGGGGCAGCTCCTGGGCTCTTCGCACTTGGACTCGTCGCAGGGCAGGCAGACCAGCGCCCGGGTGCCGGAGCGCGCCAGCAGCAGCAACAGCCCCAGCAGCGAGACCAGGAGGTGCCCGCAGCCGGCCAGCCCCCTGCCCCCCGCCACCAAGTACATCCTCCTGCGCCGCCGCCGCCTCCTCCTCGCAGCCGGGCCGGGAGCGGGGCGGGCGCCCTCCCCTGCGCGGGGCACACGCGCCGCCGCCGCCGCACCCGCAGCCCGCGGTCCTCGCCGCCCCCCTCGGGGCCCCCGGGGCGCGCCTCCCCTCGCGGGGCGAGGCCCCCGCCCCCCGTGCGGGCCGCGCCGACCCCGAGCCCACTAGCGTTGGCGCCAGCGGTGGCTTCCCCTCCTCCTCCTCCTCCCGGGAGGGAGGGGGAAAATAGAAAAAAAGTTTCCTCCCGGCAGCTCCGGTTCAACCCAAACTTCTGGCGGCGGCGGCGGCGGCGGCGGCGGCGGCTGCGCTCGGCTCCAGCCCCGGCTGGCGGCGCCTCCTCCCTCTCCTCCTCCGCGTCGGTCGGCCCCGCGGCGGTGGCGGTGGCGGCGCAGCCTCCGGGCCGGTCCCCGCCTCCCGAGCTGCCGAGTGGGCGCGGTGGCGCAGCAGAAGGTCCGCGGCGTCCGCTCCGCGCGCCCGGCTCGCCTCACTCCTGCGCCGCTCCTCCGGGCGCTTGTTTATGGCTCGAGCCTCGGCCGCTCCGGCTGCGCCCTCCCCCATCCTACCTCATCCCCCAACCCGCGCCCCCCCCAACTCCGCGCCGCGCGCCGCTCATTGGCTGCCCCCCCACCCCGCCCGGTCCGGCCGGCCCCCTCCCCCCTCCTCTGCCCTCCCTCCCCGGCGGCCGGGCCCTTCCTCCCTCGCACGCCTCCTCCTCCAGGCCTCCCCCTCCTCCTTTTGCGCCTGCTGGAGCCCGGCGCACAGAGCCGGCCTTGCGGCCGAGTCTTCGCGCGCCTCTCCGGCTCGGGCATCGCCGGCGCGCTGCGGCTCCGGGCGCACCCGGCAAGCTGCGAGAGTCGCGGCGTCCCGAGCGCCCGCCAGCCCCGGGGCCACCGTGGCTGGCCTGGGAGCCCCGAGGGCGAGACGGCTGCACCTCTGGGGCCGGCTTTGAGTTCGGAGAGTGGCGGGGAACCCGGAGCTCGGGGCCGAGGGGATTGCTGCAGCCCTTGGATGGGGCACCCGCCGGATCGAACCCGGGGATAAGGGAAGCAAATGCATGGAACCTCCGCAAAACTGGATGAGAATCCATCTTCCACTCGAGCTGGGAATAGACTTTGTAAAAGATATTATGTAATGGAGTCTCGGGAAGCTCGAGACGCCTCCAGCGAAGCTGCTGGTGAATTAATTAAGTGCTTTAAATGGTCTAGGTAAATATTCTGGGGGGTGGGGTGGGGAGAACTGTTGGGGGCCGCTGTAGTTAGAGTTGCGTTTTAACTGTCCACATCCTGTATGTTTTGTCGCTCTGCAGTCTGTGCCGAGGTGCTACGTTAAGGGAGGGGGCGAATGGAAAGTGGACGTGAATTTTTCTCCCTTGAGTAAGGCCGAATACTGGGTTACTACAAGTCTTGACATGATTAGACCTGCATATCCCATGCATCATTAATGTCATCTGACATTGCCCTTTTTTTCCCCAAGCTCATGGACAAAAGTGGTGGGTTTTAATTTTTTCATTTATTGTGAATGTGCTAATAAAGATGTTCTTTGTGTTAAACCAAGTAAAGAAGCAGCTGAAGTGATGCAAAATGCATCGTGTGAGGATTGTTTCTCATCTATAGCTGTCAAAAAAGCTTCTCGAAATGATAGGCTCTGTAATGGCCCACCATTCACAGGATGTGTTACAGGGTCAATAATATTAGTGAATTAACAAAAAGTGACTTGGATCAGTGTGGGAAAAAAAAATTTAGATCTTGTGGCAGGTGTGAGATGGGAATGGCCGGCCGACCTTTTGATCCAAGATGGTCTGGCTGCAGGAAGGTGGCAGCCAAGTGGATCTGAAAATCGTGACTAATGAACCCGAAGTTAATAGCAGGGCAGTGTAAGGAGAAAAGAAACAAAGATGCCTTTGACATCTTATGTTTGCAGAACTAATTTATACTTCTTATAAATATTTTGGTTTAACCACTCTAATCCTAAACGGAAAAGCCAAAGATACCAGTGGAATAGTCCCCAGTCACTGGCATCAGAAAACTAAACATTTCTCCAATCATATTTCTTTGTCCTGAGGAGGGGAAGAGGCTCATTAATTATCACTGATTATCAGAGAGTAATAGAGAAAACATTGAACAGTGGAAAGGGGGGAGTGAGCACCCCATTTTCTGGAAGCATTTAAAGAGCTGTCGACATGACTAGTTTCCAGGGAGGTTGTAGAAACAATTCCTGCATTTGTGTAGAACATCAGGTTAGACGACCTCCAAAGTACCTCATACCCTAAAGTTCTATAATTATAAGTATTAAGTAGTAAAATCATTTAAAATATGCTGGGTATTCTATTAGCAAAATGTAAGAAAAATAAAACACAACACTGTTAAACATGATCGTTTCTTGTACCCCAACAAGGCACCAGAACTCCACTGTGGGATTTGCCAACAAACTGTCATCATTGAGCTGTGTTAAAAGGCCCTTTCCACTCTTGCAGAGGAGGTTATCTATATTTCTGTTCAAATGCAAGTATAAAGACATTATTAAAATGTAGCAAGTAACATTGTGGGACTCAACAGGAAAAGCCAAGGTCAGGCAATGGAAAAAAATACAGAAGTGAGAAAGCTACAGTAGGTTGAAAAAAGAGAGTAATAATCATTGCCATGGTCTTGCTTTTTTGTCTGTTTATTTTTAAAGGCAATATATTAAAGGTTAGGGAAAGCTACAGATTGAACACAGGCAAGGGACAATGTAGACAACCCATCGTTCCTGGGATTCTGGAGGTAGAACCTCCTGCAAGGTAGATAGACACAGGTGATAGTCTGACTTCTCATGGGAATTCAAGTCAGACTAAGTTGAATGTAATAGCTGAGAAAATTCAAGTTACATGTGGTCCTTTGCCATAGAATTAATAGAGAAACAAAAGAGAAAACAAGCATAGTTCCTTAAAGCCTATAACTAGTGGCAAATAAGAAACCTGCAAGGGCCTGGCAGCTTATCTGAAACCAGTGTGTGAACTAGGAGCTCAGTTACGAAATAGCTGTTTCCTCTCTGGGATCTAGGAGGGACCATAGGTGGCCAGAAGCCAAGGCAATGAGATTGGGGCTCAAACACAAAAGGATTCCCTCATCTTCAGAAACCAGACTAAGGATACAGAAGAGGTTAGGTGGGCCCAACATGATGACTACTGGGGGTCAAGGGAGAAAGAGGACTGGGAGGGATTACATAGTCCCTGAAAGGCATGTACAAATGTAAGAGTTAGAAGTATACACGGAATATGGTTTAATGCCTCCTCTTCTGGGAAGCATCTTGAGCTTATTCACTTAGCTATTCTATAACATTTTATAAGTACTTCTGCTTATAACATTTACCATGTTATATTACAAATGTTTATATATATATATGTATATATAAATAAAATATATAAATAAATATGTTGTATTATAAGTCTTTCTCTAAATAGCTCTGATTCACCCCCATTAGATTGTCAGCTCATTCGAGAGGCCAGGACTTATAAGAATGCATGCATGCAGGAGTGAGTTGACAAAGAGAAGGATGGAAGAATTACAAACAAAAAGATATTTGAACATTTCTGTCTGTGGCCCTTCTCTCTTGGTTTTAGGAAATACCTCTTTAAAAAAAAAAAAGCACTATGGCTGGTTGGGGCAGGAGGGAGTCTTCCAAACTGGGGATAAAACAAAAAACCCACAGGTCTGAAAGGAAAAGGAATCAGAATATGTGGTTGGTGGAGGTCTGGAAGAAGAGAAAGTCCGCCCCCTATTGGCCATTGTGGGGGTCGGATGGGAGGGGTTTACTAAATTGTTGAAAATGTCTGAGAAGCAAATTGCCCAGCTGGGGGCCTAGCAGTAAGTGGAAATGAGAGGGCAATAGACAGACTGCTAGTGTTAGAGCCCTCCTCCTTAGATAGAATGTCTAGCCCAGCCTCTCTACTGTAGTCAACTCTGGGAGGTGCGTGCTGTGCGTGTTTTCTGTTCCTGAAACTAAAAAGAAATGTAGAAGTTATCTTTTGAGTCAGATACACAGACTCTTAGAATTGAGTTGCAAAAAAAGTGTCATTATTTTATAAAGATGTTGCATACATACTAGAAAAATCTTTGAAGAAGCCAGGACAACAGCAAGCCTGACTTCTTTCACCCTCTTCCCCCCACCTCTCTGCTCCCCCTCAACTGGGATCAACTATGCATGGATTCTCAGTTATCTAGGCTTAGGCCATTTCAGTGACATAGGATCCCTAGTTTGGAGGCTAAGCGTCTGATCTTGGTCTCTGAACCTGGTACTTGGACTCATTTTTATTAAGGGGGGAGGCAGTTCCTGTCTTATCTGCCCCGCCCATGTATGGCAGCTGCTTCAGAGCTGGCAAGGATGTGCACAGAACAGAGATTCTCTTTAAGGTTTGGCCTAGGATCCCGTCTCCCTTGCTCATCCCTTCTGAATCTGTTTCCCCTTCTGTAACATGGAGACCAGAATGCAGAGGACCAACCACACGGGGCACAGTGTGGATAAAATTGCTGTTCTCCTTTTCTGTTGTCATTTTTAGAGTCCTTCTCCTTGAGAGTCTCCTCGGGCTTTATGCTTGAGCTGGGATCCCTGCTCTGTGATATCTCAGCACCTATTCCTATGTAGCATCTGCCTGACCAGATATTTGCTTTTCTTCTTCTTCTGATCGTTCAGTTGGTCCCACTTTGGCAGTCTGTCTAATCTTGGGCCGTTTGTGATATTTTCTCAGACTCATTCCAGTCAAAGACTTATTTTCAAGGGTGGTCATTAATAATGATAATAATAATAGCTAACTTTATAGAGTGCTTGCTAATAAGCACTTCATATGGCTTATGTTAATTAATCTACAGAATAGCCCTATAAGGCCAATGCCTTATAGTATCGCCAATGCGTTATGTTTTCTCCACTTTATAGTTGAGGAATCACAGGTGCAGGAGGTTGTGTGATTTGCAAGGACTCAGAGCTGTGTGAGTGGCTTTCTGGTTTGGAACCTAGTGTGTTAAACTGCCTCATGCAGTAAGTTGGGGAATGGCAAGTTGCTTTTCTTTGCAGTTTTATTGTTTTTTGTGGACCTACTTCAAATTGTTCCTATCTATGAGGGTATCTTGCCTTCTTCCCTAATTTGCATATGAAAAATAGTGATTAGTGTTTTTTCTAAAAATGGAAATAGCCCCATTGTTTTCCTAATTACTAAATTACAATATTTATGTAGTGTTTCCTTTATGCATATTGACTGATTGCCTGGCTATAGTACCACTTCTAATCCCCACTCCAGCCTGATGAGGTAGGTACAAAATTACTTCCATTTGGCAGGTAGGGAACCAGAGACACAGAAAGGTGAAATAACATGCCCAATATCATATTTATTTCAAAGGAAAATTGGGATTCAAACCCAGGCAGTGTGGCTCCAGAATCCACAGCGTGCACTACTACTCCTAATACATGTTCTTTACAAATACATGCCCATTGAGGGGGAGGGGGGGAAATATACGTTTTTTTAAAAAAGAAAAGAATGCCACCCATAATCCCACCGTTGAGATATTAACCACTCTAATGACATTTGTTATACGTCTTGAAGCCTTCTTTTCTCCTTTAAAGTATAAAATAGAAGATGGAATAGTCATCCTAATTTATAATTGCCTTTTCGCTTATCTGTATACATAGCATATTGATCTTTAGGATCAATAACTGCATCCTTCTTACCACTGAATATTATTTCATTGAATGGGTGTATTATGTTATACTTAATCATGACATAATAATATACTTTTAGGATTTTTTGTTTGTTTTATATTTTCACTGTCATAAACAAAGCTGCAGTGGGTTCCCACTTAGCCAAATTTGCAAATTGTCTAGTGATTTTCTTTGGCCAATTCCTAAATTGGAAGTGATAATTGTGGGTCCAAAAGTATGCTCTTTTTTCACAGGCGTTGCCAGATTGCCTTCTGCAAACTCTTATCAGCACACATTCCCTCCAACACTTAGTGAAAGTGCTCATCTCCCCAGTGCAGAGGGCCCTCGGGTTAAAAACCTTTCCCTGTTCCTTGGAAAGCACGTTACATTGCAAAACTTTCTCTTTTTTTTAACTTAAAACATTGTTTTTTGCTTTCATTATTTTATTAGATCTTTTAAAATGTTCAACATTTGAAGGCTTTAACTATGAATCATCAAATATTTTAACCTTACAAATTATCAGGTCATGTAACCTGGTAAATTATATGCAGTATGATTTTAAGGGAAAGTGTTATGTCCTTACTTAAAAATTTTCTCCCAAGAAAGGAGTGTTTTTATAAAACTGAACTAATGAAAGGGAATAAATGATTGAGACCCCTCCAAAAGGTAAGTCTATTTTAGTTGATATTCTGTGCTTATAAGCATTCTCAATGGCTGGAAAAAACAAGAGTAAGAAAATTGAGAAGAGAGGACCTAGGCCTGTACTATAGAGAAGAGCAGGGATTTCCACCTCTGTCTTCTCTGTCTACCCAGCTGCCTGTTCATCTCCCTGCTTTCAATTGCCTGAAGATTCATAGATCCAAATTACAGATGCTTTTCCCCAAATCTAAATGGCATCTATGTTAAGAAATACAGTTACAGTTTTTCCAACAATGATGTCATTACTCAACACATTCTTAAAACGTTTACTTTGGAATTGCCTTGTGTAATCTCATGAGAAAATAAAACACATTGTTTAATCGTCATATCTGACCCAACATATTATAACTTACTTTTTTTTTTTTTTGCGTTATGCGGGCCTCTCACTGTTGTGGCCTCTCTCGTTGCGGAGCACAGGCTCTGGACGCGCTGGCTCAGCGGCCATGGCTTATGGGCCTAGCCGCTCCACAGCATGTGGGATCTTCCCGGACTGGGGCACGAACCCGTGTACCCTGCATCGGCAGGCGGACTCTCAACCACTGCGCTACCAGGGAAGCCCATAACTTACTTTTTACAATATCAAATTCATCCTCTAAAGATGGAGATTTGTTGTGAATATTTAAAAGAACCAAGACATATTCCAGAGGAAACCTTTTTTAAAAAGTGTTTTAAAAATGGTGATCACTTCACAATATATACAAATATTGAATCATTATGTTGTATACCTGAAACTTATACAATGTTTTATGTCAATTTTATCTCAATAAAAAAAAGTGATAGGCATCGGTGGTTTTCACGGAACAAGTATACAGTTTTTCCAAGTAACTGCTGACAAGGAGACATCACTCATTTGAATGTAAATTCTGATATGATAATGTTCATCAGAATACTTAGTTTTTATATTCATAGCCTATATATCATACAGCTGTTTTGTCATTTAAATGAGAATTTATTACCTATTTTCTGGGGATAATGGTAGTGCTTACCAATATCTATATTCCTTCTTTTACTCTGGACACACAACTAGACAACACTTACCACTTTCTTTTCAGTAGATGGGGGCCACAGAGTATAGATGGAAGTGATGGGGAGCTTGTCCAGACTGGCCTCTAATCCTGTGTACTTTCCAAAATCCTGTGTACTTTTTTCTTCTCTCTCAGGTGGCTGGCTGCAGAGCATACCACAGGGGACTCTGAAGCCCTACAAGTATTTAGAACCATTAAATGGATAGATCCTGGGTCCCCGAATCACTGCATGTAGCAGACCTCCTATACACAGACGCATTCACTACATCTACCTCATGGAATCTCAGGGGACTGTAATTTAGGTGAGAAATGAATCTTTACTGTGATAAGTCACTGAGATTTGGGGCTTATTTGTTACAGCAGTTAACCTATCCTAAATACTATTTTAGCTTAAACTGAAATAACATTAACCATTTATTCTTACCTTAGCTATTATTATACATTCTCAGACAAGATGCAATTTTGACATGCACTCATAACTAACTTGCACTTGTTTGTAGACTATATAATGAATGTATAATGATTAGGGTTACCAATCCTGGCATTTAAAATATTTTCAATATTATAGTGTCCCAAGAAGACCTTAGCATTTTGTTAGTACTGATTACTGGCAATAAAATAAGTAATATCAAAACTTTCCACTTATTCAAATGCGAGGGTGGCCATCTATATTATGTTACCCAGTGAGTTTTATTTCCTGAGCTTCCACAGTCTCAGACAGTCTCTGCCTATGACTTTATTGTGGGTCACCAAGATCCTGTCCTGTGCAACTCAAAAAGGAATGAGGCTCTTCAAACCCTCATTTTCCTTCTTTCTTCCAAGTCCTTCAGAACATATTACTTCCTCTCCAAGCCTCTTTTGCAAGGCTGCCCATGTGTGCTCCCCTTTGAAGCCTTCCCCACTAGTATCACCCTCATTGCATCAATATGCATAGGTTTATTATGGACTTTAATCAGCACCTCCTTCTATTTCTCATTTGAACTTAAGGAATATTTTAATATTTTGATTTGATATTTAATATATTGATAGCATATCCATATTCTCTATCATTAATGTATCTTGATCATCTTACTGCCTGCATTGTATGTTCTTCACTAGCTTTTTCAAGCTCAAACTTAGGTTCATGGAACAAATCAAGTTCATTGACCACATGCTAGTTGCCAGTAGGCTGTGACTGTGTAAGTGACTACTAGTCTGAGATTAACAAGAAAACTAGGAGATTGAGCTTGTGAGGCATGAAATGTCACAGGAAGAAAATACTCCACAGGAAGGAAAGAGATTCCAAGAGTGTCTTCATCATCAACTGATTATTGCCAAAGACCATGTCATGTTTCATATTAAATTTGCCAGGGCGAAGAGCTAGCCATTAATGCCAATCACAGGTGTTTGAAGAAGAGGACTATCCGCTTTTTTCCTTGACAAGTTATTAACCAAATGAGAAATGTCTTCAATGATGATGAGGTATTGTGCCATAAGGTACTCTAATGGAAATAACTTTATCTCGGGAATCAGATTGATCTGGGATCAAATTCGGACTGTGTTCGTCACTTGTCTGTGTGACTTTGAATACGTAATTTAATAAGAGTTTCATTTTTCTCATCAGTCACTTGGGAAATTAGCACCTACAGGATTCAGAGCATACAATAAATTCTTAATAAGTCTTCTAGTATCTTTAATAATGGGATTTTTTTTCTTAACCTATAATAGGTTCAGATAGTCACTAAAGGTTTGCTACTTGCAAACCTTGTGAGATGGGGTCTGGTCTGTGGTTTACAGTAGTACTTCTGGCCTGTGTGAGGATCAAACCCAAGAACTTCACCTCATAGTGATTGTACTTCCTAGCAGTCTGTACTACCTTGAAAATGTCACTTTTCATGTCTGTCTCCCTACTTAGGGTGTGTGATTTCCTATTAGGCAGGATAGGAACTTAGAAGCTAGGAAGCTGGATCTCACATTTTTAACCCCTATTCTAACTACAAAAATAAATGTCACTTTTTTGTGTGCTTGAAGGGCCCACTGTCTAGGATGGGCAACTGGTGAATCAACTGTTTCAACACAGTGTAATAGAAGCTTACAAAATTAAGCCTACATGAGGAAATTGGAGAAAGTTTCACAAAACTTTTTCATGAATGAGAAGATAGTTGGGTTGGATTTTCAAGGAAAAATAGATACCAGTTTTAGGGGTTAAGAGAGATTCCAAACAAAGAAAACAGTGAAATGCTTAGAATAGGGCTTGGTATATAGTAGATGTTTAGGCATGTTGAAGGAAGGAAGAGAACCTATGCTTTTGCAATTAAAAAAAAAAAATTAAGTTGGAGGCAACTGGATGGCTGGTGGCATATGTTAGGAGAAAAGTCCAGTAAGATTGGGCTGGATAGTGAAGGCCCAAAATCTGTAGCAGAGAGTTTAGAGTTCATCCTACAGGGAGTGTTTGGAAACTTCAGAGGCAAGTGACCTTATGGGATTCCTATTTTATAAACATACTATTTATTATTGATTTTAAGACACACTTTTAAAATATTTTAACAACTCTGAAAGTGAGATACAGCCCACCACTGAAGGTGTGTCCTAGATTAATTGGCAGTTGTTTATTTTCTTTCTCAGTGGTACATAAAATAATGTGGTTGCTTACAAGTGATGGCACCTTATACTTAATAAAAAGTTGAAATTATGGCAGCAGAGTAAGAGAGGAACAATGAATGGAAGCAAGAAAACTAGTTGGGAGGTGTACCAAATAGCATAGCAATAATGAGCGGTAATGAGCTGTGACACAAAGCCAAACATGCCACAATAGATTTTCGAAAATGCAAAATAAATTAGGAGTTCCTGAGTTTAATGGGTTAGACTTAGCTTCTGGTTTTCCATTTTGTTATTTTGCCACATGGTGAGAACCTGAAAACAAGTTTCTAGCTTTTCATTAAAACCATATTTTCTCAGATGAATAACAAGAATAAATAGTATTACTTAGGGTTTCCCTGGTGGCGCAGTGGTTGAGAGTCCGCCTGCCGATGCAGGGGACATGGGTTCATGCCCCAGTCCGGGAAGATCCCACGTGCCGCGGAGTGGCTGGGCCCGTGAGCCACGACCGCTGGGCCTGCGCATCCGGAGCCTGTGCTCTGCAACGGGAGAGGCCACAATAGTGAGAGGCCTGAGTACCGCTAAAAAAAAAAAAAGTATTACTTAGCATCTATTAGGCATCAACACTTTGTGAGGAAGGTAAAAGACCATTGAAACTGGAGGCCCCTTCAGTACTGAGATTTCTTATAGAAATAAAGGCACGTTATAGAGGCTTGGAAGAGGCTTCAGAGATCCTGAAGTTCAACTCTTTCATTTTATCAATGAGGAAAATGAGGTCCTGAGTGCTAATGATCTTAAATGTGCTGACGCTTCGCCATCTCATGCATGCTGGGTCTAGCGTGGAAGCCTCTGCCACACGCCTCTGGGCTAGCAGGTTACTCACTTACCTCTGCATGTACTCTGACTCTAGTTATACTACGGAGCAGACAGTGTGAGAGGATCTTTTCCTCCAATTGCCACAACTTAGAGCTAATAAAGTTGTTATCAGTTCCCCTCTCTTTTCTTCTGACTCATTCTACAGTTGCAATCATTCCTTTTGCCTAAACACCTGGCTGTCTGTATCCTAACCTCTGCTGATGAGTGATGATGCCTGGGGTGGGGCTCTGTTGCCTAGGCATTTGGTGCCTGAGTTTCTGATGGGCACCAGCTGCTTTTCTGTGCAGCAGCTACTACCATACCACCCTGAGGCGCTTCACCTGGTCTGAAAGTACAGTCTCTAGAAAACAGAACTCCCCACATTACCGTTTTTTCCCCTCCATCTGACTCTAGAGTGTTTGCTAGGTGGACCTGTTGAATATTTGCTCCTTTCTCAAAGCCCCCAACTCTGAAACCCTTATTTAATATGAAAACCACTTTCTTATCTCTAAGAAACAGTATAGATGTGTCTAAGAAACCAGTAGGGTGTGTGGGGCTGCATCCCTTCTTATTGGTTGGGCCAACTTCTCTATTCACTGGGGACCCCTTCTAATTGTCCTCATTGGTCAGGCATTTGTTCTGATTAATCAATCAGTGCCCAGGCAGTTTAGATCCCAAATATTTTTAACATCTCCTCTGCTTCCTTGTTAGGTTATATTAATTAAGCACATGGAACCGAGTAGATGCTAAATGCTTTTGATATCTTAACGATTTTAATCCTCATAGCAATCTCATTAAAGGGTATGATCAAACATATTTTTATAGAAAAGGAACTGAGGCTCAGAGAAATTACCTGAATATCCCAAGGACATAAGCCATGTGCCTGACTCAGGATTTAGATCCAAGTCCTGGTGACTTCATGCATCACTATGATGCTGTAGTACCCTCTATCTAGTACCAACTCATCATACATTGAGCCTGATCTCTTTGTCTTATTCCAGGATCAGAACGTCTCGGCTAGGCTGCTTGGTGCTTCCATGTCCTTACTCACAAAGATTAGAGCAGTGGCCGTTTACCTATTCAGAGCCATGAGTTTACCCAAGCCTTCCAACCTAGCTTCTAGGTCCCTCTGCATCCAACTCACCTGGTCCTGCTCCCCAACTTGCTAAATCCTGCTTAAGTGATGCCTAAACTGTTTATGTCACTGTCAGACCTGTGCAAGGATTTGAACGCCTTTCCTTATTCTCTTGTTGTGATATCCTAAAAGCCACCAGAGGACTAAGAAGAGAATTTCCTTTGGCTTCTGATTTATTTCTTACTCTAGAACTCTCTTTTAAGTTTTAAGTTCCTAAACTGAAATTTGAGGAGTCTAAGCACATCATCAGGACGGTTTACCTGCAAAGAGAGCAATAAAACATACATTTTAAAAGTGTTTTAAAGTAGAACTGGTGGTTTAAGTTTGAGCAGGTCATGAAACCATACAGTATTGCACTTAATAATAGCTAATATTTATTGAGCACTTAAAATGTTCTCAGTTCAATTCTAAATACTTTATGTATCGATACATATTCTCATTGAATTCCCAACAACTCTATGCAGTAGGGACTATCACCTTCATTTTATAGATGAGGAAACCAAGGCACAGAATAGTTAACTAACATGATTTTGGTCACCCAGATTTTGAATGAAAGGGTTAGAATTTGAGGATAGGCAATCTGATTCCAAAGCACAGGCTCTTAGTCAAGCCTAAGGATTATAATGTTTTACTTAAACAAATATAGACAAATCAAATATACAAATGAGTATTGCTTTTCAAAGCACTCATGTTGTCACCTTGGCAAAACAAACCCAATTTCTAAGAATGTTGCCATTTCTCAAAATATTTTTGGAACTGACCTCTGATCCAGTTAAAGTCTACGAGGAAACTAGACTCATTAGGCTCATACCTTGGTTTTGACTAAAAAACAGCCTTACCTTATTATAAAAATTGTGCCATAAATCAGTAAAATTGATGACGTTGCCTCCCCCAAACGGAAATATATAAGGACAGGTAACTCCCAAAAGAAGAAATATAAATAACCAATAAACATATGAAAAGATGTTCAACCAAATATAGCCAAAGACATGCAAATTAAAATAGTGAGAAAACACTTCATCAATCAGATTGACAAATATTTTTAAAGATTGGCAATATCCAGGATTAGCAAGGATGGGAGTAAGGAATACTTTCATGAATTATTGGTGATAGCATAGCTTGGTACAATCTTTCTGGAAGGCAGTTTAACAATACACCTCAAAGTATTAGCTGGGTGTATCCCTGATCCAGATTTGAGTTTATTCTAAGAAAATATTTCTTATTCTAAGAAAATTTATTATTTTAAGAACTCTTTCTAAGAAGAGAATAAGGTCAAGTGTACACATAGTTAACAACCAGGATGTCCATCATAATCTTGTTCATAGTTGAAATATTGAAAATAAACTAAATGTCCATGAATGGAGTGTTGATTAAATAAATCTATGTAATGGAAAATTATAGTCATTAATATGATGATGTGGTTCTATTTTTATTGTATTGGAGAGAGATCCACAATCTAGTGTTGATTTTTTTTAAAATAAATTTATTTATTGGCCGCGTTGGGTCTTCGTTGCTGCACGCGGGCTTTCTCTGGTTGTGGAGAGCAGGGGCTACTCTTCATTGCGGTGCACGGGCTTCTCATGGTGGTGGCTTCTCTTGTTGCAGAGCACGGGCTCTAGGCACACGGGCTTCAGTAGCTGTGGCATGTGGGCTTAGTAGTTGTGGCTTGCGGGCCCTAGAGCGCAGGCTCAGTAGTTGTGGCGCACGGGCTCGCTCCGTGGCTTGTGGGATCTTCCCAGACCAGGGCTTGAACCCATGTCCCCTGTATTGGCAGGTGGACTCTTAACCACTGCACCACCAGTGAAGTCACTAGTGGTGATTTTTTTAAAAGCAAGTAATAATACAACAATTATGGTGGAATCTCATCTTATCTCATTTTGTTTATATCTGTATCTCCATTATCCATCTCTTAAGACACAAACACATATAGATAATATTCTGCAAAAGCTATTTACTAATATATTAAGAGTGATTATCTTTGTGTGTTAGGATTTTATGCAATTTTTTATGTCATTATTATTATTATTTTTTTTTTTGCGTGGGCCTCTCACTGTTGTGGCCTCTCCCGTTGCGGAGCACAAGCTCCGGACGCGCAGGCTCAGCGGCCATGGCCCACGGGCCCAGCCGCTGCGCGGCATGTGGGATCTTCCCGGACCGGGGCACGAACCCGCGTCTGCTGCATCGGCAGGCGGACCCTCAACGACTGCGCCACCAGGGAAGCCCTGTCATTATTATTTAATGCAATTTATTTTTATATGTTATATTTTAATTTTACAATATTCTGTTTACATAATTAGGAAAAATTAATTTGTTTACATGGGGAAAAAATTACTATTACCTAGCTGGATCATTCACAATCTTTACCAAACATGGTCTTCAATAATTTTGGACTATATTCAAGACAAGAAATACACTCACAGATAAAGTGAGCTTGTCTCAACTAAAGACATTCTTTTGTTATGTGAAACACAGATCAATCCCAAAAGAGAATTTACAAAATTGTTTCATAATGTCATTGAAATAAGGCTCTCCACATGGTGATGACAATTAAGTCTCAATATTTATTTGAAGATATAATTTTGGATTGTTTGTTAACAAAATCATCTCACCACTTTTTTTTTTTTTTGCGGCACGCGGGCCTCTCACTGTTGTGGCCTCTCCCGTTGCGGAGCACAGGCTCCAGACGCGCAGGCTCAGCGGCCATGGCTCACGGGCCCAGCCGCTCCGCGGCATGTGGGATCTTCCCGGACCGGGGCACGAACCCATGTCCCCTGTATCGGCAGGCGGACTCTCAACCACTGCGCCACCAGGGAAGCCCTCATCTCACCACTTTTATTGTTGTGCCTCATATACTCTGTTTATTTACACCAGTTTTCATAAAAAATTTGAGAGAGCTGAGCCCTAAAGAAATTGTCTCACCTGGTGGATGAACAAGCTGTAATTTCTTTAGCTTTGGCATGTAATGGTAAATGAATGCATATTTTTACTTGCTTGATGAAGCTCAGGAATCTGCAAGTCTGCTAACATTGCATTATGTGGATGGTGCCCTGAATAATACCATGTGCCCTGTTGTAAAAGCTGAGGATGCGCTTGTGGAATTTATTTTATTCCGATTTATGAGGACTGCTGCACACAAATAGATTATTGTAGTGTCTGTGATTAATGGGACACCACATGGCTGCATGGACTTCATAAATCACTTGATGCAATGTCTGAGTGAATTTTACTTGCAAAATCAGTTTCAGTCAGCTTGACTCCAAAACTGGGTAAAGCAGAAGGTTGTGTCCAGTTGTGGGAGGTATTGAGGTGGTGTAGCAGTCAGTGCTGGGTCAGGTTTTATGTCTTTTGTTATCAGTGATGTGGAAGGGTGAATAAGCAGCACGTTAATTAAATCTGCACATGGAATTGGAAATGTCACAAATGCTGAGAAGGCCAGGGAAATGATACAAATTGGCCTAAAGTGATAAGTGGGGGTTGGAATAAAGGCCAAAAATACAACAGACCTGAGCATGCGTGCACACATGTACACACACACGAATCAATATGTGATTAAAGAAATCAGTTAATTTTATAACTCTCCTAAGATCCTGAACATCATAAGAAAACAGTTTGGGAATAATGAATAGGAAAAAAGAATGACTGCAGGGTTTTATTCTAAGATCAATATTTAGCATTTGTTTTGTTTTAAAATAATGATTTTATTGCTTTTCTGATACATGGTAACAAATATTCATCATAAAAAATCAGAAGCGGGCTTCCTTGGTGGCGCAGTGGTTGAGAGTCCACCTGCCGATGCAGGGGACACGGGTTCGTGCCCCGGTCTGGGAGGATCCCACATGCCACGGAGTGGCTGGGCCCGTGAGCCATGGCCGCTGAGCCTGCGCGTCCGGAGCCTGTGCTCCGCAGCGGGAGAGGCCACAGCAGTGAGAGGCCCGCGTACAGCAAAAAAAACAAAAAAAAAATCAGAAGCTACAGATCAGCAACAAAAAATATTCTCTATAATCCCATCATTCTGTGGGATATATAATCATATATACATATATATGTATAATAAATGAGAAAATTAGATCATATTGTATATTCAATTTTTTATCCATGTTTATTGATGTAAGAATACTTCTTTTTTTAAAAGGCCAGGTTCCTGAGAAACTTGCTCTATACCCACCTTTTCCTTGCTCATTGAATTTGTTTCCTTCAATCTTAGTAATTAGAAACTCAAAGAAAATGACAGAGGGCTAATATTTGTAAACATTAAAGCTGGAGAGGAAAAAAGAAGAAAAAGAATTTTCTTTGAATACTCTGCCCGCTCCTTAGAAATTCCTGACACCACCAGCTATCCATCTATTTCTTTTAGCCCTCATGGGTCAGCCTTTCACCAAGGGAACAGTCACAGAATTCCCCCCATCTCTCCTGACCTTGCAGGGAGGCTAGCCCTCTGATCCTGAGAATTTTTGGCATTTCAGCAGAATCACTATTATGAACTGAGGAACACTCCTATTTCCACAAACAATTTAAAAGGAGGAGAAAATTCTCTACAGTAAAGATTATTCACAAGATCCTCACAAGGGCTGAGGAAGGTGAGTTAATCTAAGACAAATGTCCTTCATAGGGTGGAGCTGGGGGAGGGGTGGAAGGAGGGGAGGAAGAGGAAGAGAGAGAAGGGAGGGTGGGAGGAAAGAAGAAAAACAGAAATGAAGAAAAGTCTGCTCCCCCGCCCAAATATAGCTCTGAGCTTCCATGAATGTGTATTTAAGATGGAATTTCTTCGCTAAGGAAAACTGAATAAATGAAATAAAAGTCTAATTCAAACAAACATAAGCAGAATCTGAATCCTATTTTGAATCAGACCTGAAAGTGCAGGGAGAAGATTGATTAATCAAGGGAGAACAAAATCATCCTTGGAGTTAATTCTGGAGTCTTGAATTTGTTATCAGGTACTCTTAACAGGAAGTCAGCTTCCCCTTTCCCAGCTCTGGGTTCTTGGTGAGGAGGGTTGCACAGGCTGGCCTGGGCTAACCGGTCCTCACTCACCGTGGCCAAACAAAAGGGAAAGAGCCATGGTTGGGAGTCTATGTATACTGGATTCCAGTTTTCTCACCAACTACCTGGTTGTCATTAAACAATTCCTATCACATCTTTGGGTCTCAGTTTTCTCATTTGTGCAGTGAGATGTTCGCCTTGGATCACCTTTAACGTCCTCTACAGTAGACCTGTTGTACTAAATCTTGGTTGCACGTTAGGACTCCTCAGGAGTTTTCAAACCCCACCATGCAAGGTTCTCCCTCCAGATCATTTACATCAGAATCTCTGAAGTGGGACGGGTGTCAGTTGTTTTATGCTCCCTGGGTAATTCCAATGTGTTGCCAAGGTTGGAAATCTCTAAACAGTACTAGATAATTTTTGATTCTGAAAATAATAAGAAAAATAATAGCTAACTTTTATTGCATGTTCACAAGTGCCAGAAGCACTTTACATACTTTGCCTCATGTAATCCTCACAAGGACCTCGGGAGTTAAAACTTACCATTTCTCCAATACTACAGGTACTAAAATTGAGGCTTAAGGTGGTTAGGTAATTTGTTGGAAGTTACCCAGCTAGGAAGTACACAATTTGATCCCAGAACCCAGGATCCTGCCTCCTAAGCAATACTGAACAGCCTCTTATAAGTGGAGTTAGGCTTTGGAAGTTTTGTAGAATTTCCATTTTATTTTCCATAAAATAAAACTGGTTGAGAATATTTCATTCTGGTTCTGTTTCCTGTCTCTATGTCTAACTTTGTAATTCACTACCATTTTCACTCAAAGTGCTATAGGGGCTGGGTTCTAAACCATCTGTAACAAGTATTGCCATATATTCTGGTAACTAGTACTCACATACTCCTTACTATGTGATAGCCACTATCCTAAGTGTGTTTTGTGTTTTTGTATATTTTTCAGAACTGACCACAATATGTTGAAGCTCCTCTCATCAGGAAGTAGTCTATTTCTTTACATCTTGATTCCGGACTTGGCCACGTGGGTTGCTTTGGCCAAAGAGATATCAGCAAATATGACACAAGAAAAGGCTTGGAAAGTGCTTGGGTATTTGTGTGTGATCTCACGTTTCCACCCTTAGAACCCAGATGCCACATGAAGAAGTCCAGACCAGCCTACTAAGTGCTAGAGATACACAACAGAGTCACCCACACCAAGTACAAGACATGCAAGTGAGGCCAACCAGCCCCAGCTGACTGCAAGCTGACTGCCAGCTCATGAATGAGCCCGGGGAGACCAGCAGAAGAACTGCTTAGCTGAGTCCAGGGCAAATTTTCAACCCAAATAATCATGAGTTAATAATTGTTGTTATAAAGTATTACATTTTGGGGCAGTTTTTAATGCATCAAAAGCTAATTGATATACATATGTTAACTCCTTTATTTCTCATACAAGACTGTGAGGTAGATTTTGTCTTTATCCGCATTTTGTAGATGAGGAAACTGAGGTGCAGGAAGGTTAAGTAATTTGTCCAAAGTCACTTAGCTGATAAGTAGTTGCACTAGGTTGTGAACCCAGATAGACTGGCTCTAGAATCCATGCTCTTAACCTCCATGCTATGCTGTCCTATAAGTGTACATCTTATAAGTATATGCTTTCCTGCATTCATTTTCAATGACTTAGAGAAGGAACAGAACCAAAAAGAGGAATTTATCACAATTTCCATCCCTTACATTATTATTCTAGTGTTTTGTTCTCTTTCTTTCCTTCACCCATTTCTGTCAGTATTTATTAAGCTTCTACTATTTTCCTGTGCCAGCCACTAGGGCTATAAATATGAATCAGACACATTCCCTGCCCACAAGGAGATCACCTTTTATTGGGGGAGACAACAATGTCAATAAATAATTATAACACAAGATGAGGAGTGCTATTCTATGGACTTTTAGAAAGCACTGTCATGGTGCAAAGGCGAGATAATTAGCTTTCTCTAAGGGGGATGAGGGAAGTCAAAGCTTGTCGACCATCATCATTATTACTTTTATTGTTTTTTTCATGTACTCCTTATGTATTCACTTTTTAAAAAGGGAATGCTTCTTTATTAACACTGATTTGTATTTTTCCTATCTTCCTCTCTTCCCCTTCCTTCCTTCCCTCCTTCCTTCCTTCATCTTCTTTCCTTTCATTCTACCTCTTTCAAATATCTATTCAGTACTTACTTTGTTGCCAAGCACAATTTCTCAATGAACAAGACAGACAAGCTCTCTGCTTTCATGTAGCATATACTGAAATGGATGGAGACAGATCATAAAGCCGCAAGAAAAATTTTTATTGGTAATAAGTGCTTTACAGAGACTTAAAACGGATGATATGATGGTCATCTCAGATAGACCAAGTGGCTGCTTTAGATGGAATAGTTAGAGAAGATCTCTTTGAATAGGTAATCTTTAAACTGAACTATGAATGACTACAAGTGAGTCATTCAAGTATGAGACTTAAAAGTATTTCTGGCAGAGAGAACAGCTAGTGCTAGTTCCTAGGCTGAGAACAAGTTTGAAGACTTGAGGGCATTGTGGGGGGATGGGTAGAGGAATGGGGGAAGAAAAGGGGGACTCAGATATAGTGAGGAAGGGACAAGATTAATGGGTTGGAGGTCTCAATGAACTGCTGGGATGGGTGTTCAAGAGCAGGTGACTTTAAGGATAGAAGGCTGTGAGCAAAGAATAGAATGCTTGAAATTGAGATTTCAGACCTTATAGTGATGACAAGATGAAGGGTATGAACATGACAGCGAGTGGGTGAAAGGGGATGGAGAAATAGATCATTGGATGCAAAGAGGTTATTAAAATTGAATTGGTGGCCCAAGATTTATTAAGAAAAAAATTTAGAAAAATCAACAAAAAACTCATTAAGAGCAGTCAACTGAGAACTCTTAAAAGGTATTTTCATGTGGCACAATAATATAATCTATCATGGCAGGTTGCAGACAAATCCTCATTCAAACTTGTACCTACTGTTCTCAGGACCCTTGTAGTTTAGCCTCAAATAAGAATTGGGAATAGTTTTAGGGGTTTAATTTCAATTCAAAAATTGAAAAATATATGAGTTGGAACCAGTCAAGGTAGGGCTTTTTAAAAATTATTTTTTATGAGGTCACAGTTTGAAAAGAGAAAGTATAAACTATGACGGTTATTATCAATTCAGATCCCACTACCCTTTTTTTTTTTTTTTGTGGTACACGGGCCTCTCACTGTTGTGGCCTCTCCCGTTGTGGAGCACAGGCTCCGGATGCGCAGGCTCAGCGGCCATGGCTCACAGGCCTAGCCACTCCGAGGCATGTGGGATCTTCCCGGACCGGGGCACGAACCCGTGTCCCCTGCATCGGCAGGCGGACTCTCAACCATTGCGCCACCAGGGAAGCCCTGAGGCACTCTTCATCCATCCCCTAGAAACCACAAACTTGCTGACTGGCTCAAGTAAAATCATATGTAAAGATATAAATATATTTTAGGTAACATGAATTTTTCTTTAAACAACTTTAATTGGGTAGTATTTTAAAATATTTTGAAGGTATCTTTTCTCATAAAAGCCTACAAAATTTTGTTGCATATGTTAAAGATTTATTACATTTATCAAAGATTTTTTAAAAAATCAAAAATGCCCCATACCCACAAACTCATAACCCACATATCATCTTTTGCCTTTTTCCAAGACACCTTATTCTATCAGAAGTCATAATAAAACAAATCCAGTGGTACTCAGAAGATTTTGACAAAGAACTTCCTGAATTAGAAAGACAGTAGAATTTCAGATATTCTTGGAAAAATCATGTGCAAATTACCATATTAGGACAATCATATATATGAAAACACTTCATAGAGAAAAAAGGGGTTGATTATTTGATACTACAAAGTACTGTGGGTGAATGTTTGGGTTCCCCCCCACCCCCCAATTCATATGTTGAAGCCTTAACTCTCAATGTGATAGTGTTTGGAGATGAGGCCTTTGGGAGGTAATTAGGTTTAGATGAGGTCATGAGGGTAGGGCCCTTATTATGGAATTGGTGCCTTTGTAAGAAGAGGAAGAGAGACCAGAGCTCTCTCTATGCCATGTGAACTCCCAGTGAGAAGGCTGCTGTCTGCAACCTAGGGAGAGAGCCCTCACCAAGAATCAAATCTGCTGGCACCCGGATCTTGGACTTCCCAGGCTCCAGAACTGTGAGAAAAAAAAAAAAAAGTCTGTTGTTTAAGCCACCCTGTCTGTGGTATTTTACTATGGCAGCCCAAACTGACTATGACACAAAGCAATTCTTTACTTTAGAAGATGAAACTCTTATTTACAAAAGGATTTATTTTATGCACCTTTATAAAGCAAGCTTCCTTAATACAGTGATACAGGTACTTGGTCTACAATATTCTTTGGGGCACACTTCTTAAGCATCTGAATATTCATTTGACAGTATCTTGACAGCATTTATTTCATTTCTACAATGTGCCCTCACTATGCTAGACTGGGTATTTCATTTAAGATGAGACACCATCTCTGCCAACAAACAGCTTTTGGTTTGTGAAGAAGATGTATAAGCTGACAAGTCAAAAACAACATCACAAGTGGTGAAATAAGAGTTGTGAACAAAGTACCCAAAGGAGAGTACAGGTAACTCAGCCTGGAGGAGCGAGAAAGAGCATTACTGAAGGCATGGAAGTAGTTGGATTGAGTCTTGAAAGACTAGCTGACATTTGCCTGCTGGAGAAGCAGGAAAAAGAGTGATCCGGGCAGAGGAAATAGCAGGTGCAAAGGCACTGAAGTCAACAAGTAAATTGGCAGAAATGTAAGGCTGGGGCTGAGATGGGCAACGTTGATGAAGTTCAGGATATAGATTTGTTACAGCCTGTGGTGGGCTTTGAATGTCATGCTAAGAAGTTTGCATTTTGTCCTGCAGAAAACTGGAAGCCTTCCGGAGTTATTAAGCAGAGGATAATATCAATTTTTTTCTTTAGGAAAATAACTGGCTGCTGTGTGGAAGATGGGCAGCAAGAGGGAAAGACAGATGGCACAGACAAGAGTGTGGAGACCTGTGCTAATGGGCACCATGCCTAGAGGTTTCATGTGTAGATTTTACCCTCTGCTGTCAGGTCAGGAGTTGCTGTAGGCAGGAAGGTAGGTTAGAAAGGAAGCATGAAGGTGGCTATCATAAGTAAACAGGTCAGCGATTGAGCCCAGCAAAGTGGGTGAATACAGAATGTAGTGTGCAGGGATGGAGTCTGGTCCAGAGAGGCCAATGGAGGCTGGAATCAGGAACCTAACCTAGTAGAAAAGAAAATGACAGAGACAAAAAACAATGGAACAGGAATCCAAGCCAGAGGGTCTGGGAGACAGATGACCAGAGTTTAGGCAAGAGGTCTGACTTTTAAAATGGCACCAGATAATAAACATGTCAGGGCTTCTGAAAATTTAGTGTGCTTCAGAATCACCTGGACAGCTTGTCACAATACAGATTCCTGGGCCCCACCCCAAGAAGTTCTGATTCTGTAAAGATCTGGAGTAGGGTCTAATCTGCATCTCTACAGGTACCCATGAGATGCTGTTACTACTGGTCTATGGACTAAATTTTGAGTAACAAAGCTCTAAGGGGACTTCAAGTTCTAAAATTACCTTAATTGTTCTCAGGATTTAAAAACATCTGAACCTTCAGGGGTAGACTTTAGGTACCAGACTGGAGAGAGGTCTGAGTGGATGGAGAAAGGCCACTTCCTGACAGAGCCAGCATGTGATCTGAGAGGCACCACAGCAAAGTAGGCAGCTGTACATCAAGACCGAATGAGACTTGATTAAAAAAAATTTTTTTTTGGTTCCTCTTCTCTGCAGGCAGCTGCTAGGAAATGAGACTAATGATTGTTTAAGGAAAAGTGAGAGAAAGAGGCAGGCCTAAGCAAGCACTACACAGAGGCTGCCTCTTTGGAAACTGGATCTGTCAGGCTGGGAGCTGTGGGTCCTGCCCGTCCAATCCTTCACTGCTCCAGCAACCCCACAC
Organism: Lagenorhynchus albirostris; assembly: GCF_949774975.1. Taxonomy (NCBI): domain Eukaryota; kingdom Metazoa; phylum Chordata; class Mammalia; order Artiodactyla; family Delphinidae; genus Lagenorhynchus; species Lagenorhynchus albirostris. The sequence continues at coordinate 60,793,963 of NC_083107.1, forward strand.
TGGGAACATATGGGCCTCTCTGGGCTGGCTGAACTCACCTTATTCTGAAGCACCTCCCCCAGCTTTCTGAGGCCTTAAAATGGGAATGAAGGGTTTTGTTGCATTATTAAAAAGAAAAAGAAATGAGGTGAAAATAATCAAATTCTTGAATTGATTAAATTATGGTGCATCTTTTAATATGACAGACTGAAGAGGCTTCCAGAAACTAGGCAAAATTTTCTGGAGAGTTGCCAGTAATCATATGGCATGAATACATATATAAGCAAGATGTTAATGCTAAACAATTCTTTTTTCTCTCCAGACTTAAGCTGTGAAGGTAACAGTAACACTGAAGCCATAACCAGTACAACCCAAGCAACAGACGGCAATTTGCTTAAATTGCAAGATAGATTTGAAATTGGAATTGATTAAAATACGTGCCTATAGTAGATGAAAAGGAGTTGATTCATTTCCCAAGATCCTTCAAATATGGAAATTATAAATCAGTGAATCAGCTACTTTATCACTAGGTATTAGCATGTACAAACACAAATTCCTCTAACGTTCCTACTTTTGTGACAAAAATTCCTTTAGTTGCGTAAGCAAACAAACATTCCACTTCTGCATCCTTGAATGAACATAAAAAGTAATCAGAGCAACAGCAACTAGAACTGTGCAGGGTATGTACTAGGTACTGCATATGTATTTGTTGAACAAAGGAATGCATGAATGAATGAATGCCAAAGCAGAAGGTGGAGGTCACTGTCAGCCTAGCACTAGACTGGGACTACAAAAATGGAGGAAGTGTTCATTGTTTGGCTACAGAGCTTCCCATTTAGAAAGTGGGAGATGAAGAAGGACAGGAGAGATAGAGGTAGCAGGGAGGGAAGGAGAACAGGAAAGCCTGGGTATACTGGTCAGGAGAGGCTGGGGAGACCAGGAAGTTCAGCACAACAGAGACTTGAATGACTGAACTCCTGATGAAAAACACTCTAGCAAAGTAGCTCTTTAGACAAGAAATGGAATACAATCAGCATTGATATGAACAAGCTCTTGGTTCTAAATATTTGGCAAGCAATAGCTGCAAATCTCAAAGGTGAGTGGGAGAAGCTGGATTGGCTGTATTGGAGGTTTGGGAGTCTATCTTGAAGGCTCCTGGGAAAACTGAAAGTTTGAAGTGTTGAGGCTACCAATTTATTCAAAAAGTGTTTATTGATCTCCTACTACGTACAACCATTTTGCTTTGCACAGAGGTGGATAATATGGAATTCCTGTCCTCAAGCATCACACAGTCTATATGGGGAGAAAATATATGTTCAAGAATAATTATCTAAGGACAAACTTTGATAAATGCCCAGAAGTATGAGGATAATTTAGAATATTCATGCAGGGGGAGACCTTCAACATGGTGGAAAAGTAAGACGTGGAGATCACCTTCCTCCCCACAAATACATCAGAAATACATCCACATGTGGAACAACTCCTACAGAACACCTACTGAATGCTGGCAGAAGACCTCAGACCTCTCAAAAGGCAAGAAACTCCCTACTGGGTAAGGCAAAAGAAAAAAGAAAAAGCAGAGACAAAAGAATAGGGACGGGACCTGCACCTCTGGGAGGGAGCTGTGAAGGAGGAAATGTTTCCACACACTAGGAAACCCCTTCACTGGCTGAGACGGAGGGTGTGTGGGGGGAAAGCTTTGGAGCCACGGAGGAGAGTGCAGCAACAGGGGTGCAGAGGGCAAAGTGGAGAGATTCCCGCACAGAGGATCAGTGCCGACCAGCACTCACCAACCCGAGAGGCTTGTCTGCTCACCCGCTGGGGCGGGCTGGGGCTCGGAGGTGAGGCTCGGGCTTCGGTTGGATCCCAGGGAGAGGACTGGGGTTGGCGGTGTGAACACAGCCTGAAGGGGTTAGTGCGCCACAGCTAGCCGGGAGGGAGTCCGGGAAAAAGTCTGCATCTGCCTAAGAGGCAAGAGACCATTGTTTTGGGGTGCGCGAGGAGAGGGGATCCAGAGCACCGCCTAAACGAGCTCCAGAGACGGGTGCGAGCCGCAGCTATCAGCGCGGACCCCCGAGATGGGTATGAAATACTAAGGCTGCTGCTGCCGCCACCAAGAAGCCTGTGTGCGAGCACAGGTCACTATCCCCACCTCCCCTCCCGGGAGCCTGTGCAGCCCGCCACTGCCAGGGTCCCGTGATCCAGGGACAACCTCCCCGGGAGAACACACGGTGCACCTCAGGCTGTTGCAACGTTACGCTGGCCTCTGCCGCCACAGGCTCGCTCCGCACTCAGTACCCTTCCCTCCCCCAGGCCTGAGTGAGCCAGAGTCCCCGAAGCAGCTGCTCCTTTAACCCCGTCCTGTCTGAGCGAAGAACAGACGCCCTCAAGCAACCTACACGCAGAGGCGGGGCCCAATCCAAAGCTGAACGCTGGGAGCTGTGCAAACAAAGAAGAGAAAGGGAAATTTCTCCCAGCAGCCTCAGGAGGAGCGGATTAAAGCTCCACAATCAACTTGATGTACCCTACATCAAGTTGAATACCTGAATAAACAATGAATCATCCCACAATTGAGGCGGTGGACCTTGGGAGCAACTGTAGACTAGGGATTTGCTTTCTGCATCTAATTTGTTTCTGGTTTTATGTTTATCTTAGCTTAGTATTTAGAGTTTATTATCATTGGTACATTTGTTTATTGACTTGGTTGCTCTCTTCCTATTTTTTTATATACATATATATATATATATTTTCCTTTATCTCTTTCTGTGAGTGGTTATGTGTATGCTTCTTTGTGTGATTTTTTTCTGTATATCTTTGTTTTTACCATTTGTCCTATGGTTCTGTCTGTTATTTCTTTGTTCTTTTCTATTACTTTTTAATTTTCAATTTTTAATAATTTTAAAATTTTTTATTTAATAACGTTTTAATTTTATTATTTTATTTTATTCTTTCTTTTTTTCTCCCTTTTCTTCTGAGCCGTGTGGCTGACAGGTCTTCGTGCTCCAGCCAGGTGTCATACGTGCGCCTCAGAGGTGGGAGAGCTGAGTATGGGACATTGGTCCACCAGAAACCACCCGGCTCCACGTAATATCAAATGGCGAAAGCTCTCCCAGAGATCTCCATCTCAATGCTAACACCCAGCAACACTCAAAGACCAGCAAGCTACAATGCTGGACACCCTAAGACAAACAACTAGCAAGACAGGAACACAACCCCACCCAGTAGCAGAGAGGCTGCCTAAAATCATAATAAGGTCACAGACACCCCAAAACACACCACCAAACGTGGTCCTGCCCACCAGAAAGACAAGAACCAGCCTCATCCACTACAACACAGGCACCAGTCCCCTCCACCAGGAAGCCTACAAAACCCACTGAACAAACCTTAGCCACTGGGGGCAGACATCAAAAACAACAGGAACTACAAACCTGCAGCCTGCGAAAAGGAGACCCCAAACACAGTAAGTTAAGCAAAATGAGAAGACAGAGAAACACACAGCAGATGAAGCAGCAAGGTAAAAACCCGTCAAACCGAAGAAATGAAGAGGAAATAGGCAGTCTACCTGAAAAAGAATTCAGAGTAAAGATAGTAAAGATGATGCAAAATCTTGGAAATAGAATGGAGAAAACACAAGAAACGTTTAACAAGGACCTAGAAGAACTAAAGAGCAAACAAACAATGATGAACAACACAATAAATGAAATTAAAAATTCTCTAGAAGGAATCAACAGCAGAATAACTGAGGCAGAAGAACGGATAAGTGACCTGGAAAATAAAAGAGTGGAAATAACTACTGCAGAGCAGAATAAAGAAAAAAGAATGAAAAGAACTCAGGACAGTCTCAGAGACCACTGGGACAACATTAAATGCAGCAACATTCGAATTATAGGGGTCCAAGAAGAAGAAGAGAAAAAGAAAGGGACTGAGAAAATATTTGAAGAGATTATAGTTGAAAACTTCCTTAATATGGGAGAGTAAATAGCTAGTCAAGTCCAGGAAGCGCCAAGAGTCCCATACAGGATAAATCCAAGGAGAAACACAACAAGACACATATTAATCAAACTATCGAAAATTAAATACAAAGAAAAAATATTAAAAGCAGCAAGGGAAAAACAATAAATAACATACAAAGGAATCCCCATCAGGTTAACAGCTGATCTTTCAGTAGAAACTCTGCAAGCCGGAAGGGAGTAACAGGACATATTTAAAGTGATGAAAGGGAAGAACCTACAACCAAGATTATTCTACCTAGCAAGGATCTCATTCAGATTTGATGGAGAAATTAAAACGTTTAATTTCAAAAGCTAAGAGAATTCAGCACCACCAAACCAGCTTTACAACAAATGCTAAAGGAACTTCTTTAGGTAGGAAACACAAGAGAAGGAAAGGACCTACAATAACAAACCCAAAGCAATTAAGAAAATGGTAATAGGAACTTACATATCGATAATTACCTTAAATGTAAATGGATTAAATGTTCCAACCAAAAGACATACACTGGCTGAATGGATACAAAAACAAGACCCATATATATGCTGTCTACAAGACACCCACTTCAGACCTAGGGACACATACAGACTGAAAGTGAGGCAATGGAAAAAGATATTCCATGCAAATAGAAGTCAGAAGAAAGCTGAAGTAGCAATTCTCATATCTGACAAAATAGATTTTAAAATAAAAACTATTACAAGAGACAAAGAAGGACACTATACAATGATCAAGGGATCAATCCAAGAAGAAGATATAACAATTGTAAATATTTATACACCCAGCATAGGAGCACCTCAATACATAAGGCAAATGCTAACAGCCATAAAAGGGGAAATCAACAGTAACACAATTATAGTAGGGGGCTTTAACACCCCACTTTCACCAATGGGCAGATCATCCAAAATGAAACTAAATAAGGAAACACAAGCTTTAAATGATACATTAAACACGATGGACTTAATTGATATTTATAGGAAATTCCATCCAAAAACAGCAGAATACATGTTCTTCTCAAGGGCTCATGGAACATTCTCTAGGATAGATCATATCTTGGGTCGTAAATCAAGCTTTGGTAAATTTAAGAAAATTGAAATTGTATCAAGTATCTTTTCCGACTTCAACGCTGTGAGACTAGATATCAATTACAGGAAAAAATCTGTAAAAAATACAAACTCATGGAGGCTAAACAATATGCTACAAAAAAACCAAGAGATCACTGAAAAAAATCAAAGAGGAAATCAAAAAATACCTAGAAACAAATGTCAATGAAAACACGACGACCCAAAACCTATGGGATGCAGCAAAAGCAGTTCTAAGAAGGAAGTTTATAGCAATACAATCCTATCTCAAGAAACAAGAAAAATCTCAAATAAACAACCTAACCTTGCACCTAAAGCAATTACAGAAAGAAGAACAAAAGTTAGCAGACAGAAAGAAATCAAAGATCAGATCAGAAGTAAATGAAAAAGAAATGAAGGAAACAATAGCAAAGATCAATAAAACCAAAAGCTGGTCCTTTGAGAAGATAAACAAAATTGATAAACCATTAGCCAGACTCATCAAGAAAAAAAGGCAGAAGACTCAAATCAATAGAATTAGAAATGAAAAAGGTGAAGTAACAACTGACACTGCAGAAATATAAAGGATCATGAGAGATTACTACAAGCAACTATATGCCAATAAAATGGACAATCTGAAAGAAATGGACAAATTCTTAGAAAAGCACAACTTTCTGAGACTGAACCAGGAAGAAATACAAAATATAAACAGACCCATCACAAGCACGGAAATTGAGACTGTGATTAAAAATCTTCCAACAAACAAAAGCTCAGGACCAGTTGGCTTCACAGGCGAATTCTATCAAATATTTAGAGAAGAGCTAACACCTATCCTTCTCAAACTCTTCCAAAATATAGCAGAGGGAGAAACACTCCGAACATCATTCTACAAAGCCACCATCACCCTGATAACCAAAACCAGACAAATATATCACAAAGAGAGAAAACTACAGGCCAATATCACTGATGAACATAGATGCAAAAATCCTCAACAAAATACTAGCAAACAGAATCCAACAGCACATTAAAAGGATCATACACCATGATCAAGTGTGGTTTATCCCAGGAATGCAAGGATGCTTCAGTATATGCAAATCAATCAATGTGACACACCACATTAACAAACTGAAGGAGAAAAACCATATGATAATCTCAATAAGTGAGAAAAAGCTTTCGACAAAAGTCAACACCTATTTATGATAAAAAGCCTCCAGAAAGTAGGCATAGAGGGAACTTACCTCAACTTAATAAAGGCCATATATGACAAACCCACAGCCAACATCATTCTCAATAGTGAAAAACTGAAGCCATTTCCACTAAAATCAGGAACAAGACAAGGTTTTCCACTCTTGCCACTGTTATTCAACATAGTTTTTGAAGTTTTAGTCACAGCAATCAGAGAAGAGAAACAAATAAAAGGATTCCAAATTGGAAAAGAAGAAGTAAAGCTGTCACTGTTCGCAGTTGACATGATACTATACATAGAGAATCCTAAAGATGCTACCAGAAATCTACTAGACCTAATCAATGAATTTGATAAAGTAGCAGGATACAAAATTAATGCTCAGAAATCTCTTGCATTCCTATACACTAATGATGAAAAATCTGAAAGAAAAATTAAGGAAACACTCCAATTAACCATTGCAACAAAAAGAATAAAATACCTAGGAATAAACCTACCTAAGGAGACAAAAGACCTGTATGCAGAAAACTATACGACAGTGATGAAAGAAATTAAAGATGATACAAGCAGATGGAGAGATATACCGTGTTCTTGGATTGGAAGAATCAACATTGTGAAAATGACTATACTACCCAAAGCAATCTACAGGTTCAGTGCAATCCCTATGAAACTACCAATGGCATTTTTCACAGAACTAGAACAAAAAATTTCACAGTTTGTATGGAAACACAAAAGACCCCACATAGCCAAAGCAATTTGGAGAAGGAAAAACAGAGCTGGAGGAATCAGGCTTTTGGATATCAGACTATACTACAAAGCTACAGTAATCAAGCTAGTGTGGTACTGGCAGAAAAACAGAAATATAGATCAATGAAACAGGATCAAAAGCCCAGAGATAAACCCACGCACATATGGTCACCTTATCTCTGATAAAGGAGGCAAGAATATACAATGGAGAAAAGACTGCCTCTTCGGGCTTCCCTGGTGGCGCAGTGGTTGAGAGTCCGCCTGCCGATGCAGGGGACACGGGTTCGTGCCCCGGTCTGGGAAGATCCCACATGCCGCGGAGCGGCTGGGCCCATGCACCATGGCCGCTGAGCCTGCGCGTCTGGAGCCTGTGCTCTGCAACGGGAGAGGCCACAACAGTGAGAGGCCCGCATACCGCAAAAAAAAAAAAAAAAAAAAAAAAAAAAAGACTGTCTCTTCAATAAGTGGTGCTGGGAAAACTGGACAGCTACATGTAACAGAATGAAATTAGAACACTCCCTAACACCATACACAAAAATAAACTCAAAATGGATTAAAGACCTAAATGTAAGGCCAGGTAGTATAAAAGTCTTAGAGGAAAACATAGGCAGAACACTCTATGACATAAATCAAAGCAAGATGCTTTTTGACCCACCTCCTAGAGAAATGGAAATAAAAATAAAAATAAACAAATGGGACCTAATGAAACTTAAAATCTTTTGCACAGCAAAGGAAAACATAAACAAGAAGAAAAGATAACCCTCAGAATGGGAGAAAATATTTTCAAAGGAAGCAAATGACAAAGGATTAATCTCCAAAATTTATAAGCAGCCCATGCAGCTCAATATCAAAAAAACAAACAACCCAATGCAAAAATGCACAGAAGACCTAAATAGACATTTCTCCAAAGAAGATGTACAGATTGCCAACAAGCACATGAAAGAATGCTCAACATCACTAATCATTAGAGAAGTGCAAATCAAAACTACAATGAGGTATCACCTCACTCCAGTCAGAATGGCCATCCTCAAAAAATCTACAAACAGTAAATGCTCGAGAGGGTGTGGAGAAAAGGGAACCCTCTTGCACTGTTGGTGGGAATGTAAACTGATACAGCCACTATGGAGAACAGTATGGAGGTTCCTTAAAAAACTAAAAATAGAACTACCATATGACCCAGCAATCCCACTACTGGTCATATACCCTGAGAAAACCATAATTCAAAAAGAGTCATGTACCACAGTATTCATTGCAGCTCTATTTACAATAGCCAGGACATGGAAGCCACCTAAGTGTCTATCAACAGATGAATGGATAAAGAAGATGTGGCACATGTATACAATGGAATATTACTCTGCCTTAAAACGAAATGATATTGAGTTATTTGCAGTGAGGTGGATGGACCTAGAGACTGTCATACAGAGTGAAGTAAGTCAGAAAGAGAAAAACAAATACCATATGCTAACACATACATATGGAATCTAAAAAAAAAAATGGTTCTGAAGAACCTAGCGGCAGGACAGGAATAAAGACGCAGATGTAGAGAATGGACTTGAGGACATGGGGAGGGGGAAGGGTAAGCTGGGACGAAGTAAGAGAGTGGCATGGACATATATACACTACCAAATGTAAAATAGATAGCTAGTGGGAAACAGCCGCATAGCACAGGGAGATCAGCTCGGTGCTCTGTGTCCACCTAGATGGGTGGGATAGGGAGGGTGGGAGGGAGATGCAAGAGGGAGGAGATATGGGGATATATGTATATGTATATCTGATTCACTTTGTTATAAAGCAGAAACTAACACACCCTTGTAAAGCAATTATACTCCAATAAAGATGTTAAAAAATTTTTTAAAATAAGTCCAATTTCAAACTAAAAAAAGATGAATGTTCATCCATCCATTCATTCATTCATTTCTTAGAATGTGTGCAACTCTGAATTTTTGTATATTTGTAAAAGTTTGCAACCATCACCACTATGTATTTCCATAATATTTTCATTATCCAAAAAGGAACCCAGTCACCATGAAGAACAGTTGCTCTTCATCCTTTCCTCCACCTCCATCTCTCGAGCCCCTGACAACTACTAATCTATCTTCTGTCTCTGTGGAGTTCCCTATTCTCAATTGATTCCCCCAAATAAACTGACCATAATGTAAGGTTTATTTCTGGACTCTGAAATATATTCCAGTGATGTTTATGTCTACCTTTATGCCAGTACCACACTGTCTTGATTACTGAAGATTTATAGTGAGTTTTGAAATCAGGAAATTTTATTTGAATTCTTCAATTATGTTGCTCTTTTTCCAATTGTTTTTGCCTATTTTGGGTCTCTTGCATTGCCGTGTAAATTTTAGGATCAGGTTGGCAATTTCTGCAAAAAGTCAGCTGGAATTTGATTATTTATCTGTAGATCAATTTGGAGAGTATTGGAATCTTAACAAAATTAAGCTTTCCAATCTATGATTGTGCGATTTCTTTCTGTGTATTTAGATATTGTTTAATTTCTTTCAACAGTATTTTTCACTTATTTTGTACTAAATTTATTCTTAGGTATTTTATTGTTTTTGATACTGTTGTAAGTGGAATTATTTTCCTAATTTCATTTTCAGATTATTTATTTCTAGTGTATAAAAATACAATTGACTTTTTAAAAAATAAATTTATTTATTTATTTTTGGCTGCGTTGGGTCTTTGTGCAGGCTTTCTCTAGTTGCAGCTAGCGGGGGCTGCTCTTTGTTGCAGTGCATGGGCTTCTCATTGCGGTGGCTTCTCTAGCTGTGGAGCATGGGCTCTAGGCACGCCGGCTTCAGTAGTTGTGGTTCGCGGGCTCTAGAACGCAGGCTCAGTAGTTGTGGCGCATGGGCTTAGTTGCTCTGTGGCATGTGGGATCTTCCTGGACCAGGGCTCAAACCCATGTCCCATGCATTGGCAGACGGATTCTTAACCAGTGCACCACCAGGGAAGCCCCAACTGACTTTTATATATTTCTCTTTTATCCTGAAAACTTGCTGAATTTATTAATTCTAATAGTTTTTATGTGGATCCCTTAGGATTTTCTATGAACAAAGTCATGACATCTGCAAATAGAGATAGTTTTTCCTTTTTTCTTCCTTTCCTGTATGCCTATTACTTCCTCTTCTTGACTAATTACCCTGGCTAGAACCCCTAGCAGAATATTTAATAGAAGTGTAGAGAGGGACTTCCCTTGTGGTCCAATGGTAAAGAATTCACCTTACAATGCAGGAGATGCGGGTTTGATTCCTGGTCAGGGCATTAAGATCCCACATGCCACGGGGCAACTAAGCTCGCACACTGGAACTACTGAGCTTGCACACCTCATCTAGAGAGTCTGCGTGCTGCAAACTACAGAGCCCAGGTACCCTGGAGCCTGTGCGCCACAAAGAGAGAGAAGCCAGTGCGCTGCAACAAAGAGCCCGTGTGCATCAATGAAGATCACACAGGCTGCAACTAAGACCCGACACAGCCAAAAATAAATAAAAATAAATAAATAATAAGTAAATCTTAAAAATAAAAGTGTAGAGAACGGATATCTTTGTCTTATTCTTTTTTTTTTTTTTTTGGCCATGCTAAAGCTTGTGGGATCTTAGTTCCCTGACCAGGGATTGAGCCTGGGCCCTCGGCAGTGAAAGCGCACAGTCCTGACCACTGGACCACCAGGGAATTCCCTCTTTGTTTTATTCTTGATTTAGGGTGGAAGCTTTCCTTTTTTTCCATTAAGTATAATGTTAACCGTGGGTTTTTCATAGATGAGGTTTATCAGGTTGAGGAAGTTCCTTCTATTCCCGACTTGTTGAGCATTCTTATTCATGAAATGGTGATTGATTTTGTCAAATGCCTTTTCTATGTCTATTGAGATGATCATGTGGGTCTTAGTCTATATTCTTTCTATTAATATGGTATATTACATGGTTGATTATTATATATCGAACCAACCTCGCATTCCTGCGATAAATCTCACTTGGTCATGGTGTACTTTTTATATGTTGCTGGATTCAGTTTGCTAGCATTGTTGAGGATTTTTGCATTTATATTCCTAAGAGATATTGGTCTGTTGTTTCCTTTCCTGTGACATCTTTGTCTAGTTTTGAGTCAGTAATACTAGTCTGATAGAACAAGTTAGGAAATATTCCCTCCTCTTCTATTTTGTGGAAGAGTTTGTGAAGAATTGGTGTTTGTTCTTCTTTAAACATTTGGTAGAATTCACCAGTGAAGCCATCTCATCCTGAGATTCCTTAGTGGGAAGGTTTATTTATAATGTATGTGTGTATGTATTATTACCGATTCGATTTCTTTACTTGTTATAGGTCTATTTAGATATTCTAATTCTTCTTGAATCAGTTTTGGTAGTTTGCGTCTTTCTAGGAATTTGTTCATTTTATCTGGGTATCTAATTTATTGGCATATAATTTTTTTTGGTATTACCTTATAATGCTTTTTATTTCTGTAAGGTTGATAGTAATACTCCCTATTTCATTTCTGATTCTAGTAATTTGAGTCTTCTTGCTGTGTTTTGGCCCAGTCTAGATAAACATTTATAAATTATGTTGATCCTTTTTTTTTTTGAAAGAGATATATGATTTTATTTTAGAATTTACATGTTAGACTAAAAGTGTCATTAAAATTTTCTTATTAGATCTCCTTTTAATTTGTTTACATATTTTTTGGACTCCCTTCTGTTTATTTTTTTTATACAGGAGGTTTTTATTAGTTATCTATTTTATACATATTAGTGTATTTGTGTCAATCCCAATCTCCCAATTCATCCCACCACCCCCACGCCCTGCGCTGATCTTTTCAAGGAATTGAATTTTAATTTTATTGATTTTTTTCTGTTATTTTTCTGTCATTTATTTCATTCATTTCCACTTCAATCTCTATTATTTCCTTCCTCCTTTTGCTTTAATTTGCTGTCCTTTTTTTAGTTTCTTATGATGGAAGGCTAAGTTATTGATTTGAGATCTTTCTTCTTTAAAATATAGACATTTATAGATATAAGTAACACTCTAAGCACTATTTTCACTGTTTCCCATAATGTTAACATGTTGTATTTTCATTTTCATTCATCTCAATATATTTTCTCATTTTTCTCGTGATTTCTTCTTTGGCCCACTGATTATTTAGTAGTGTGTTGTTTAATCTCCACATGTTTGTTAATTTCCCAAATTTCTTTCTGTTATTGATTTCTAATTTCATTCCATCATGGGTGTAGAATGTACTTTGTAATATTTCTCTCCGTATTGTAGTTTATATTATGGTCTAACATATAGTCTATCCTGAAGAATGTCCCATGTACATTTGAGAAGGAAGTGTATTCTGCTCTTGGATGAAGTGTTCTATAGATGTCTGCTAGCTTTAGTTGGTTTACAGAATTATCCAAGTTTTCTATTTCCTTGTTGATCTTTTGTCTTTTTCTTTCCATGATTAGAAGTGAGGTATTTAAGTCTCTAACTATTCTTATTAAATTGTGTATTTTCTGCTCAATTCTGTCAGGTTTTGTTCATGTATTTTGGGGCCTTGTGATTTAGGAATTTTAATAGGTAAATAACATCAGGAAATGCATGTTCCCCAGACACACATATATACACAGACCATGTGTGTGTGCACTCACACACACATTCACACGCTCCTTTTTTTTTTTTTTTGCGGTACACAGGCCTCTCACTGTTGCGGCCTCTCCTGTTGTGGAGCATAGGCTCTGGATGCGCAGGCTCAGCAGCCATGGCTCACGGGCCCAGCTGCTCCGTGGCATGTGGGATCTTCCCGGACAGTGGCACGAACCCGCGTCCCCTGCGTTGGCAGGCGGACTCTCAACCACTGTGCCACCAGGGAAGCCCTAATTAATTAATTAACTGAAGAACAGGGAGTGAAGGAGTGCATGCACTTAGGTCATTAAAAAAAAAACTTATTAAGATACTGATTAAAATTAAGGAAGGTCAGATATGTCCTTATTTTATTCCATTTGAAATTATTATTTCTTTAAAAAGATTTTGCCAACAACCATATCCCTAACCACATGGTCAAATGCAGGTTCCATGTTAGTTTTTAAAATGGAGAATCTCTATTGAGCTAATGCAGTATAGGCCATAATTGGCTGATCTTAGAGTCAAAAGTGCTCTACAGGACAAAATAGTATGTTGTTTTAAAAAGATTTTACTTTAAGGTGACAGGGAACATAAAACCGTAGAGAGTAGAGGAAGAAATGTGTCTAAAGCTTTCTTGCTCTTTGGATTGAACAGGTTTGAAGTTCATCAGGAAGGGGTTGAACAACTTATAAGGTAATGGGTTAGGAGAGGTATATTCCAAGTCCAATTAGGTAGAGTTACACCTGTAGAAATTACAAAGAGAAACACATTTTTGCAAATCATTAGGGTCCATCATCCAATTTTGTGATAGAAAATATTCTGTGGATGCTCTTTGGACAGTTCTTAAAAATCAACTATAAAATATAATGAAATGATACCAGGTCCCAGGTAAAAAAGGAGCCTGGGACCTGCAAAGTTTGAGGCCAGTTAACCTTTAGTTTATAAGTTGGGAAAACCAATTACCCCAGGTTTTACTAGAATTTGAGCTACTTTAAATTCTCCCACAAAATTCTTTCCTTCAGTTATTATTTTCCAGAATTTTCTGCCATTACCTGTTTTGGTGGCCAAACTCAGTCATATTTATTGTATCTGACATTTTTTAATCCTCAAAATGCAGGTTTTTAAAAAATTTTTTCTTTTAATAAATTTATTTATTTTATCTTTGGTTGCATTGGGTCTTCGTTGCTGCACGTGGGCTTTTCTCCAGTTGCGTTGAGCAGGGACTACTCTTCATTGCGGTGCGCGGGCTTCTCACTGCAGTTGCTTCTCTTGTTGCAGAGCACGGGCTCTAGGTGCGTGGGCTTCAGTAGTCGTGGCACGTGGGCTCAGTAGTTGTGGCACACAGGTTCAGTAGTTGTGGCTAGCGGGCTCTAGAGCACAGGTTCAGTAGTTGTGGTGCATGGGCTTAGTTGCTCTGCGGCATGTGGGATCTTCCCGGACGAGGGCTTGAACCCGTCTCCCCTGCATTGGCAGGTGGATTTTTAACCACTGCGTCACCAGGGAAGCCCCAAAATGGAGATTTAAGATTTAAATTTGATAAATTCTAAAGGGCTTCCCTCAATTTTTACTTGTCAGGTTCCCTAAAAAGAAGTCCTTGGGCTTCCCTGGTGGCGCAGTGGTTACGAGTCCGCCTGCTGATGCAGGGGACGCGGGTTCGTGTCCCGGTCCGAGAGGATCCCACATGCCGCAGAGCGGCTGGGCCAGTGAGCCATGGCCACTGAGCCTGCGTGTCCGGAGCCTGTGCTCCGCAACGGGGGAGGCCACAACAGTGAGAGGCCCACGTACCGCAAAAAAAAAAAAAAAGAAGTTCTTGTAAATTCAAGCCATAAGAGTCCAAATCCAAAATTTTCTGGAACCCACTTCAGAGAAAACCTATTGATAAAAGGAGGAAGTAGAAACTTGTTTCTTACAGCACCATGGAGGAATTTTAAATGTCTCCTGGATAGCAACAGATCATCAGGATAAGCTGAAATGTCCTCATTCCATTATAAACTTCTTAGCCCCCTAAGTTCCCCAGTCCAATCAGGAATACAGATGGGCAAGTGGAGAGGTCCACCCAGGTGAGGTTTTAAAGGCAGAGTGGGAACTACGTGGGAATGAACTCTGGCATGAACTCAGAAGAATCCAGCCACAAAAGCCATTGCTCCTTTGATATCTGTTGGGTTGGATACTGTGCTTTGTTGCTGCCTTGAAGATTCCAGATTTGGACAAATCATTTTTCTTGCACATTGGAATCACTATGCCTTTCCACTCTGTGACTTCTACCCACTCCTCAAATATTAAATATTAATTTCCTGTATGATTTGACAATAAGTGGATATGTGGCCAGAAAGTCGTGGTATTGGAATCAAAACCAGTTAATGACTCAGTTTGTTCACAGCTTAGGGATGTGTGTGTGGGAAGGAAAAAAGGCTCTTATACAGATGCTCAATCCACACACGTTCAGACTTCATTTCTCTTGCTGCTAAAGGCGTTCTGGAGACCACTAGGTGTCACTCTGCACAGATCCCTACACTTGCAGATGCAGGCAAGAAAGAACTTGATTCCTTGGTAAAGCTGTTCTCCTTTTCTTTACGAGACAGAGAAAAAATTCTGCACACAAGGAGTTTAATTCCGCCTTTCTCATCAGGAAAAGTCTTTAACTTCTCTTTTATTTGGATCTCAAGGAAAACTTTCTTGAGTTCCCTCTCCTCATGTCTCTTTTTCTCTTAAGTTTAAAGCTAAGGAAAAGCTTTTTTTTTTTTTTTTTTTAAATGAAGAAACACATATTGAAAGCTAATGAATCCCATGTTTTATGAGCATTGTGGAGGTGGGGGTCACATAATCAAACATCTCCTGAGACTCATCAGCCTTTTTGGGCAGAGCAAGCTTTAAGAGAGGGGGCCACAATTATGGTGCGATTTGAAGCCATGACTGCATTTCCCCTTCCTCAAATATCCACTTCATTAGTGAGTCCTTCCTATCTGTAGCACAGTTTGCACTAGTCTTACTCCGGGTTGGGCACATCATATAAGTAAGAACATTGCTATTTAGATGTATATTTGTTCTATGGCACGCCTCACAAGCACATTAACGTTAAATTATTTAAGTATATTGAGTTAAAATTATATTATCTATATGTCCTTTTGAAAGACACAGAGAGTGTATATTTAAGGGTAAATTGTTTCAAATAATAAAGAAAAAGGAAGAAGGGATAGGTCTTGATTAAGACAAATTGGACAGGATTGGGCCACAGGAAATGTCGAGGCCAAGTAAATCAGGGAGTGTAGCAACACATTATCTATCCTTGTTTCAAAATTACCTCTCTCTTTCTCTCTTTTTGCATTTTCTGGCTTGTTATAGAAGATACAACTCAGGAACAGCCAAATGGAAGCAACACATATGGCAAGATATGGGGCTGGTGGCATGCAGAACTTCTGTGCCCTCTCTGGGAGAACCACTCTCCCAGCACCTCAATATGTTCAGCAACTTGGGATCTCTCTGAACCCCACCATTTAGAGTCTTTATGGAATCTTCGTTACACACTCATGACTGATTACATCATTGGCCAATAATGATTAACTCAACTTCCAGCCCTTCTCCCTTCTCCCGAGATCCAGGGTGGGGTGAGGTTGAAAGTTCCAATCCTCTAATCAAGCCTTGGTCTTTTGGGAGAACAGCCCTCATCCTGAAGCTATCTAGAGGCTCCCAATCACCTTATTATCACACAAAAGACACTCTGTCATCCTACCCTATTTCTCTCTTTTTATCACCATTCCATGAACACCCCTTTTCTCTCATCTAATTTGGAAGATACAAAAGGTTTGAGTTGTATTTCATAAAGTAGTTGATAAAGCGCTCAAGAAAAGCAAAGTAATATATAAATTGTCTACCATGCTCTGGATGCATATTTTGTGCATTTTGAACATGAATGCATTTCAGTTACCCTTCTGTAGTAGAGTAGGACAATAAAATACAAAGTCTTAAGTAATTTTCCCAAGTTCCCATAGCTAGAGTGAAGCAAAGCCAAGGCTAGAACAGAGTAGAACCTTTATTTGGCCTTAAGGGGATACTCTGTTTGGATAAACCTGCACAATAACTTAATGATACATGTATGAGGGCATTTCTTGCAGCATTGTTAAATGGGAAACCTAGAAACAATCTCAGAGTCCATGAGTTGGGTAATGGTTGAATACATTATACACCTGTTATAAAGAATAACATAATTCTATCAGTACTTGAAGGGAAATTTTTCCAAGCTAGGTTATAAAATGAAATGGTAAGATGCAAAGGATTATATACAGTATCATCCTATTGATTTTAAAAAGAGGATAAACACACACACACACACACACACAATTGTATTCTCTGTGAAGGCAGACTTTCTTTCCTTTTGCTCACTGATGTAATCTCATTGTCTAGAACTTTTCCTGGTGTGGTGACAGACCCTAAGGTGACCCCCTAATTATTATTCTCTTAGCATTCACATCTTTGTGTAATCTCTTTCCCCTTGAGTGTGGATGGGACCTGTGAGTTGCTTTTAATCAACAGAATACGGCATATATGATGGGCTGTCATTCTCATGATTATATTTGATTAGGATACATTAAATATAAGACTTCGTTAGCAAAGTGGAGCTAGAGATTCTTTTTGCAGTCTTGATGAAGTAGGTGGCCATGTTAAGGAGGCCCAGGAGGTAAGGTTTATAAGATCTATTCATGTTGTTGTATATGAGTTCAGTTCCTTTCTGTTGATTAGTATTCTATGATATGACTGCATTGTACTTTACATAACCTTTCACCAGTGATGGACACCCAAGTTGCCTCTATTTCTATGCTATCACATGTGATATCTTGGTGAGTATCTGTGCAAACATCTCAGTATGGGATGTGGTCATATGGGATATATGTGCAGGACTGGGATTGCTGGGCCATATGTAATATGGTAATTAATTTTACTAGGTACTGCCAGGTTGTTTCTGGAATGGCTATACCACATAGCATACTTATAGCAGTGCAGGATGGTCCAGGATGGTCCTTGTTTTCTCATGTCTTCCCCAATACTTTTTTTTTTTTTGCGGTACGCAGGCCTCTCTCTGTTGTGGCCTCTCCCGTTGCGGAGCACAGGCTCCGGACGCGCAGGCTCAGCGGCCATGGCTCACCGGCCCAGCCGCTCCGCGGCACGTGGGATCTTCCCGGGGCACAAACCCGCGTCCCCTGCATCGGCAGGCGGTCTCTCAACCACTGCGCCACCAGGGAAACCCTCAAATATATGTTTTTAAAGATGAAAAATACAGGGTTTCCCTGGTGGCGCACTGGTTAAGAATCTGCCTGCCAATGCAGGGAACACGGGTTTAAGCCCCGGTCTGGGACGATCCCACATGCTGCGGAGCAACTAAGCCCGTGCACCAAAACTACTGAGTCTGCTCTCTAGAGCCCGTGAGCCACAACTAGTGAAGCCCGTGTACCTAGAGTCCGTGCTCCGCAACAAGAGAAGTCACTGCCTACAGCTACGAAGAGTAGTCCCGGCTCACCGCAACTAGAGAAAGCCCGCGTATAGCAATGAAGACCCAATGCAGCCAAAATAGATAAAATAAAATAAATAAATTTTTTTAAAAGATGAAAAATACAAATACGCAAAAGTTCCGGACATTACTGTACCCAAATTTAAAAGATAGGTTATTTGAATATTTTTTGGTCCACTTCTGTTTGCTGTTCTCCACGGGCTTCTTTTCTGATTGTGAAAGAAAAATAGGGTTGTGAGAAGGGGAAGTTTGAAATATTGCACTTAAGTGTCAGGGAAACAGGCATGTATATGTGTGTATGTGTACACATCCTGCACACACACACACAAAGGGGGAAAGGAAGAGAGATGAAAGAGATGAAAGTGGAAGGGAAACAAGAGTGACATGTAATAACAAAGGGTGATGTTTTTTCTTTAAAATGTTGATTGGAAGTGACGGTGATAAGGGTAGGGGATGATGAATGAGATTCTTAATATGAGCTTGTATATATGTGTGGAGTGATGGGGGAGGCAGGACCACTGACCAACTTCTGCTTCAGCCCGTTGCTTAAGCCATCTCTGTATATAGAACAGAGTATTGGAGATTTACCTCATCTAAAGAGTAGTAATTAGTGCCATTGTTCTTTTGTGCTTGGGGAGAGTAGGAAAAGGTAGAATACAATGACTGAATTAACCATTAGGGTCATGTCAGCATGACCAATTTCTTCCTTGCTTTTTTTCCTTTACAACTAAATGGTCCAGGTGCTAGAAAAGAAACTTGTAACCAGAATCTCCTCATCACCAAATATTATGTTTTAATTGCTAAGCATGCCAGGTTTAAATAGTTACCACCCAATCTCCTTATCTGAAGCACATAAAACAGGTATTTAAAAGGTTTTTCCTGACAAATTTTGCTTGAAGAATGAATTCAAAAATAGCAATTTCTCTTTTACCAATTATGACTGATTTAAGCATAGCTGTCTTATACAAAGCAGCAGCAGGGAACATGCCTTTTTTATTTTTAATTTTATTTATTTATTTTTTATACAGCAGGTTCTTATTAGTTATCTATTTTATACATATTAGTGTATATATGTCAATCCCAATCTCCCAGTTCATCACACCCCCACACCCCCACTTTCGCCCCTTGGTGTCCATACGTTTGTTCTCTACATCTGTGTCTCTATTTCTGCCCTGCAAACCAGTTCATCTGTACCGTTTTTCTAGCTTCCACATATATGCATTAATATATGATATTTGTTTTTCTCTTTCTGACTTACTTCACTTCACATGACAGTCTCTAGATCCATCCACGTCTCTACAAATGACCCAAATTCATTCCTTTTTATGGCGGAGTAATATTCCATTGTATATACGTACCACATCTTCTTTATCCATTCGTCTGTCAATGGCCATTTAGGTTGCTTCCATGACCTGGCTATTGTAAATAGTGCTGCAATGAACATTGGGGTGCATGTATCTTTTTGAATTATGGTTTTCTCTTGGTATACGCCCAGTAGTGGGATTGCTGGGTCATATGGTAATTCTATTTTTAGTTTTTTAAGGAACCTCCATACTGTTCTCCATAGTGGCTGTATCAATTTACATTCCCACCAACAGTGCAAGAGGGTTCCCTTTTCCCCACACGCTCTCCAGCATTTGTTGTTTGTAGATTTTCTGATGATGCCCATTCTAACTGGTGTGAGGTGATACTTCATTGTAGCTTTGATTTGCATTTCTCTAATAATTAGTGATGTTGAGCAGCTTTTCATGTGCTTCTTGGCCATTTGCATGTCTTCTTTGGAGAAATGTCTATTTAGGTGTTCTGCCCATTTTTTTATTGGGGTGTTTGTTTTTTTATATTGAGCTGCATGAGCTGTTTATATATTTTGGAGATTAATCCTTTGTCCATTGATTTATTGGAAATATTTTCTCCTATTCAGAGGGTTGTCTTTTCATCTTGGTTGTAGTTTCCTTTGCTTTGCAAAAGCTTTTAAGTTTCATTAGGTTCCATTTCTTTATTTTTGTTTTTATTTCCATTACTCTAGGAGGTGGATCAAAAAAGATCTTGCTGTGATTTATGTCAAAGAGTGTTCTTCCTATGTTTTTCTCTAAGAGTTTTATAGTGTCTGGTCTTACATTTAGGTCTCTAATCCATTTTGAGTTTATTTTTGTGTATGGTGTTAGGGACCATTCTAATTTCATTCTTTTACATGTAGCTGTCCAGTATTCCCAGCACCACTTATTGAAGAGACTGTCTTTTCTCCACTGTATATCCTTGCCTCCTTTGTCATAGATTAGTTGACCATATGTGCGTGGGTTTATCACTGAGCTTTCTATCCTGTTCCATTGATCTATATTTCTGTTTTTGTGCCAGTACCATATTGTCTTGATTACTGTAGCTTTGTAGTATAGTCTGAAATCAGGGAGTCTGATCCCTCCTGCTCCATTTTTTTCCCTGAAGACTGCTTTGGCTATTCGGGGTCATTTGTGTCTCTATACAAATTTTAAGATTTTTTGTTCTAGTTCTGTAAAACATGCCACTGGTAATTTAATAGGGATTGCATTGAATCTGTAGATTGCTTTGGGTAGTATAGTCATTTTCACAGTATTGATTCTTCCAATCCAAGAACATGGTATACCTCTCCATCTGTTTGTGTCATCTTTGATTTCTTTGATCAGTGTATTATAGTTTTCTGAGTACAGGTCTTTTACCTCCTTATGTAGGTTTATTACTATTTTATTCTTTTTGTTGCAACGGTGAATGGGATTGTTTTCTTAATTTCTCTTTCAGATTTGTCATCATTAGTGTATAGGAATGCAAGAGATTTCTGTGCATTAATTTTGTATCCTGAAACTTTACCAAATTCATTGGTTAGCTCTAGTAGTTTTCTGGTGGCAGCATCTTTAGGATTCTCTATGTATAGGATCATGTCATATGCAAACAGTGACAGTTTTACTTCTTCTTTTCCAATCTGTATTCCTTTTATTTCTTTTTCTTCTCTGATTGCCGTGGCTAGGACTTCCAAAATGATGTTGAATAATAGTGGGGAGAGTGGATATCCTTGTCTTGTTCCTGATCTTAGAGGAAATGCTTTCAGATTTTCACCATTGAGAATGATGTTTGCTATGTGTTTGTCATATATGGCCTTTAATATGTTGAGGTAGGTTCCCTCTATGCCCACTTTCTGGATTGTCTTTATCATAAATGGGTGTTGAATTTCATCAAAAGCTTTTTCTGTATCTATTGAGATGATCATATGGTTTTTATTCTTCAATTTGTTAATATAGTGTATCACATTGATTGATTTGCATATATTGAAGAATCCTTGCATCCCTGGGATAAATCCCACTTGGTCATGGTGTATGATCCTTTTAATGTGTTGTTGGATTGTATTTGCTAGTATTTTGTTGAGGATTTTTGCATCTATATTCATCAGTGATATTGATCTGTAATTTTCTTTTTCTTCTTTTTTTTAAATAAAATTATTTATTTATTTATTTTTGGTTGCATTTGGTCTTCATTGCTGTGCACGGGCTTTCTCTAGTTGCGGTGAGCGGTGGCTACTGTTCATTGCAGTGCGCAGGCTTCTCACTGTGGTGGTTTCTCTTTTGGAGCATGGGCTCTAGGTGCACAGGCTCCACTAGTTCTGGTTCATGGGCTCAGTAGCTGTGGCACGTGGGCTCAGTAGTTGTGGCTCATGGGCTCTAGAGTGAAGGTTCAGCAGTTGTGGCATACGGGCTTAGTTGCTCCACGGCATGTGGGATCTTCCCAGACCAGGGCTCAAACCCATGTCCCCTGCATTGGCAGGCGGATTCCCAAACACAGCACCACCAGGGAAGCCCTTTGATTTTCTTTTTTTGTAGTATCTTTGTCTGGTTTTGGTATCAGGGTGATGGTGGCCTCATAGAATGAGTTTGGGAGTGTTCCTCCCTCTGCAATTTTTTGGAAGAGTTTGAGAAGCATGGGTGTTAACTCTTCTCTAAATGTTTGATAGAATTCACCTGTGAAGCCACCTGGTCCTGGCCTTTTGTTTGTTGGAAGATTTTAAATCACAGTTTCAATTTTTTTACTCACAAGTCTGTTCATATTTTCTATTTCTTCCTGGTTCAGTCTTGGAAGGTTATATCTTTCTAAGAATTTGTCCACTTCTTCCAGGTTGTCCATTTTATTGGCATAGAGTTGCTTGTAGTAATCTCTCATGATCCTTTGTATTTCTGCAGTGTCAGTTTTTACTTCTCCTTTTTCATTTCTAATTTTATTGATTTGACTCCTCTTCCTATTTTTCTTGATGAGTCTGGCTAAAGGTTTATAAATTTTGTTTATCTTCTCAAAGAACTAGATTTTAGTTTTATTGATCATTGCTATTGTTTTCTTTGTTTCTATTTCATTTATTTCTGCTGTTCTTTATGATTTCTTTCCTTCTACTAAATTTGGATTTTGTTTGCTTTTCTTCCTCTAGTTCCTTTAGGTGTAAGTTTAGGTTGTTTATTTGAGATTTTTCTCAAATTTGAGATGTTTCCTGAGGTAGGATTGTATTGCTTTATACTTCCCTCTTAGAACTGCTTTTGCTGCACCCCATAGGTTTTGGATCATGTGTTTTCATTGTAATTTGTCTCTAGGTATGTTTTGATTTCCTCTTTGATTTCTTCAGTGATCTCTTGGTTTTTTAGTAGTGTATTGTTTAGCCTCCATTTGTTCGTGTTTTTTATGTTTTTCTCCCTGTAATTGATTTCTAATCTCATAGCACTGTGGTCAGAAACAATGCTTGATATGATTTCAATTTTCTTAAATTTACCAAGGCTTGATTTGTGACCCAAGATGTGATCTATCCTTTGTGACCGCCTGGAGGGGTGGGATAGGGAGGGTGGGAGGGAGGGAGACGCAAAAGGGAAGAGATATGGGAACATATGTATATGTATAACTGATTCACTTTGTTATAAAGCAGAAACTAACACACCATTGTAAAGCAATTATACCCCAATAAAGATGTTAAAAAAAAGTTATCATGAAAATTAAAAAAAAAAAGATGTGATCTATCCTGGAGAATGTTCCATGTGCACTTGAGAAGAAAGTGTAATCTGCTGTTTTTGGATGGAATGTCCTATGAATAACAATTAAATCTATCTGTTTTAATGTGTCATTTAAAGTTTGTGTTTCCTTATTAATTTTCTGTTTGGATGATCTGTCCATTGGTGTAAGTGAGGTGCTAAAATCCCCCACTTTTATTGTTTTACTGTCAATTTCCTCTGTTATAGCTGTTAGCAGTTGCCTTATATATTGAGGTGCTCCTATGTTGGGTGCATATATATTTATAATTGTTACATCTTCTTCTTGGGTTGATCCCTTGATCATTATGTAGTGTCCTTCCTTGTCTCTTGTAACATTCTTTATTTTAAAGTCTATTTTATCTGATATGAGTATTGCTACTCCAGCTTTCTTTTGATTTCCATTTGCATGGAATATCTTTTTCCATCTGCTCACTTTCAGTCTGTATGTGTCCCTAGGTCTGAAGTGGGTCTCGTGTAGACAGCATATAGATGGGTCTTGTTTTTGTATCCATTTGTATCCATTGTATCCATGAGCCTGTGTCTTTTGGTTGGAGCATTTAATCCATTCACTTTTAAGGTAATTATTGATATGTATGTTCCTATTGCCATTTTCTTAATTGTTATGGGTTTGTTTTTGTAGGCCCTTTTCTTCTCTTGTGTTTCCCACTTAGAAAATTTCCTTTAGCATTGGTAGAGCTGGTTTGGTGGTGCTGAATTCTCTTAGCTTTTGCTTGTCTGTAAAGCTTTTGATTTCTCTGTCAAATCTGAATGAGATCCTTTCTGGGTAGAGTAACCTTGGTTGTAGGTTCTTCCTTTTCATCACTTTAAATATATTGTGCCACTCCCTTCTGGTTTGTAGAGTTTCTGCTGAGAAATCAGCCGTTAACCTTATGGGAGTTCCCTTGTATGTTATTTATCGTTTTTCCCTTGTTGCTTTCAATACTTTTTCTTTGTCTTTAATTTTGTCAATTAGATTACTATGTGTCTCAGCATGTTTCTCCTTGGGTTTATCCTGCCTGAACTTGGGTGGCTTCCTGGACTTGGGTGGCTATTTCCTCTCCCATGTTAGGGAAGTTTATGACTATAATCTCTTCAAATATTTTCTCGGGTGCTTTCTCTCTCTCTTCTCCTTCTGGGACCCTTATAATGTGAATGTTGTTGCATTTAATGTTGTCCCAGAGGTCTCTTAGGCTGTCTTCCTTTCCTTTTATTCTTTTTTCTTTATTCTGCTCTGTGGCCATGAATTCCACTATTCTGTCTTCCAGGTCACTTATCCATTCTTCTGCCTCAGTTATTCTGCTATTGATTCCTTCTAGTGTATTTTTCATTGCAGTTATTGTATTGTTCATCTCTCTTTGTTTGTTCTTTAATTCTTCTAGGTGTTTGTTCTTTAATTCTTCTAGGTCTTTGTTAAACATTTCTTGCATCTTCTCGATCTTTGCTTTCATTCTTTTTCCGAGGTCCTGGATCATCTTCACTATCATTTTTCTGAATTCTTTTTCTGGAAGGTCGCCTATCTCCACTTCATTTAGTTGTTTTTCTGGGGTTTTATCTTGTTCCTTCATCTGGTACAATGTCCTCTGCCTTTTTATTTTGTCTATCTTTCTGTGAATGTGGTTTTCCTTCCACAGGCTGCAGAATTGTAGTTCTTCTTGCTTCTGCTGTCTGCCCTCTGGTGGATGAGGCCATCTAAGAGGTTAGTGCATGTTTCCTGATGGGAGGGACTGGTGGTGGGTTGAGCTGGGTGTTGTTCCGGTTGGCAGAGGTCAGTAAAACTTTAATCCACTTGTCTGCTAATGGGTGGGGCTGGGTTGCCTCCCTGTTGTTTGTTTGGCCTGAGGCAACCCACCACCGGAGCCTACCCAGCTCTTTGGTGGGGCTAATGGTAGACTCTGGGAGGGCTCATGCCAAGGAGTACTTCCCAGAACTTCTACTGCCAGTGTCCTTGTCCCCACGGTGAGCCACAGCCACCCCCTGCCTCTGCAGGAGACCCTCCCACACTAGCAGGTAGGTCTGATTCAGTCTCCTATGGGGTCACTGCTCCTTCCCCTGGGTCCCAATGAGCACACTACTTTGCGTGTGCCCTCCAAGAGTGAAGTCTCTGTTTCCCCCAGTCCTGTCAAAGTCCTGCAGTCAAATCCCGCTAGCCTTCAAAGTCTGATTCTCTAGGAATTCCTCCTCCCGTTGTCGGACCCTCAGGTTGGGAAGCCTGATGTGGGGCTCAGAACCTTCACTCTAGTGGGTGGACTTCTGTGGTATAAGTGTTCTCCAGTTTGTAAGTTACTCACTCAGCAGTTATGGGATCTGATTTTATTGTGATTGCACCCCTCCTACTGTCTCATTGTGGCTTCTCCTTTGTCTTTGGATGTGGGGTATCTTTTTTGGTGAGTTCCAGTGTCTTCCTGTCGATGATTGTTCAGCAGTTAGTTGTGATTCCGGTGCTCTCGTGAGAGGGAGTGAGCACACATCCTTCTACTCCGCCATCTTGAACCAATCTCCGGGAATATGCCTTATAGTTAAATGATAATCCTTGGTAATGGAAGGGATTAAGATTTAGGTAATGGAAACCAATGGTTAAAAAAAAAGTAGACAGATTTTTGAAATGCAGTCACCTAAACACAGACTCATACTTTGCAAACACCAGCCTGCGTCTCTCTGGGGTGTGGTCTCCTCTCTGCCATTTGGGACCTGGGAATAAGGCCCACCTTCATCCTCCCCCACATTTGTGTTGGTGGTGAGGCAATAGGTAGACTAAAGAGGAAGGTTCAAATGTACCTTGAAGATCATCCCGCTCCAGCCTCCATCTGGTGCTTGATTCTCCCCAACTTTGTGTCATGTGTCTGTCCAGACTGTATGTCAACATTTCCAAGGATTAAATACTGTCTATTCTACCCGTAGGCAATATAGTAGAAAGATCTAACTTTTGCTCTATTTAAGCACATATCTGAACTAATTTGGAATCCTCCTCTTAGTCTTGTTTCTGACTTTTTAGATGACACAGGAAAAAAATTACTGCTTATTTATAGTGATAGCATTTGGAAGATTCCGTCATTTCAATCCCAAAGGTTTCCCTTTGTAACGAAAAACCATTTCCTAGTTTTCAGGAATCTCCTGTGTCAGTTTGAACCTGTCTTGGTCATTATCCTCTGGACACCTTGTTTTCTAATAATCCTCAAAACTTAGCACTCAAAACCAAGCATAATATGCCAAGAATAAGAGATTGAGGAGAAGGGGAAATTGCCTAGAATAAAATGTGGTCAGGCATGTTGGTAAGTATGTCTTGGGTGTTAAATTCTTTTAGTGTGTATTTTAAAATCCAAGATGGTTGTTACACAGATAGAATGAGATTTTAAAATATAATGTTAATAATGATGTTTAGGTACATGATAAGCTATTGACATTAATAGTAAGAAAAGTGGGTGTGGAAGGCTGTAGATGGCATCATGATGCTGAAAAGGTTCCTGGGCCCCAGCTATTGGATGCTGGGGGAGAACTGATTTCCACGGCAGGCATGGGAGGTACCTGGGTGCCAGGGAGCTGGTGTGGGCCACTCACTGGCCGCTAATTCTGCACTGCTTGATTTATATCAATGGCAAATTTAAGAAGCAGGATTAATTAATCTGCCCCTCCACGTTCCCTTTGTTGGCGTTGACTCCTCCCAGTTCAGCTCCTGCTGCCTCTGGAATGGCAGACGCCCTCAGGATAGATATTGAGGATATCTACAATTCAACTTAAACCTTTATGTTTCTGAAAATAGTTTTGATATTTTAACACACATAGCATTAAACTTCACTCTGAAACTAGATTACTCATTTATTGTAAAAGGATACAACTCAGAAACAACCAAATGGAAAAAATGCATAGGGCAATGTATGGGGGAAGGACTAGGGGACTTGCATGCTCTCTCCAGGCTCACCACCCTGCCAGCACCTCCACATGTTCACCAACCCAGAAGTTCTGAGAATTTTTTTCAAAGGAAAAGTGATATAGGGCAGAATTAAAATGTTAAGGTCATAAAAAACTAATAAATAATGCAATAATAATGAAACCATCTATAGAAAGAGGGAATAAAGTCATTCTGCCTATTACCTCTTGACTGCAATAGCCTCCTTGCTTTCACTCTGGTGCCTCCTCACTCCTTTTCCATGTTATAACCAGAGTGATCCCTTTCATCACTCTACTTAAATTCCTTCAGTGGCTTCCCACTTTTCTTGGGCCAATGACCAATGTTCTTAGTAGTTCCTACATGGTCTGCATCATCGTTCCAGATTTACCCTGTGTCACTTTCCCTTGCCCTCTGTACACACACTGACCCTTGTCCAGTTATTTGAACACACCACGGGCCATTGCTATGCTTCCACCCCCCCCAGCTTTTTATCTAATTAACTGCCACTTATCACTGAAAATTAAGCTTAAATGTCATTTCCTCAGGGGAACCATTCCTGACCCTCCGCTTTAGGTCAGATCCCTTTCTTAAGCGCTCTCAAAATTTCTTTCCGTCAGAGCACTTATCTCAGTTTGTAATTGTGTATTAGCATGATTATTAATTTAATGTCCATTAAATGTTAATCACTGTCCCAGCTTGAGAAAAAAATCTCACCAAGACTGGCCACGGACACTCTTCCCTTCCACACCTCTACCACTTTCTGTATTTCCAGGATCTCACTTTGCCTCTGATATGTGTGTATGTGGACAAGAGAGGGGTTATCCTCACAGACTGTTGGAAGGGGACTGATCAGTTTTTCTTTATATGATCACAGGCTCTGTGCAATGGAAAGGTCTTCTGTTTCACTTGGCTCCCTGGTGCTGACAACAGATGGTGCTTCACTCACAAGGAAGGTGGGCAGAACTTCCCTCTGGTCTGCAAGCTCCCTCTTGGTCTGATCCCAGCCCTACATCCCTGACTTTCCTTCAACATGCTTCCTCTCCCTTTCTTTCCCTCCTCACTTCCTCCTACTCCTATAACTCTATCTTGTGGGATGGAATTGGTGGGGGAGGGAGTACTAGAATAAAGTACTTCTTCCTAATCAATTTGGCTAATTGAAAAAAATCTTACATCTGTGCTTCACCTTTTAAAACTGGAGTAAGAATTTGGTTTTTGAGCTCTAGTTCTTTTGTGATAATACTTCCCTGAGGTAGTTAGATGCCTTGTGTCTAAGTGCCCCAACGAAGGAGGGTCACAGAGAAAAAAGATTGAGTAGGTGATAAGCACATTGGCCATTATACAAAATTATTACCCAATTACATGTCTCTTCCCATCAAACTGTGGAAACAGAGATGATGTCTCTTCTTATCCAACTTTATATCATCAGCATCTAATGCAGTGTCTGGTTCATATTAGGGACCCAAAAACCACTTGTTGAGTAAATCAATAAGTGAATAATTGAAAGAGGAGATAAATAAAGTGACAGGCAAGAGCCAACATGACTGACTTTGAGATGAAGGGCCTGGAAAGCAGGACCTGATAGCCAAAGACAGAGACCCTGAGCCCAGAGGAGACAAGATAGATACAAGCAGAAAGACCAAGTCTCTAGTGGATTAAGAAAAGAGTCTACTAAGAGACAAATTGTCTGTGGAGATAGGAAAATAGGCTACTCTGGAGTTAGAGGAAAATCCACACTTATTTTCTAGTAGAAGAAAAAAAAAATTTGTTCATTTTTCATAGAAGCTAAAAGTTCAATCTACAGACCCAGTAGGTATAAATAATGTTTCATAATAATGAATTTTAAAATACCAGGCACTGTGCAAAGCACTTTATTCACATCATCACACTTAACTCATAATAAACCTATGAAATAGTATTTTTAATGCCAATTTTACAGACAAAGAAACTGAGGCTTATAAATGGAATACTACGTCAATCAGCTGTAAAAAGAACCCCATTGTTTTTAGTGACAAAGAACATCTATGAATGGAAATGATCTATGATTAAAGGAAACACGTTCATTGTATTATGCAAATCTTATTCATCCTGATGATACTTTTTAGTCTGCTTGTCTTATTCCCCCATCATGACAGTGGATTTGCCTATTTTCCTTTGTAGTTCTGTAAATTTTTACTTTATCTATTTTGAGGCTACATTATTAAGTCTATATAATCTTAGGATTATTTTGTCTTTCTGTTGAATTGAACCTTCTATAAAATAAAGAAATTCTTTCACTAGAAAAAAAAATGAAACTGAGGCTCAGAGGGCTATGATAACTTGCTCAAAGTCTCACATTAATAAGTGGTAGAGCCAGGATTTAAATTAAGATCAGAGGAACCCCAGAGTCAGAGTTTTAGCCCCAGTGCTTATTCACATTCATAAAATGCTTTATAGTTTTCAAAATGTTTTTTAACATGTATTTGTAGACACTATCCTAACAATCCCAAGAGTAGGCAGGGCAGATGCTTCCATCCCCATCTTACAGGTGTCTAAAAAGAATAAAGGCAAAGTGTGCCTGTCCTACAACTTACTGATGGTTTAAAACCTGAGCTGCCACTATTTACAATAGCCAGGACATGGAAGCAACCTAAGTGTCCATCGACAGATGAATGGATAAAGAAGATTTGGCTCATATATACAATGGAATATTACTCAGCCATAAGAAGGAACAAAATTGTTATTTGTAATGAGGTGGATGGACCTAGAGTCTGTCATACAGAGTGAAGTAAGTCAGAAAGAGAAAAACAAATACAGTATGCTAACGCGCATATATGAAATCTAAAAAACGGTACTGATGAACCCAGTGGCAGGGCAGGAATAAAGATGCAGATGTGGAGAACAGACTTGAGGACACAGGGGGAGAAGGTGAAGCTGGGACGAAGTGAGAGAGTAGCATTGACATATATATGCTAACAAATGTAAAATCGATGGCTAGTGGGAAGCTGCTGCATAGTACAGGGAGATCAGCTCGGTGCTTTGTGACTACCTAGAGGGGTGGGATAGGGAGGGTGGGAGGGAGACGCAAGAGGGAGGGGATATGGGGATATATAGCTGATTCACTTTGTTATCAGAAACTAACCCAACATTGTAAAGCAATTAAACTCCAATTAAGATATATATATATATATATATGCCTGAGCTGCATTGGTCAGGGAAATGGGATGGTAGTTAAAGATACTAAAATCTACATAACTTAAATTGATTGATTCTGATGTTACTTAATTGCCTATACTCTGGAACCTCAAATATGTTACCCTGTGCAAACCACACTCTCTGTGGGTACACCTGATCCACTCCGCTCTATAATCATCATGACTAGTGAGAACTGCCTGCCCATCCACAGGGGCTGGCCTGGCTCCCATGTTCATAGCATGTGAAACTCTCCCAATCCTTTCCCCACTGTCACTGACGAGAACAGGGTGCACGCCTGATTCAGAGAAGCCAGTTAATTTCTCTGTGTGGCCAGAACGGAGGGACATGGGAAAACTGAGCACTGGTGGGAGAGAGACATGTAAGGGTGGGAAGGGAGGTTGGCAACTGAATTGAGAAACCGAGAAAGCAGGTCATGGAGAAGGAAGAATGAACGAATCAGGCAAGAAAAGAGAAGCAGAGCTGAGAAACAAAGACAACACCTCTTCTGGATTCCTAAAGTATTTCCAGTTTCTGGTTCCACTTCTATCTGGAGGCCCGATGGCTTTCCTGACACACTAGCTGGAGTTAGGTTTGGTTGTTTGCATCCCAAAGTGTCCTAAGTGAAGCTCCATTTCTAGCTGATGGAGGAGGACTGAGGAGTGGAAAGAGCTGGCCGACGCCAGGGTGATCATGTGTCTGGGGACCACCTGTGGGGGCCATGGGGGAAGTCTCTGCTTTGGAGTGATAGCCATTGTATCAGTAGAATGAGGCAATTGCTTGGGACTGCTAGGGATATAAAGACTTGTTAAATCATCGCAGGATCACTTAGGTGGTAAAGGGGAGGAGGCTTTTGATCATCTACAAAGCACATGAATATAACAAAAAGCAATCAGGTGTGCATTGTACTCCTTTTCTGTTTTACCTTCTTTGGTTACTATGGTAGTGCGACCAAGCTTTATGATGGCTTCTTGCTAGACACTTTTCTATATGTTACAATTATGACGAATCTAGAGAACACTGAAGCACCAGGATGAGGGGTAACGCTGTAACTAACATCTGTATCATGCTCTACACCTTACAAAGTGTTTTTGCATTATTATAGTGTTGTGATTCATGGAGCATCTATTGTATATCAGGTGCTCTGTCAGGCCTTTTTATATAATAGCTCTGATTCCCCCAACCACACCCAGAGGGAGGTATTCTCATCCCTAATTTAAAAACCAGGAAACTGAGGATCACAGAACCTAAATGACCCGCCTGTAAATATTCAGACACCAAGGTTTGAAAAATGCCTTTGGGCTGCATTTTGCATTCCTATTGCCATGTAATGATACTTTCCCTCACTCTTCATTTCACTCCATTCATTCATAGAGATGAGAGGGAATACACTATCATAAAAATATTCATGAGTAGGTCATGGTAATGGCAAGGGAAGTATTCAAAAATAATTGAGAACTGTAACATAGAAATATAGAACGACTCAATGAAGTCAAGGGTGAAAGTATCAGATCAATTCCATTCGATTCTCTCTGGCAGAGGTGAAAAATGAGACTCTCACCAATTTTAATTTATCTATTTAACAAATTCAACAAATACTTATTGAATACATACTTGTCTACTCATGCCAGGTATTGTGTAAGACACTGGAGATAGAAGTTGGACATATATGGATACAATTCATAGTCCTAATGGGCTCTTGAACCAGTGGGGAGACAGATTTATAAACAATCCCAAAGTAGTCTCTTAAGAGCACTGAGGGAGGTAGGATATTTTACAGGGAGCAATAGGAATTTAAGTAAAATGTGTATAAAACGTTTGTTTTTGCTAGGGGGTGCAGATCAGGGACACTGAATGTATCACAGAAGAGGTAGTGAGGGACTGGGGTGTTAAGGATGAGTAAGAATTTGTTGGGTGGACAAGGAGGTATTGTTAGCATGAAAAAGATCACTGTCTTTTTTTTTTTAAACAGCATTTCTATTCTTTCAGATGACTTTTATTTTTTTTTTTTTTTTGGTCGCACTGCCCAGTTTGCGGGATCTTAGTTCCCTGACCAGGCCAGGGATTGAACATGGGCCACTGCAGTGAAAGCACTAAGTCCTAACCACTGGACTGTCAGGGAATTCCGAAAAGATCACTGTCTTGTTTCAAGAATTCGTGTGAAGGGGCAGAGTTTAGAATTTTCAGAGCCAGTTCCTCTACTAGTCTGTGAATACATTTTTTCTTGGGATGAACATGGGCTAGAAGAGGGAGTTGAACAGCAATGAAAGGTGCTTATTCAAACTCTGCTACTGTAGAATTTCCTGTCCTGAACTTACCACATGTAGCTCTTGTGCATGCAGGTGTGTGTGAGTGTGTGTCTGTGTGTGTGTACTCATCTTCTTGCGCCTTTCTTCTATCTGCTATTTGAGGAGGGAGTACAGCAACTACTGTGCTGATATATAATCTGATAAAGTGTTAATTATATTTCTGGTTATATTTCTTTTTTTCTTGCCACAATTAATCCATATTTCATTAGTAAATTTCACATTATATGTATGATACTTATAGATATTTTTGTTTACATGTTTAATTTCCATATCAGCTGTGTGTTCCTTTAAATGCATTTCTTTGGTTAAACAGTTGTTTCCAGATGGAAACATATCCATCAGTACACTTTATTAGAAATTTAATTTGGTTGTGGATTTCATCAATCAGTAAATAAATGGTCAATTAATATTTAACAATTTAAAAATTACTGCATAGGGTCTTCCCTGGTGGCACAGTGGTTGAGAGTCTGCCTGCCGATGCAAGGGACACGGGTTTGTGCCCTGGTCCGGGAAGATCCCACATGCCGCGGAGCGGCTAGCCCCGTGAGCCATGGCCACTGAGCCTGCACTTCCGGAGCCTGTGCTCCACAACAGGAGAGGCCACAACAGTGAGAGGCCCGTGTACCGCAAAAAAAAAAATTACTGCATAATAATTGCACTAAAATGCTCAGTAGTATCTTGTTGCATACTCTGAGCATTGCTTAAAAGAACATTTATTCAAACAAGAAAGTTATTGGGTGTTATAAAGTATCTAGAACAATAGCATGAACTTTGTGATTTCTTAAACACTCAGGTTTTCCAGATCAGTGAGAGTATCTAATGCAATAGTGATTTAATGTGACATATTTTAATGAATGCATTATCAATTGGTGACTAAAGACCATGTGAATTGATTTGTCCATTTGCCCAACACATTATAGGGCAGGCTACTAAATGCATATAGATCATGCATTGGTAAAGACAGGCTGCTTTCTAGATGTGAAGGTTATATGTGTTGTGGCCAACATAGTCCCAGTGGGAACCATTCTTGGAAATTATAATTGAGTCATTGGGATATGTTATTAGTTTTAATAGTAATTGATTTACATAAAGTCTCAGGAAAATATTGAATGCAATATAATGCAGAACCAAGGCTGCAGTGTTGTTAAATGTGAAAACAGCCCCTGGTAACTCAATTTGCACAGTTTGACACAAAAAGGCACCAGTAAAACTACATGCCTGTGATGTGGGATCATAAATGAATAAATACTTTACTTGGTAAGTATGGGTAAGACCTGAAAATACTTCATGGTCATCCCAGTTCTTCTGTGAATTGCTGATCATGTGAGAAGGCTTTAGTTTCCTTCAGGGAGAATACTGAGGGAGAAGGCAATACAGACAGCATAGTTGGATCTTGATGGGTTTCATTTCATTCCTCATGGTATTAACACCAACAAGAAGTGTTTTTTATAGTAGTACTGACTTACTACTTATCCACCTGGGTTGACATTATCAGTGGATCACACTGGATTAGTATTTTATTTTTTTAATCACTAACCTGGATAATGCAATTATGAGCATTATCAAGTTTGCAAACAGCACCGAGATGGCAGGGCTTAACACCTCAAAGCTCACACACAAAGAGCACAGTGTAATCTTTTGAGTCAAGGAGAGCAGTTCCAAATCCTTTTCAATGATCTGACGATAGTCTGTGGCTTATCACTGAAATGCGAAAGTACAGGGTGCTACCTTCTGTAGAACTTGAGCTGTAAGAGTTACCTGGATGACGTTTTGTTCCAACTCAACAGCTTTGCACTAGCCAACACACAATAGACAATAAAGCATTATCAAAAACTCTCGAACTGGCTCCAGGATGTTGGCTGTGTTTTAGCAGGCCTATGAAAATCTCCTCTCCCTCACAATTCACTTCATTCATAACACTTTGTCTTAAAAATTATAAATTTATTTGTTGAATTTACTAGTTCTATAAGCACAGGACTAAGTATATCTTTTAAAAAATTTATCAATATATTCCCAGTATCCAACACTTAACATGTGTTCTATATTACTTGAAGAATAAATGAACCAAATTTATATTTACTGACTCTTCCACAGAAGTCCAGAATTCATCTTCATCAAGGGCTCCATTTTAAGCCTGAGCTGTGCCAGTTACTGGGTTCAGACACATCTGGACTTGTCCTTTTGGAGGGTGGGAGGCACACAGGAATCTACATCTATTTTATTGAGTTAATGTGCATGGGAGGAAGAGGAATGAAAATATGGCCCCCAAACCTCCTGTGTGGAGCATGATGATGAAAGGGGGGCAGGAAGTGAAGGACTGCTTTCCATGAGGGCTCTGTGAGTTATGTAGACACACATGGTGTCTGACATAAGTAGATGAGAGAGGATCATCCCATTGCTCCTAGGGCCATCCTGGCATCTCAAGGGTTGGCATCTTTGGGAGGGCACAGGTGTCACAGACATGAATATACTCACGAGAGGAGCGGTACCATTGATAGAAGAGACACATTTAATGAAGTGGGCATCAAATGGAGGGCAGAAGATAAGAAGAACATGGCAGGATATGTACTTCACAGATAACTTCCTGATCCCAAGAGACACTTGGGCATTCCCAGATACAAGCAGAGAAGGATTTATCCCTTTTCAGGTAGATGGGGGTAAGAGCCAATGAGATGTGCATTACTGCTGCGTCAGTGATGCCATCTGCACCCATAGGTTCAAGAGGCCTGGAAAAACTTAGGTTACATTTCTATCAGGAAATTTTTTATACTTCTCCAGCTCATTGACTGGCAAACCTTAGTTAATATCTCCAACTGACACGTTTAACTTTATCTAATTGTCTTTCAAGCTTCTGGTCCAAAACTAAGCTTCTGGGTTGGATATTCCATGAATCACAGAAAATCCATTCCTAATTTGTCAGGTGGATGTTCTGAAAGGAGAATTGATAGCTCTGGATTCATATTCATCTAGTCTGTAGACTGTGGGTGTGAACTCCTATCCTCAACTGGGAAGCCCCAGAGGGGCAATGTTTGTGTCTTATTCACTTCTGAGTCCTCAGGGCCTCGCCCCATGTCTGGCACAGAGGAGATGTTCAGGAAATATTTCATGAACAATGTTTTATTTAACTTGAAAGGGCAGAGTACATGTAAATTGAATTTCAGATAAAATTATTACTTTCATGGACAAAGAGAAAGGAAAAGCAAGTGAGGGTCTCAACAGATCCCACAATGCAAGGTTTCTGAATTCTTCTTTTGCTTAATTCAATTTCTCACCTTTCAGCTTCCACTCTAACAGCTGCTACTCAGACCTGCTCCCACGTGTGGCCTTGAAGACACCATGCTACCCGTCAGCTGGGTTCCTGTTACCAGGTAATGCAGCTCAGGCAGGGTACATTCTGAAATGTGTTTGGTGTCCTTTTCCTCTAAGTGCCATTCTTCATATTAACAAGCTGAATTGCGTGGGACAAGCTCACTGAAATTTGTAGACTGAAATCTCTGGCAGGAGGTAGGGATGACACCTGACCAGAGCACCCTGCTTATTCTCACTCAATGTCATCTCCCTCCCTCAACATCACCCGAGCCTACATCTCCCGCTAACTTGATTCTTTTCTGAGAACATTGGAACACCACAGACTGCCTGATTCTGATGGATAGTTTGAAGTCCTTCTAGAATTCAGATAATAATTGCTGGAAAGAGTAAGGAGTGAAATAACCATGCAAAATCCCATAGGTTTCATTGGAGTAGTTAAGTCTAAAGTATCAGTATAAGAAATGTGTCCATCTTCTTCCAAAATTGTGATGGTGTCATGCTGCCAACATGGTTGGTCAATGGGAAGAACCATATGGGCTGTATGCGCCACTGAATGCAGCACACATGGGCAGTCCCTCCAGAAGGAACACACCGTAAGGGGTTGACTGGGACTCACTATTGACTAGTTCAATACTGGTTTTATTTTCTTCCCAGTGATGTGAGTATTCAGGCAGTGGTGCCATCCCAAGTTATGAGTGTCATGCTCCACTCTGAGCCAAGTATTGGATGAAGACCGACTTTTTTCTTATCTTCAGTGTCATAGTGTTTTAGCTGAATTAAATGGATAGTTCCCTGTTCCGTTTTTAGTTCTATTTACATAAAACATTTCAAGTAGGAACACTGTCATGTGATACTTTTCTTGATCAAGATATGTAAATTAATCCAATTAATTTATTTATCCAATCAAGACATACTCATTGAGTGCCTACTATGTGCCAGATCCTCTTCTAGGCCCTGGGAACATGCCAGTGAGCAAATCTTTAAAAAGATTTCACATTTCTTTAATTCAGGTTTATTCCAGTAAAGTTAAGTTTCCACTATTTAAAGATATGTAGGCTCTTACAGATGGCCAACAGGCACATGAAGAGATGCTCAACATTGCTAATTATTAGAGAAATGCAAATCAAAACTACAGTGAGGTACCACCTCACACCAGTCAGAATGGCCATCATTAAAAAGTCTACAAAGAACAAATGCTGGAGAGGGTGTGGAGAAAAGGGAACCCAAATACACTGTTAGTGGGAATGTAAGTTGGTATAGCCACTATGGAAAACAGTATGGAGGTTCCTCAGAAAACTAAAAATAGAGTTGCCATATGATTCAGCAATCCCACTCCTGGGCATATATTGGACAAAACTGTAATTCAAAAAGATAATGTACTCCTATGTTCATAGCAGCACTATTCACGATAGCCAAGACATGGAAACAACCTAAATGTCCCTTGACAGATGAATGGATAAAGAAGATGTGGTACATATATACAATGGAATAATACTCAGCCATAAAAAAGAATGAAATAATGCCATTTGCAGCAACATGGATGGACCTAAAGATTATCATATAAGTGAAGTAAGTCAGAAAGAGAAAGACAAATACCGTATGGTAGCACTTATATGTGGAATTTAAAATATGACACAAATGAACTTATCTACAAAACAGAAACAGACTCACAGACATAGAGAACAGACTTGTGGTTGCCAAGGGAGAGTTGGAGAGGGGGAGGGATGGAGGGGAGTTTGGGGTTAGCAGAATGGATAAAGAATAAGGTCATACCATAAAGCATAGGGAACTATATTCAATATCCCATAATAAACCATAATGGGAAAGTATACAAAAAAGAATGTATATGTATGTATAATATAGCAGAAATTAACACAACATTGTAAATCAACTATACTTCAATAAAAAAAGATATGTAGCCTCTAATATAGCAGGGTCTTATATCATAATAGGGTTTTGGCTTTATTTTCTTATTGTTTACTGTTCTTGTAGAAATACTGACAATATCTTAGGTTTTCCCTTCCTCCTCCCTTCCCTTCCTTTCCTTTCTTTTACTTTTCTCTTTCCTCCCTCCCTCTCTCCCTTCTTTCCTTCTTCTTTTCTCTTTCTGATAATATTAGTCTAAGTGTCACAAGCCCATAAAAGACAGTGACTGACAATTTCATAACAGAGAATTAAGGCCTTGAGATGTCACTAGAAAGTAGGAAAATAGGAAGTGAGGGATACAAGTGCATGCTCATGTAAAAAACATCTAAATGGTCTTAGGCATGTGGTAGCTGTTAAATGGAAGGGCCATCTGATCCTTCCCTTCTGAGATGTTCCTATCTTGAATCTGCCCGTCAATTAGCATCTACAGACACATGCATCTTTCTTTCAGTGAGCACGTTATATGGGGAGACGGATTGACAGGGACCAGGTCTGACTTTAGTTGTAGGCGATGTTGCTATTTTATAGCCCTCTCTTGGGGGCGGGGGTGGCGAGGAACATGGACATGATTTGCAACATTGATTGATTCTGAGAAATTGCCCAATAAACCCTGACTACCACAGGTGGTATGCAGAAATACGTTTCCCTGATTTCTGGTTTCCGAATCATCATACCTTTCCACTCAGAATGCACGCTCTCCTTTCACTTGGTCCCTTTGTTGCCTCTGGAGTCCATCTGCAGAGCTGGCCATCGCTTTGGAGGAAGATGAGCAGCAGGATGCTAGCTGTGTGTTTGCTTCCTGGGGAAACATGACCTGTAGAAGACATGGTCCAAGAGTAAGGAATTTGACTGCTCTCAAGGCCCAGAGGGACCAGAGGCTCTGCCTCCCCCTCTGCCTGGAAGTCCATTGACCAGATTGACCTCTTCCGTGCTGTCACCACTGCTGACTTGAGTCCTTCAACCACTGCAACAGCTGCTGGCTTGGCAGAAGTGATGTAGGTTTTGCATACACTATATGTGATTCTTGGTGAAGTTTATATTTCTTTACCATCATATTTTTTTTGTTACTGTCTTTCCTCATATAGTTTGAATACTACTTCAGGGTTGGGACTGTTTTAGTATTTGCACATTTTAACAAATATGAACTAAGCTGTCAGTCACAAGAGGAAGAAAATGAATCTGTTTCCTCCTATTTTCTTCATCTATTTACTTGTTCATTTGTCTTTAGTTCAGTCAGCAGATATGCATTGAGTACCTATTTCATGCCATCCATTGTTGTAGGTATGAGGATATAGCAGTGAACAAAATAGACAATATTTCCTGCTGTAGTATTCCAGAAAGGGGAGAGAAATAATAAACAAATAAGCATACAATATGCCATATGGTGATAAGTGCTATGGAGAAAAATCCTGCAGGAACAGGCAGCTGCAATTTTAAACAAAGGGGTCAGAATGACCTTTCTGGGAAGGTGATATTTAAGCTCATAAATTTAATAAGTAACTGTATTTCCCATTCTGCCTGCAATTCATTGTTTCCAATCTCCAGAGCAATTCAGACTCTACCTTCTCTACAAAACCCAGCTCCATCAGTGGTCATGTTTATATTTACACTAAGAAAAGTATTTTTTGATTAACTGAAATTCAAATTTAACTGGGTGTCCTGTGTTTTATCTGGCAACCTTAGCACCCCAATGCTTACCCCAAGCTGGAAATATTCCATCTCTCTTTTGAGCTGCCATGTCATTCTCTTCTTTTAAGGCAAAACTTGGGCACTCATTATAACTTAGCAGTTATTTTATCAGGCTAGCTAAGCATTCCCTTGAGAGTCAGGGAGTAAAGGCAGAGAAAATGTGGTAAGATTCAAGACAGGGAGGTTCCAATTGCAGAAAATCGGGTCATAAAGGCCCAGAGTACAGCAAATTCCTAGGGAGATATTTGGAGAGCGCCAACATGAGGAAGTATTGCTAAAGGGGGGGCCGAGAAAGCGCCAAAGCCAACTGCAAAATTAGCTGGGGTTTTAGCAGATGAACAAGGATAGAGCTTGACACCAAGGCAGAAAGTTTGCTTTTT
This sequence comes from Lagenorhynchus albirostris, assembly GCF_949774975.1. Classification (NCBI taxonomy): domain Eukaryota; kingdom Metazoa; phylum Chordata; class Mammalia; order Artiodactyla; family Delphinidae; genus Lagenorhynchus; species Lagenorhynchus albirostris. The sequence continues at coordinate 60,833,726 of NC_083107.1, forward strand.
CTTTCTTTAAGGAGCTGACCTTGTCAGAGCTGGGGTGAAGCATATATTTCACCCTCTTTTTTCCCGCCAACAGGGACCTGACACATATGCTCAACTACCAGGAACAGTGGCAAGTGCACACACCTGCTGGCCCTGCTAATTACAAAACGCCCCCCAGGATGAGGGCATGGGCTTAACATCTGGGCAGAGGTAGCTGACTGTTAGAACCAGCGAATGTTGGCATTGCAGTTCTTGCAGATACCTCGATCATTAATCAGAGAAATAGTGCTTTGTACCTGGGAAGCAGGGCCAGAGGGAGTCTTTTACTTTCGATCAGTGGGTGTTTGTTTCAAAAAGAATATAAACAGATTTTCTTAGCTTTCCTGCAGTAGAGAACATTCGCACCTTGGATGAGCCTGATGTGAACTCATCTATAATTAGGCAAAATTTGTTGCCTGAAACGTTAATGAAAGGTGCATTCGCCAGACTGCTTCCTCTATAAATGACCTTAGTACTTCTATCTGATCATATTGTGCACCTATTGATTTTAAACCCAGGCACTTTGATAATGTGGGCAAAGTAGTGACTGTTAAAAGGCTTCCAGAGAACACTATTTAACTATTTCCCTTTCCTTTTTACTATGCCCTATAGGCTTGTCAGTTTTTTTCGAATTTATTTACTGTTGGAGGCATAATAATGGCAAAATTTTAAAGCATTTTCTCCATGCCATTGTCTCAGGCAGTGTGTTAAGGACTCCATAAAAATGATCTCATTTAACAACTCTATGAGGAAGGAAATTCCTCCCCCAAATTTACGTAGGAGGAAACTGAGGCTTAGAAAGATGAAGAGATTTGACTAAGGTCTTGCCTCTTTCCATTGGTTTGGCCAGCCTGCCCGTTTTGATGCTTTTGCAGTTATATAGGAACAACATGCAGAAGAGGCTGTTTCTTGGTGCTAACCTCAGAAGAGGGATATTTTGACATTCCTCCAATTTTGACTGTCACACCTCAAGTTCTTTCCTCACTCAGCTGATTTGTGACTGGGACCTCCTCTGCCTCCCTGGGGCTATGGGTCAGACCTGTGGCCTGTGATTTCTAGGAAGAGAACTCAAGTTCAGTGCCCTGGAACTCATGCCCACTATCACCATGTACAAGGGAGTCATATCAAGGTCAGGTTTGAATTTTGAGGTTAAACGAAAGTCATTGTTTTTTTTTTTTGGTTCCATGCAGACATTTCTTTATTGATATTATTGTATGCTATATCATAAATATAGTATTTTTCTATTTGTCTACACTGCAGATATTTAAAGGATTTTGGTAGTTACTTTAGAATAAAGAAAAATGGGAACGTCTATCTTCCATTCATGAACCTGAATATAATTTCCACTTTTAAGATAATTAAAAGGAAGTATATTTCATCTAGGTGTCATGGTTAGAAAACAAAAAGCAACAACAACAGTCCTTTTAAAACAATCCTCCTCAGAGCAGTGTCTCTATTGAAGACATAATCCAAAAGGAACCTTGGTTATTTATCTGCTGCCCTCTGAGGTAACAACTGGAGTTTAAGATTTCCTTGGAGCAAGTGCTAATCACACAACTTTTATTCAAGGGTTTAAAAATCAACACAAAACTATCCTTTTAGAAAATATTTGGGACTTATTTAAACTTCTTAATATTCAGTGGGGCTGAAGAGATTTAAAATCAAGGTGTTAGAGAGACTTCCCGTGTGGTCCAGTGGTTAAGAATCCGCCTTCCAATGCAGGGGACACTGGTTTGAGCCCTGGTCGGAACTAAGATCCCACATGCTGCTGGGCAAGCCTGTGGGCTCGAGAGCCTGTGCGCCCCAGCTAGAGGGAAGCCGGCACATGGCGACGAGGATCCCGCATGCTGCAACTTTGACGCAGCCAAATAAATAAATAAAAAATAAAATATATATAAAAAAAATAAAATCTAAGTGTTAGAGTACAGAGAACTTTTGGGGCAGTGAAAATACTCTGTATGTTACTGTAATGGTAGATACATGTCACTATACCTTTGTGTATAATCCATAGAACACCAAGAACGAATCCTAAAGTAAACTATGGACTTTGGGGGATAATGATGTGTCAAGGTAGGCTCATCACTTATAACAAATGTATCCCTCTGGTGGGGGATGTTGATAATGGAGGAGGCTACACCTGGGGGCAGTGCAGGGGGTATATGGGAAATCTCTGTACCTTCCTCTCAATTGTGCTATGAACCTAAAACTGCTCTAAAAAATAGTCTTTAAAAAAAAAAAAGGAAAAAAATCAAGATGAGACATTGCACTGAGTAGTGCTTCCCCAAATGTGGGCTAAGACCACCAGCATTCAAATTATAGGGGCTGCCTGTTAATAATGCAGGTTTCTAAGCCCACCCATGCCTATTGAACCAGAAGCTTTGTTTTTTGGGCCCAGAAATCCAAATTTTTAGAAATTTTTAAAGTTGATTTTTAAAGTTTTTTTTTTGTTGTTGTTGTTGCTGTTTTTTCCATTTCCCTACCATACTAATGTTTGAGAGCTACTGGAGTAGAGAAAGAGGCCTAAGCTTTATTGTCTGTCAGACCTGAACCTTGACGCTGTCATTTTGTAATAGTATGACCTTACGTAAATGCTTAACTTCTTGGTGTTCTGGTTTCCTCATCTGTAAAACAAGAATAATAGTATTTTCCTGGAAAGATTAGACATCATGTATAAGAACTGCCTAGTATAGTCCTGGCATATTGTAAGCATTTAACTGTAACAGCTACTATTACTAGTCATGCATCGCTGGAGTAAAATAGCTTCTCCTGACGCCAACAGAACTGAGTCTCATAATAAATCATTTAACACTTTCCATCAATTAACTTTCAAGGAGTTACTTGAAGTAGAAGGAAGCAATTGATTGAATGGAAAGGTCTTCAAGAAAGGTCTTTCTTGAAGCTGTGGGCAGTTGTGGCTTGAGGGGTGCTGTCTCCTAGAGCAGTGCTTCCTAAACCTCAGAAACCACCAGAAACTCCCTGGGTGCTTGTTATCCATTCCCTGCTTGCCAGATAAGACCTCTGGGGTGGAGAATGAGAATCTGAATATATGATAAGCTCCTGAGTTGATTTTTAAGGAGCCAGGGAAGCTTTTGTTCATAGACCAACTCTGGGAAAGCACAGCCTGCCATACATAATTGATGTACTGATGTTATATAACTCTTCTCTTCCTTCCAACCCAAACACTGAGCCCAGGGAATATGATTTCTAGTAGTAGTAGTAGTGGTAGTGGTAGTACTACTACTACTACTAATAATAATACTAACAACATTTACCAAGCCCTTCCTGTGAGTCAGGCATTGTTCTAAACTTTAAGTACATTAACTCTTTAATCCTCATAGCCATACTCAAAGATAAACATTATAATTATCTACATTTTACAGAAAGAAAACGTAGGCACCACTGTTAAGCACAGAGTAGGTCTGAAGTGAGAGGGCTTTACCTCTTCAGCTTAAATGAGCTTAAATGAAGATCATTTGAATGATCCTTCTGCCAGTTGGGATGAAGGGACAGGTCTGGAGCCAGGCCGGCCTCTGGGCAGAAGAGTGCTGGGGACAGAGAGGCCTGGCAAACAGCATGTGGTCCTGGAGCAGTGTTATCAGGTAGTTTGGACTGGATGGTGGTTACAGGCCCTCTCCCATTGCACTGTAACGTGCTGGCGTGTTGTGGGAATCATGGGGAAAGCACCAGGTCTGTGCTGTGTTTAGTCCCTAAAAGCACAACTGTGAGGGAAACGAGTCTCTCAGGCTCAGCACTATACTCCTGTCAGGAAACACAAGGAACTTCCTGCTTGGAATCCCCCATAGCTCATTTCTCAGGCCTTGGAGGCCATTTCTTGGAAGTCCCAGGGCCCAAAACTCCCTTTTTTCTCCTATTACATGACTTTCCCTTCAGAAATGGTGGACACTGGGGATACACTATACAGCACAGGGAAATATAGCCATTATTTTGCAATAACTTTTTTTTTTGCAGTAACTTTAATTGAAGCATGATTTAAATCTATAAAAATATTGAATCACTATGTTGTATACCTGAAACTAATATAATATTATAAATCAACTATACTTCAATTTAAAAAATAGCAGGTATTCCCACCTTCAGTGTTCCTGAAGATAAGCACACAAACTCTTTTCATTATAACCTTTTTTATTCATCATCAATAAAAGGAACTAGGAAATGGTAGAAATCAAATCTAATGAGCACGGTCACATTGCGAAGGGATCAAGAATCTCAGGTTTTTCAACCCAGTTGATGTACCTGGGATTGTTCCTGACTCTTTCTCGTAGACTCCCCAGATCAAGTTCTCCTCTTTTATTCATTATCTCACCAAACCTCTACAGTCCCTCAGCCTTCAGATGCTCTGGGAAATGGTGCTCCACCTTGAGTGGGTGGCAAAATCTCCTAGAGGTCTCAGTATAATTTCTGGGCTGGAGCAGGTCTGCGGTGGGGAATGAGAATTTGCACTTAACAGCTTCCCAGGTGCAGCTGAGGCTGCTGAGGCAGGGATCACACTTTGAGAACTGTTTTCTGGTAGCTTAAAGCTCTTGGGCTTAAGGATATAATTCAGGCTGAAACACAGGTCATGTAAAGGGAGGAGGGATCACCAGACAAAATAAAGAATGCTTAGTTAAATATGAATTTCAGGTAAACTAATAATCTTTTTAATGTATGTCCCAAATATTGCATGGGACAGACTTAAATTAAAAAAAAATGTTTGTTGCTTACCTGAAAATTAAATTAACTGGAGTGCCTGTGTATCCTGCATTTTTATTTGGTAAGTCTGGCAACTCTATTTCAAGGCCGTCCTGTTTGCAAGTTTTCTGATAGCATAATAGCTACTCTGTAACTCAAGTTATCTTCCTAGATATTTTCCTTCCACCACCTAGCTCTCAGGCTCCTGAAATGCATTTCCCAACTCTGAGATGGGTCCCTCTTGTCCCAACCTTCCACTGAGACATCCCTCTAGGACCTACCTGCTAACTTATTCCAGGGGTTGACTGCATTACAGCCCCTTGGAGTTTACTATTGCCATTCCTCTTCTATATCTGAGTCTTTAAATTTACTTTAATAGAGGGGATTTGGGGACAAGGCAGGAGAGAAAGTGGAGCCCACAAAGCACGCAGTCAACTCCCTATTTTGCCGATGCCAAGACTGGCCAAGCTGGTGCACCTGAAAGGATTTCTTAGCAAGCTCAGAGGGGGGCAGTTTGTCTATCCAAGCAAGCAAGCCTGGTGATATTGCAATGCAGAATAAATGTTAATAACACATAGTGTGTAAGTGCTGTTTCTAGGCAAGATAAGGATTGCAATTTGTGTTTAATTTTTAAATCCCATTATTGCTTCTGTAGAGGCATTTCTGAAGTTTGAGAAGCTTCCTTGCTAGGATGTGTTAACTTCAGAGCACATTCCTAAAAGCAGCAGGAGATGTCTTTGCCACTGACTATAATAATGATGATAATGACGAGATGGATAAGGAAATTATTGAATGGAGATCAATCTTATGAGCCTTACATTTAGCTGGAGTTTAACATCCAATGACAATGGTCATTTCCAAAAAAGGAACACTATATTTGAACTCACAGCCCAGCATCACTGTGAAGACTGCAGAGTTTGGGTCTTAAAATTGTCTGCAAATTTCTGGAGTCCATATTTAGGACAACATACTTCTCTTCTTTCAAATACTAATAATTCTGCTTCAAAGAGCAGTGATTCGAAGTGATTTTCCAGTAACGCAGTCCTATTTCCGGATACTCTAATAATGCTAATCAGAACCCTTGGGTTTATTTTTGTTTTTCTGCGAGGAATGGATTTCTTGCATTATAATTCTAAAACCTACCCTTGTTTGAGAAACAGATGTTAGAAGAGAATGCAATCAAAAGCGAGAAGAAATGACTGTAGCTGAGAGCAAATATTTATTTTCACATGTACCTAGTGGCTTCCTATAATAAGTCATCAATGAATGAAAAGTCATATAACAAATGTGTCTGTTGTTTGTGTGCAAAAATGTTATTACTGACCCACCATTAGACACGACGTGCATTCTGAGTGTTTTTCCATTAGTCCTGATATATTTGGGCAATGTCACTCATAGCCTCTTGCCTCATCTTACTAGTAATCAGTAGCAGGCATCTGCCAAAAAAGATAGCTAAGATCTTCTGGTATTTTTTGTGGTCAAGGAAAACAGTCAGATTTCTGCTCCTAAGAAGGAGTGAGCCCATTTTCTCAACCTGACAGGAATATCAGAGATTTGGAGGGTTTAATAAAGGTCAAAGTTGAAAGGTAGTATACATTTTCCTACCAGGAAAGCCAATGTACTCTATTTCTGCTATACACTCCAAGTGCTAACAAAAGATCAAATATAGCCGCAGGGAAAGACAGTAGTCAGTTAATGAGTTCTCTATTTACATTCCAAACCAATAAGCTAACTTTTTGTTTGTTTGTTTGGCTTAACAGATTGTGCTTTAATTACAAGTCATTAGCCAGTCATTAATAAATGAAACAGTTTGGATTTCATAAATATTTTTGAATTTTATACAACTCACTTAACATTTTAATATACAGAAATAATGCCTGATTTAGGAGAAATACTTGACTAAACTGAGATTGTGTTACTTGCGGATAGCCCAGCTTTTCTGACTCAGTCCAGCAGAGGGAGCATTAGGGTAGGCGGGGGTGGGGGGTGGAGGGATGGGGGGTGGGTCTCTGAAGTCACACTGTCTTTACTCAGGTCCTGACTCTTTCATTTACTAGTGCATGACCTTGGGCAAGCTACCTAAGTTCTCTGTGCCTCAGTTTCCTCATCAGTCAAATGGAGGCAATTTTATTACCAGCCTCTGAGAGATGTTTCCAACATTAAGTGGGATAAGGCATGTGAAGTGCCTAGTGCAGAGTGAGCGCCCAATGAATATTAGCTAAAAACAGAATAAAATCAAACAAAATTTAAACTCTGTTCTGAGCTATACCTGGATAGTTCTCTTATTACATTTTGCAATTATTGCATGAAGCAGAGACTATGTTGCCTACCTAATGAAATTTAACCAACAAATATTTGAATTTTGGAATAAACATATCTTATACACTGATTAGGGATTCACTGGATATTAAAAGTAAATGTATTAAGGACATGTTTAATAAAATCAAAGACCCCCTTGTATTTAAGTCATCATTCTAGAATGAATATTTGCTTACTGTCTAAAGCAATAAAGAGAAGAGTACAAGGTAAATATAGTTTCATTTGGCATCATTAAAATGGTGTTTCTAATATTTTTTTTTACATTTATTAATAGGCTTTCATTTTTAAAAAAAAATTCTCTAGGTCTATGATTTTTGGACTTGGGCAGTAGCACCAACAAGTCATTGGAAAAGCAGTGAATGGAAACAGTGCTGTCTTCATGGATGTGGTTTCTGTGGTCTGGCTCTCTCTGCTGCAGCAGTCATGGCTTGATAGGGAGGGAGAGTAGGCATGGAACAAAGCTGGGCAAGGTAAGTGAGGTGTGTCAGTGGGAATCTGGGTGGTTAGACCACTCAAACTGGGAAAATGGAGTGTTGGTGATTTCCTGACTATAACAGGTTTTTTGGGGATGTAATCCCCAGTTTCCATGACCGGAGAGGTCCAAGAATCAATAGATAGGAGTGTAGGGCAGGAAGGAGGTAAGCTAAGGGAACATGTAGAAGAGTGAGTCTTCTCTGTGCCCTATTTGCTCTCCCACTGTGCTAGAGGAACTTGGGAATATTTTTTTTTTATAACTACCCTGACATTACTAATTGGAATGGGCACTCATTCCTCCTCCAATCTCTCCCTCTGTGGTTATAGCTAAAGACTTTACCTTGGTGGCTCTTGCTTCCACCAGGGACTCTGTATAAGCTATGAACATTCTAAAAAATCATCTCTGCAAGAGTAAAATGGGTATTTGCTGGCTCATTTACTCTGCGAATTGATTTGATAAGATTGATTTCCATTTTATATCTTAAATATTTTGTACAACCTAGAAGAGGCTGAAAAGCGTTGCATCACATCTAACACACAAGTCTGGGCTTTCCTCCGTATTCACAAAGGCACATGCTTATTACGTCTTGTACTGATTTATCTTGTCTTCTTCTTTTCAGTTACTTGCTGATGTCATCTCTTTTGGCTATTCCTGAAAGGATAGCTAAACTTGCCTTCTTTACTTTTTTACCTTCTAGCACATATCAAGTCATACTCAACAGAACTACCGTTATCAAGCACTTACTGTATATGCTCTACAAACTGAGCCCTGTTCAGTAAGCCTTACATATGTTACTTCATTTAATTCTCCACTCAAGCCCACAAGGTAGAGATTCCTTCCATTTACAATCGGAGATTCTGAAACTCAAGAAAATTTAAATACTGTTCTCAAGGTTAAACATCTACTGAGTGGTACACACACACTCACAACCAATTCAGTTCAACTCTAAAGTCCACTCTCTTTCACTAGGCTATGGTGACTAAGAACTTTGCCTATTGAGTGCTGGATTATTTCATGTAGAAACCAGCACTGTTTTTATATTATCTGGCTTTCTTGCCAGGCAATGCTATCCTTCCTACACGCTCAGTCAATTTCAACATTGTTCAGCCTCTGCACAAATCAAGATAGCACAGCCTCTGCACAGATCAAGATTCCTTTTTCTGTATTCCAAATATATAGTATTGACCATACTACTTGCAGCACAGTGCAAGGCACTGTAGGGGATACAAAACTACATGAGCCATGGCCACTAACCTTAGGAGCTTCCATTTTAACGGCAAAGGGATAAACATGAGAAAAACTGCATGCAAATGTCTACAATATGAGGCAGAATAAAAGTACCATTATTAAGATTATAATCCATGATAGGAATTTACATGAAGGAGAAGGCAACCACAAAGCCTGTCCTCTTTGGATCTTGGTCAAGGTTTGGCTTATTTTGCTGTGGTTTATGGGGAAGGGGAACCAGAGAGAGAATTTGTCAGCCATATTTCAATGGTTCATTGTCACTGCCATTTTGTACAAACAGCTCATTTTTGGGGAGAAATAATAATCAATGCAAAAGAGGCTGTAGGCAGGGCTGGGGTATGCAGATACTCCTTTATTTTACTGATATTTTCTCCAGGTTGTGACAGTGATGATAACCTCTAAGAGAGAGTGAAAAAAACTTCTACTGCTCTCACCACAATTATATTCAATCTGACAACCAACAATTCATTAATTAAATTTTAATGTTAAATATGTGAAATTTATTGAGTTGGGATATACAATGATAAACTGAAGCTTATATTCTATAGAGAAAATAAGATGTCTATACAAATAAATATCCCATGGTAAGAAATGATAAAAACCATTAGAGAAGGACAGAGAAGTCATCATAATATTTGAGAGGAGGAATAGGTTATTTTCACTGGAGGAATCAGGGGAGTCTACATGAAGCAGGTGATAATAACCATTAAGAGCTAACCTCTTGGGCTTCCCTGGTGGCGCAGTGGTTGAGAATATGCCTGCCAATGCAGAGGACACGGGTTTGAGCCCTGGTCCGGGAAGATCTCACATGCCGCGGAGCAACTAAGTCCGTGCACCACAACTACTGAGTCTGTGCTCTAGAGCCCGTGAGTCACAACTACTGAGCCTGCGTGCCGCAACTACTAAAGCCCACGTGCCTAGAGCCCGTGCTCTGCAACAAGAGAAGCCACTGCAATGAGAAGCCTGCGCACTGCAACGAAGATTAGCCCCCTCTCATCGCAACTAGAGAAAGCCCACGCGCAGCAACGAAGACCCAACACAGCCAAAAATAAATAAATAAATTTATTAAAAAAAAAAAGCTAACCTCTTTTAATTGCTAACCAGGTACCAGGCCTTAAGCGTGTATTAACTTATTTAATGCTCACAACAACTCTGTGAGGTAGATGCAATCCACCCCCCCACCCCACATATTTTCCAGGAAAAGAAACTAAGGTATAGAGATTAAATAACCTGCTAGCAAGTGACCTGCAGTTTGGCTTTAGAGGCTGGTCATTTAACCACAACTCTATTCACCAGCCTGTGCCAGGAAGAATGGATAGGAGTGGTTTCCCACCAGAGCTAGAAGAACAAGTAGAGAGGCAGCAGCAGGAAAGGACAAGGAGGGTATGGGGAGGATGGCACATAAAGAGAGGTAATCATAAACAATAAAAAGGTAGGCTATGTAATGTTAGTTTAGAGTCAGGCCACGGAGAGCATTGAGGAGCTATCTAAAGGGGTTGTACTTTAGTTTTTATGATTGACAGTTTTTGAAAAGCCTTGTCATATGACATAGGTGGGCCGCAAGAAAGCTAATCTGATAGCCATATACAAGATGAATACAAAGGTTGTCAAGAGGCAGGGAGAGCAGTTAGGCAGTTAAACTCCATAACAGGGAACATAGCTTAGAGTGATGGGGTGATTAAACTGAGGATGACAATGACGAATTGCAAAATTGAAAGTGAGAAATTAAGAATGGCAGTCATGGAAGTATAAAATTGTGAGAGAGATGTTACTTCTTGAGGAGTCAAAAGAGATGCTTGAGTTTTGAGTTTGGGTTATTGCCAGGGCAGAGGTGTTATCCACACAGCTCTGGACCTTTGGGGAAGTGAAGTTTGGGTAGAAAATGAAGTTAATTTTGTATATATAGTTATGCAGATAAAATTTTCTGTTGGATAATCCTCTGACAGAAAGTTTAATAATAAGTGGATTTTTTAATTTTTAAATTTTTGGTTGCGTTGGGTCTTTGTTGCTGCATGCGGGCTTTCTTTAGTTGTGGCGAGCGGGGGCTACTCTTCGTTCCAGTGCGTGGGCTTCTCACTGTGGTGGCTTCTCTTGTTGCGGAGCACCGGCCCTAGAGCGCAGGCTCAGTAGTTATGCCACATGGGTTTAGTTGCTCTGCGGCATGTGGGATCTTCCCGCACCAGGGATCAAACCTTTGTCCCCTGCATTGGCAGGTGGATTCTTTAACCACTGTGCCACCAGGGCAGTCCCAATAAGTCGATGTTTGACTGCATTCTATAGGGTTTTAAAACTTTTAACCCCAAACCAAAGTAAGGTCTTGGTAAGGAAAGGATGTACCCTCATATTTGAGATGGATATCTATGTAGCTGCTTGAGAGCACTACCAGGTACATGAAAAGGTGTTCAGCACCTCTAATCATCGGAGAAATGCACGTTAGAACCACAATATGATATCATTTCATACCTGTGAGAGTATCTATTGCTAAAAAGGAAGTGTTGGGAGGATGTGGAGAAAGGGAACCCTGTGTACTGTTGGTGGGAATGTAAATTTGTGCAGTCACAGTGAAAAACAGTATGGAGGGTCCTGAAAAAATGGAAAATAGAACTACTATATGATTCAGGAATCCTACTTCTGAGTATATAGCCAGAGGAAATAAAATCACTATCTTGAAGAGATATCTGTTCATTGCAGCATTATTCACAATAGCCAAGACATGGAATCAACTTCAATGTCTCTCGACAGATGAATGGATAAAGAAGGATATATAATGGATGTATACATTATATATATATATATATATATAATTCAACCATAAAAAAAGGAAATCTTGCCATTTGCAACAACATGGATGAAACAACTTGGGGGCATTATGCTAAGTGAAATAAGTCAGACAGAGAAAGGCAAATACTGTATGATATCACTTATATGTGGAATCTTTAAAAAGCGGAACTCATAGAATCAGAGAGTAAATTGATGATTGCCAGAGGTTGCGGAGGGAGGTGTTGGGGGAAGTTAGGAGATGTTGGTCAAAGGGTATAAACTTCAGTTAGAAGATGAATAAGTTTTGGAGATCTAATGTACAGCATGGTGACTCTACTTCACACTGTATTATATACTTGAAAGTTGCTAAGAAAGTAAATCTTAAATGTTCTCATGACTACCACCACAACAAAGAATAGTAATTATATGAGGTGATAAATGTATTAACTAAACTTATTGTGGTAATCATTTTTCAAAATGTAAATGTATCAAATCATCACATGTGCACCTTAAACTTAACAATGTTATATGTCAAATATGTCTCAATGAATCTGGAAAAATCAGGAAAAAAGCTGCTTCCTTTCCTCTTTGGTCTTTCTGGACCTGTCATTTTTTTGTTGTTTTTATTTGCTATCTGAAGTGTGATTCCTTGGGCATGACATATGTACTTGCAGGGTGACAGCAGACCCTTCCAGGTGTGCAGTGCATATGCCTGACCCCAGTCACCCACATCTGTATTCAGGCCCCTGCTGGGCATGGAAGGGGGCAGTGGTCACTAAGCAGGAAGAGTGCTTGGTCAAGAACTTGCCCTAGGGTGAGTGAAGTGATGGGAGCTGGAACCACATATGATCCAAGGTTCCAAGTCCCTAGTGTATGCTTCATCGTCCCATCAAATTTCACTTATAAAAGCAAATTCAAGATGGTGACAACAGAGCACTGAACTCCAAATATGGGGACACTTCTGAGTGCAGGGCCTGTGGGGCTGTGCTGGTTGAATGTCCATGAAACTGGCTCTGTTGAGCAGCAGTGGGAATGACAAAGATCTCAGAATAGCAGTGGCTACGTGGCAGCACTTAAAGGCAAGACATAAGGTGGGCTTAAGTACTATGACAGAAAATTTGAAATGGCAGCCAGGTGTCCTGAGACAGAGAGATCTATTGAGATGGCTAATATAACTTGGAATTTATAGAACGAGATAGATGGGCAGGTGAAAAGAATGCTGCTGCATATATAGTCAGAAGAGATCAAGAATGAGCAGAAGACTGGGGTCAGCCACTTCAGTGAAAAAGTCACAATTCCTTGTTCTGTTTCCAGACCTAAACCAAATCTCAGATTCATCAGCAGAAATAAAGTTCCTATGATGAAGGACCCTGCATAAACACAGAAGTTGTATAATCTAGTGATTCCTTTAATCTTTCCTCAACGGGATTTATGGTCATTTACTCTGGTAACCATGTACTGGGCAGAGAGAAATACCTAGAACTCTGAAGCGTTGTTAAATCCAGAGTCCAAACTGATTCTGATAATTGGGAGCCCCAAATCCCATTATGATTCCATTTTTATCTCTTGTAACAGTCTTTATTTTAAAGACTATTTTGTCTGAGTCTAGCTATTCTGGCTTTCGTTTTTTTTTTTTTTTTTGTAACAAAAATTGGTCATCAATCTTTATTATTGTCAACCCATCAATTTAATTCTAAACAAGCAGAGGACACCAGAAGGTAATTCACAGCCAGTAACCGAACACAGTAGAAATGTTCTCACTCACCAATAATCAACTGCTGCAAATTAAAATCAAATGTCTGGCTTTCTTTGATTTCCATTTGCATGGAATACTTTTTTCCATTCCCTTACTTTCAGTATGTGTGTGTCTCTAGATCTGAACTGAACCTCTTGTAGGCAGCATATATACCAGTCTTGTTTTGTATTCATTTAGCCACTCTATGTCTTTTTGTTGGAGCATTTAGTACATTTACATTTAAGGTTATTATCAATATGTAGGTTCTTATTGCCATTTTGTTAATTGTTTTGGGTTTGTTTTTGTAGGTTTTCTTTTCCCTTCCTTCTTTTGTTCTCTTCTCTTCTATTTTTGATAACTACCTTTAGTGTTGAGTGGATTTCTTTTTCTTTTTTATGTGTATATCTATTATAGATTTTTGGTTTGTGGTTAGCATGGGGTTTTTATATAGCAGTCTATATATATACATGATTGTTTTAAGTTGCTGATCTCTTAATTTCAAATGCATTAAAAAACCCTGCAGTTGTAGTCTCCTCCCCTCGTGATTACTGTTTTCGATACCATATTTTACATCTAATTGTTTTGTGTATCCCTTAACTGCTTATTGTGGATATAGATGATTTTACTACTTTTGTCTTTTAATCTCCTTACTAGCTTTGTATGTGGATGATTTCCTACCTTTACTATATGTTTGCCTTTATTGGTGAATTTTTCATTTTGTAATTTTCTTGTTCTAGTTGTGGCCTTTTCTTTTTCTCCTAGGGAAGTTCCTTTAACACTTCTTGTGAAGCTGGTTTGGTAGTGCTGAACTCATCTATCTTTTGTTTGTCTGTAAAGCTTTTGATTTCTCCGTTGAATCTGAATGAGAGCCTTGCTGGGTGGAATATTCTTGGTCATAAGGTTTTCCCTTTCATCACTTTAAATATCATGCCACTCCCTTCTGGCCTGCAGAGTTTCTGCTGAAAAATCAGCTGATAGCCTTATGGGCGTTCCCTTGTATTTGTTGCTTTTCCCTTGCTGCTTTTAATATTCTCTCTTTATCTTTAATTTTTGTAATTTTAATTACAATGTGTCTTTGGTGTGTTCCTCTTTGGGTTCATCCTGTACGGGACTCTCTGTGCTTCCTGCACTTGGATGACTTTCCTTTTCCAGGTTAGGGAAGTTTTCAGCTATTATGTTTTCAAATACGTTCTTGGCCCCCCTTCTCTCATGCTTCTCCTTCTGGGACCCCTATAATGTGAATATTAGTGCCCTTGATGTTGTCCCAGAGGTTTCTTAAACTGTCCTCATTTCTTAATTCTTTTTTCTTTTTTTCTGTTTAGCAGTTGTGATTTCTACCACTCTGTTTTCCGGCTCCCTGATTTGTTCTTCTGAGTCGTTTAGTCTACTACTGATTCCTTCTATGTATTTTTCATTTCAGCTATTATATTTTTCATCTCTATTTGGTTGTTCTTTATACTTTCTCTTTGCTAAAGGCTTCTAACTTCTCGCTCTTTGCATCCATTCTCCTCCTGAGTTCTTTCATCATCTTTACGATCATTATTGTTAACTCTTTCTCAGGTAGAGTGCCTATCTCCACTATACTTAGTTCTTCTGGGGTTTTATCTTGTTCCTTTATCTGGAACATGTTCCTCTGCTGCCTCATTTTGTCTAAGTTGCTATTTGTATTTTTATGTATGTGGTAGGTTATTTACGTTTCTCGACCTTGGAGAAGTGGCCTTCTGTAGGAGATGTCCTATGTGTCCCAGCAGTGTACTTCCCTCTCATCACCCAAGCTATATGTTCTAGGGATTTCCTCTAAGAAGGCTGTGTGGGTCCTTCTGCTGCGGCGGGTTGACTATGTGTGTGATCCGTTATGCTTGGTTGGCCCCTAGTCTGGTGGGTTGCCAGGCCCTGCCTTGTGCAGATGCTGCTGCCCTTGCTAGTTGGTGGGGCCTGGTCACTAGTTGGCTGGCAGCAGAACCCTAGGGGGCCCCGGGGCTAGTGCAGGCTCACTGGTGGGTGGAGTCAGGGTCTAGAAGACTCTGGAGCTATTGCCCTCCCACTGGTGGGTGAAGCCAGGTCCTGGGGTTAGTGCCGGACTAAGGGCAGGCAGGGCCAGGTCCTGAGTCCAGATGCAGTGCCCAGGGGTCCCAGAGCTGGTGTCAGATTGTTGGGGTGTGTGTGAGTTCCCGACACAGCTGGGTATGGGGTCTGGGTTGTTCCAAAGCTTGTGTTGGCCTGCTAGTGGGCAGGGCTGGGGTCCAGCTTGTCCCAGGGCAGGGTCTGGCCGGCTGTGGGATTGTGGTTTTCTGCCCACTGGCGGGTGGAGCTGTTGTCTGGCCCACCGGTGGGCAGGGCCGTGTGTGGCGGTTTACCTAGAGGTGACTGGGGGCTCCGGAAGCTGCTGAGTGGGGCTGTGTCCGTGTCCGCTTAGTCGTTTGGCCTGAGGAGGATGTCCCAGCTCTGGCGGCTGCTGGCTGGCGGGCGGGGCCAGGTCTGGCCTGAGGCGGGCGTCCCAGCTCTGGCGGCTGCAGGCTGGTGGGCGGGGCCAGGTCTGGCCTGAGGCGGGCGTCCCAGCTCTGGCGGCTGCAGGCTGCTGGGCGGGGCCCGGTCTGGCGCCAACGAGCGAGAGGGAGGAGCCTCCAAAGTGGCGCCAGCTGGCGCCGGCTTGTCGCGGTAGAACGGGCGCTTAAATATTTCTGCCCCGGCATGAGCCGAAGCTGCCCTCTGCCTCTTTAGGAGACTCTCGAAGACCAGCAGGTAGGTCTGGCCTCGGCGCCTATCAAACCACTACTTTTGCCTTGGGTCTCGGTGCGCGTGACATTTGGTATGTGCCTTTAAGAGTGAAGTTTCTGTTTCCGTCAGTCTGTTGGGACTCCTGAAATTAAGCCCCACTGGCCTTGGAAGCCAAATGCTCTGGGGGCTCGTTTTCCCGGTGCAGGACCCTCAGGCTGGGGAGCGCAATGTGTGGCTCAGAGCTCTCACTCCTGTGGGAGAACCTCGGCACTATATTCTCCAGTTAGTCGGTAGCCCACCCCGGTGGCGGTATGGGACTTGATTATACCGTGAGTCCGCCCCTCTTACCTGTCTTTATGTTTTCACTTGCAGAAAATCTTTTCTGGTAGGTTCCGGTCTTTTTCATGGATGGTTGTTCTGCAGATAGCTGAGGTTTTGTTGTGCTCGTGAGAGGAGACGAACTCAGGGTCCTTTCTCCTCCGCCATCTTGGCTGATCTCATGACTGACTTTTAAATGATGGCTGATTCAGTGGCTTCAGAAACCACTATACTTTCCTTCTTTTAAGCTACCTGGCAAAGCTATAAATGTAGCTGAAGAAGCTGCAAAGACATTTTCTCTCTGCATTATATTTCCATTTTTAGGATAAAGGAATATGGGCGTGAAGTAATACCTGGAATTCTAGCCCAGATCATTCTTCCCTGGTCCACTGGGTTCATGGACCCACCAAGTCCATGACTACTGTGTCATTCCCCAGGTTCAAAAAATGGCATTGGAATGGACCTAGTAGTTGACAGCAGTTGCAGGCATTGTGGTCCCCTTATTTCCCCATTTTAATCAATAACCTGGTCCCTACTAAAACCAAATGGATCATGGTCGGTGAGAGAGGTCCATTACAAACTTAACCAAGTAGGAAGCCCAACTGCAGTTGTTGTGTTAGATGTGGCATCTTTGTTATAGCAAATTAACAAAACCGTGGGTACGTGGTATGTGGTTATTGATCTGCCAAATGTGTTTTCCGTATTCATCAGGAAGAAATATCAGAAGCAGTTCCCTTGTACAATGACATTATACCATCAGGATATTGCCCTGGGGCTATGTGAATTCTTCTTTTCTCTATCATAATATGGTCTAAAGGGACCTGGAACATTTAGATATTCTGTGGAACATCACATTGTTCTTTTATATTGATGATATCAATATGTTTTTATATGTCAACATCAATATTTTGTATCAATATAATTTTATATTGATAAATTGCACGTGAGGAGCTACAAGTGGCGAGTACTCTGAAAGCCTTAGTAAGAGAAGTGGGGTCCAGAGGGTAGGAGATAAACCCTATAGATTCAGGGGCCCACCACAGGCCTAAAGGAGAAATAATAAAACTTGGTAAACCTCCTCAACTTTTGGTGGGCAGCATACTTTGCACTTGGAAATATTGCTCCAATCATTTGCTGAATGATGTTGTAAAATACTGCTAACTTTGAGCGAGGCCCAGAAAGCACTCTGTAGCATACCTAGACTGTGATGCAAGCAATCCTGTGGCTTGGACCAGATGACTTGGCCAGTCCTACAGTACTGGAGATATCAGTCGGAGGAAAGAATGTTGCAGTGGCGCCTGTGCCAAGCCACAATAGGAGAGTCTGAGAGTAAAGTCCTAACTTCCTGGAGTAAGTAGTGCCATCTGCAGCAGAGAACTATATATTATTTGAAAATCAGATCCTGTCATGCTACTACCCCAGCAGACTGAATGGAATGGCCATAACTGCCCATCATGAACTAATTACTGTCTGATCCACCAAATTGGGTCCATCAATAATCTAACTTAGTAGGGCTTGAAGTAGTAAATCTGGAAGTGGGCTTGAGCAGGTATAGAGGGTACAGGTAAACTACAAGAACGGAAGCCCCAAGTCCCATATCACCCATCACAGTTGTACCAGTACCTTGAATTTTGCTCACACCTAGGTCTTATGGTGTGGGCTGGGGTTCCTTATAAATAGCTGACAGAGGAGGGAAAAAAATCGAAGCTTGGTTCATGAATGGGTTGGCCTGGCATGTTTGTGAATATTAATTTTGACTGCTGTGAATATCCACGTCGACTGCTGGTACACTACAACCCCATTCTGAGGTGGCCCTGAAAGACAGTGGAAAAGAGAAATTCTCCCAGTGGACACAACTTTGGATATTGTCTTGGTAGTCCACTTTATTTGGAGAGAGAGATTGCCTGAGGTAAGGATAAATGTGGACGATGGGCACTGGCAAAATGGCTTAGCTGATTGATCATGTTCTGGAAGGAGCAAGATGAGCATGTTGGGGACAGATATGTCTGGACAAGAGGAGAGCAGATGGACCTATCAGAGTAGGCACAGAGGGTAAAGATACTTGTATCACCTGTTAACATATACCAGGGAGTTCTCCCTGTGGAAGAGGCACTGACCAACCAAATGGATGACTCAGCCAGTTTATGTCAGTCATGGATGTATTTTGAAGTTAGAGGGGAAAGAATTTCCTGATGGATTAGATGGGAGTATGACAGAGAAGAATCAAGGAGGACTCCAAGATTTTGGCCTGAGCAGTTGGGAAAATGGAGTTGCCATTCACTGAGATTGGGTGGAGCAGATTTTTGCATAAAGATCAGGAGTTCCCTGTGGGGCATGTTGGTTTCAGATCTCTTTTGGACACACAAGTGGAGATACTAGTAGGCATTTGATAAACGAGTCTGAAATGGAGGAGAGGAGTTCAATCCAGAGTAGAAGAGTCATGACCTGGTGGAAAAAAATCACAGGAATGGTCAGAGAAGTCCTATCTGGTGTGTTGAGGGACCCAGGACAAGGCCTTTCCCCTCCATTGCATTGCTCATGTGTATCATGAGGGACAGAAGTGTCAGGATAGTAAGGTTTCTGACAACTTTGCCAGTCAAATTCTGAGCAAAGTTTGCAGAGTAGGAAAGATTGAGAGCTTGGATATTGTTTCAGTGGAGCCAGTATATAGAAACTTCTAGTGGTCATTTTTGACACTCTTTTAATGCGCACATTGGGAGAATTACACTTTGCTGCCTCCCTTGCCGTGAGGCAGGCTTATATGATTAGTTCTGGCCTTTGGGTTGGAAGATGGCTGTGGCTTCTCTGCTGAGGCATTTGATTGCTAGTTCAAGTCTCTGACTCTCCAGTGCTCTCTTCCTCTGCTGTAGAGAGCGTGGAACACGTAGAGAGAGATGCAACAGATGGAGGGAGGTGCCACTGAGGACTTGCAGCCCTGGATTGTGCAGGAGACTTTCGTGTTGGTTAAGCCACTGAGATTTTGGTGTTGCTTGTAATTGCAGCATTGCATGATCTATCCTGACTGGTATGGTCTGTGGCGGAAGTTCGTGGAAATAAGGATGTGGTCTTTTTACCTGGAGTAGGGAGTATGATAAGAAGAGGAAGAGTCTAAGAAACCAAACTTCACTCATCACTATTTTCCTCAGGCCTGTGAAGAGCAAACATATCTTCTCTTGTGTAAATGTGTTTCAAGTTTTATTTTGGTTTGTACATTGTTTTTCCATCATTTCTCTCTTTTTTCTTTTCCTTTATGCTGCTATAGCGAACTGTAAGACTTATTTTGGTCACAATAAATCTATAAAGATGTACAACTAGACTTCACCGGTTTTAAATAACCAGACTTTTCAGTTGCTTAAAGATACCTCTCAGGGTGAAAGTTCACCTACTGAACAATTAAACAATTAAGTCACGGATGGTTAATGGAGTTTCCAGTGTACCTAACATTTATTAATGATAATATTGGATTTATGTTTTTAAAGCTAGTCAGTTAGACTTAAAATATACTAGACACGTCTGTCTCAGTCCTTTTTATCCTTGGTGGGTTAGGCCTGAGAATCAAAATTTGTATGCATTTGGAGGAAAAAATAATTTATGATGCAGGGTTTTTACTTGTGTGGTGTCTTATGTTCACTTCTCATTTGTCTTCCTATAATGCTGTGGGGGGAATATACCACTGAGGTTTGGCTTAAACAAGTCAAGTATACGGTACTTTGTGGAGTTTGTATTTGATGTTTGGTGAATATTGGTTTGAATCCAGTTTAGATAAAAAACTCAGCAAAAACAGTAAAATAAATAACAACAACAAAAAAATTATAGAAACAAAAAAGCTACCCAATACATTTGTAGTTGAGAAATAATTTTGCACCAAGTTAAAGAAGCAAACTTAATATTACATGGTTTTGCTAGTCTTTCAACACCAACAGCTATGTTTACTTTGAAATCTGTGAAATAAGCCTGTTGATAATTAAAGAAAGCTCATTACCAAGCAAATGCAAAAAAAGTCATTCACCTTTGAAAGATGGCATTTTCATTACAGAAACAGCAGAAAAAGACTTAGGAAACTAATGAAAAAACATAAAATGCAAATTACTGCAGCTAATTGGTTGTGTCTTCAAACATATTCTGAATTATTAATTTATAAAAGAGTCAATATTTTCCTTTAAATATAAGATAAAGAAATGATATCCTTCCCTCATGGTTAGCATTAAAATTATAATGTTTTATTCTTCTCTAGTATAGTTGTATCAAAATTTTGTTGAGAGGACGAAGAGTAAGACTCAAAGAACTCAAATTTTCTCCAAAGTTCTAAACTCATCTGTTGAATAGCTAGTTACATGTTAAATTCCCAGTCAAAACATACAGTTAATAAAGAACCAAACTGAAGACACACATATTAGCCAGTAAATTCTAAGAGAGAATATCACTTCTGCTTTGTTCACTGTGTCATACCAAGCATTTTTCAATGTCTGGCACAGAGCCATTAAAATAGCTCTTATCAAGGTAATCAACAATTTCCAGCTTGACAAATCAGTACTAAGACCTCATCCTACCTGATATTTGACACAGCTGACCATTCTCTTCTTGAAATGCCTTCTCCTCTTGGCTTCTGTGATATCACATATTTTCTTCCTATTTCATTAGATATCTCTTTGCAATCTAGTGGCTTCTTTGCCTCTTTTCAGCATTGCAGGGCCCCAGGTGTCACTCCCTCATTCTCCCATTTGGTGGTATCATCTAATCCCATGCTTTTAAATATCATCTACATGTTGAGACAATAGATCTGATCTTTTCCCTGAGTCCAGACTTGTATATCTAATTGCCAAGTCAACATTGCTTCTTAGATACCAAATAGGATTTCAAATAACCATGCGACATCATGAATGAATCTCAAAAGCATTGTGCTAAGTATAAGAGGTCAGAAATAAAAGACTGCACACTGTATACTATATGATTTCATTTATATGACAAATTTTGGTGATTCCCAGTGGCTTGTGGTGGGGAATGGGACTGACTGCAAGGTAATTTGTGGAGTGATAGAAATATTCTATATCTGAATTACATTAGTGGGGTGATGGTTACATGATTATACACATTTGACAAACTCATTAAACTACATCCTTGGGCTTCCCTGGTGGCGCAGTGGTTGAGAATCTGCCTGCTAATGCACGGGACACGGGTTCGAGCCCTGGTCTGGGAAGATCCCACATGCCGTGGAGCAACTAGGCCCATGAGCCACAACTACTGAGCCTGCGTGTCTGGAGCCTGTGCTCTGCGACAAGAGAGGCCGTGATAGTGAGAGGCCCGCGCACCGCGATGAAGAGTGGCCCCCGCTTGGCACAACTAGAGAAAGCCCTCGCACAGAAACGAAGACCCAACACAGCAAAAATAAATAAATAAATTAATAAACTCCTACCCCCAACATCTAAAAAAAAAAAACCTGCATCCTTAAAATGGGCAAATTTTTTGCACAAATTGTTTGCATTAATTATCTTCAATAAATCTGGTTTTAAAAACTGCCCAAATGTCTTCTCATTACATTTAAGATAAAATCAAAATACTTATCATTCTTGTTTCAATCACATTAGTCTTTGTTCCTCAAAATTTCTACACTCATTCCCATTCCTGTGCTTTTACCTAACTCTCTGTTTGCCCGGATATTTCTTTCTTCGGGTACTTCATTGGCTAACTAGATTTATTTCAGTAGCCAATCTTTCAGGGAGACTTTTCTTGTCTTTAGTTTCTAAAATAGGTCTTCCCTCTCCTTTAAGTCAAACTCTATCCCATTACTCTGTTTTAAGCGCTTAGCACCAGTCTTACTTACATATTTATTTGCTTCCTTGTTTATTTTCCCTCTCTCCTCACTGGTCTGCAAGTGCCTGGAGGAAATGGAAACTGTCAATTGGATTCACTGCTGAACCTCCCAAGATAAGGCCAGTATCTGGCCTATTGTAGGCATTGAATACAATTTGTTGAATGAAGGAATAAAAAAATGAATATCAGGAACTTAATAAGTGTTTGTTGACTGGCTGACTGAATGAACCCTAAACCACAATTATAAACACTGGCACTTCATGTTTAACTAAAGCATCATGGTTCAAAGAATGTGGATCAGTGATGCTAATGGAGTGTGTACTTGAAACATACACATCCATCAACAGGCATTTATTAAGGACTTTACATGTGAGTGGCACTGAGCTACAGGTGGCAGTCACTTATTTTGAAGAAAACATTCTGTCAATCATTTCCACTCAATTGTTTAAACTTTCTCAAGTGCATAATTTTCAGGGAAAACCTTCTTAGTTCACAGTTCAGCAAGAAACCTGTGGAAAGTGTGGAAATAACTTATTTTAGTCCTTTTTTTGGTGTGTGTACGAAAATTTGCTCTTAAACCAGTTGTTAGGAGGGTTTTATGGATATTTTTGCTAGATTTGAGAAATTCTGAAACCAAGTATTATTCTCTCTAATAAATCACTCTTGGTATAGTAATAAAATACACTTTGTTTTTGTAAATAGATACATTAAAAACAAATAATGTAGCCAACTCTATTTTGAGGAACATAAAGCGTGGTCCTGGCTTGGATAGCTGAAAATATGAGTAACTGGGCCGTAAGTGATCATACCACTGGCACTTAACCTAGTGATCATTTTGATAATGCTTATCAAAATACATCACAAATTAAATCTGAACACATGTGTTTTTGTTTGTAAACAAATTTGAACCCAGAGTAGAACACCTTGTGCTAATCTGAATGAATAGTACTTAGAGACAGAGCAGTGAAATCATCGATAAGAAACATAGACATGCACACACACACACAGTGGAAAACAACTCTTCTTTATGATAGCTGTGGTCTAGTCTTAATTCTTGGACCTTATGCTATTTATTTATTTAATTTTTGTTTTGTTTTTGATGGACATATTAGTCCAAATGAATCAAGAGGACAAAAACCTCTCCGCAGAATTTAGCTTTGTGCTGCACTGAACTCCAATGACTCATTGCAGCAACATCACTCCTTTCTGGAGGAGGGTGAGGTGGAAGCAGGTGAGGATAGAATGTAGGTGGGAGAGAAGTTCAACAATGCTGTCTGTCATCTCTGCTCCAGATCCTCCAACTCTCCTTCTTCTAAAAAGTGAATCATTCATACTTAGTGATAGAGACAATCAAAGTTCCTGGTAATTATGTCTTCTAAAGTAGCACCAGGTCAAGGAAAGTAACAATAATTCAGCAACTTCATGTATCAAATGATGGTATGTCAGTGAGAGACTTGAAAGTGTCAAATCCTGATCCTAAATGTTTTGCTGTAATTGATATTATACTGTTTTCTGTAGTGTCTGGGTTTAGATTCATTTAGTAGCATCTGAAGAAAAACAAGTGCATGGTTTCATTTAATAATTAACATGTGATTAAGTAAAATTGATTAACCTATGTCACTTTTCCTTTCCTTTTAAAGGAAAGAAGACAAAATAGCATGTACTACGTACATAGCATGGTTACATACTTTATGTTGAACCCTTAATAGGTACATTGTAAAGATTTCGATGCCCAGTGTTCTCAGATCTAAAATTGTGGTGAAAGAGTAGTACTTTTGCTACCCCTCCAAGCAACCATCTCTTGACTTGTGAACTCATAATTATCAAGATACAAGCTGAAAAAAAATAGTGAAAGCTCCTGTCATTATTTTTGAGAGTCCCCCCCCGCCTCCCCCCCCTCCAAAAAAAGAACCCAGACACTGGCTTCTTAGGCCTCCTTTCTGGAGTTGGCATTGTTAATCCATTTTGCTTCATGTCCTTGACTGAAGGAGTTTCTTTAACTCTGGATATATAGAGAAATCATAGCATTATTTAAAAGTAATTGAAGTGACCCTACAGAATGAGAATCATGAAAGCGTCCTATTCATTTTTCTTAAAAGAAGAACAGCTAGAACAACAAGTGAGAGAAATAATAAAAATAGGCACTACTTGCTGTCCACCTGTAACCTGTCTAATGCCAGAGCAGGGGCTTTTAAAATAATCACAGGATTTCCCTGGCATCCAGTGATTAGGACTCTGAGCTTTCACTGCCCTGCTGAGTGTCGGTGTTCAGTCCCTGGTTGGGGAACCAAGATCCCAGAAGCCACTTGGTGGGCCATTTTCACAAAACATAAAAGTAAGTGCTACTGAGATTCTGAATGGTTAGCTTCCCGTTCATTTCCAGGATCAAATAGATAGAAAATGCCAGGGTCCGAGCCAAGTGTCTGCTCAGTTTATTCTGCCCCCACTTCAGGATACTTATATATGATGTACGATGATACACTTGTAATTATATTTTCATCTCTTTTCTGGTTGGGTTCAAATTTGTATCTTTGTTTTAGGTGACCTTGTCTAGGATTGTCTTCAGTGTCTTAAACTATTCTTGTCCTGTGCTGTAATTCATGAGGCTTCTCCCTTCTCTGTATCAGGGCCCTCATTACTAATTGCTAAGTGGTCATTAAAAAATGACCACTCTCTGGGTCTACAATAGCTTGAAATTCAGAATGTAAAGGTACTGTTCACTAACCTGTTAAAGGGATGCAGCTCTTTCTCTTCTATGCTTTCTTTCTGTTATCTCCTGGCCTCCAGCACTTACCACCCTGGGAGTGACTTCTTTTTGGTTTTCAAGGTCCTAAAAATCTCTCTCTGTATCTGAGCTCACTGCTAGCTGTCCTTGGATTCCTCGTGGTCAACATTCTGCCTGCCTTAGGGGCTGGGGAGGATGTTTTGAAGGGAGAGGCTCTCCTAGGTTGGACCATAGCTGAAAATGAATGGTTGCCATCACAGCTCTTGTGGAATGCAGCTATAGTCCTTGTCTGCACATAGCAGCTCTTGGTTCTGTGCTTCAATCATTTTATGTCCACGAATTGTGTGAGCTACACAATAAATGTAGATTTTAAAACAATGGATACCATCTAAACTGGGTTGTCTATAATGTTTCAATTAAAAGTGTCTCAGTTACGAAGTAGTTTTGTGTTTTTTCTCACACTGATATAAATTAAAACCTCAAAGGCTTGAGATACACACTATAATGAAAATAAATATCTAAGGTATCATCTGAATAATCAAGATTAAGTTCAGGCTGCTACAGTGTATTGTATTTTACTTTTCTGAAAGTCAGACCTCCTGAAAGACAACTTCTGATAAATTCTATCAGATATTTTACCAATCCTAATTCAATTTAACAAATATTTTTTAGACTATCTGCTATGCACTTTATTCTAAGCTGGAAACTTTCATTATGAAGTAAGTATAAAAGTTTCTCTACTCCAGAAGTTTACAGTCTAATTAGAATATACTAATAGATAGGGGTGTGTATGTTTGTGTGTGTGTTTGTATGAAACAATTAGATAAAATACAGCATAATATATGGTTATGTTTTAAAATATGGTATTTAGATGATAAGTATGACAGGAAGTCACAGTACTGAAAACATTTTGAAAGTTTCTTTAATGTGCTAGCCCTTCTAGTCCTCTCAGCTGTGAAGTTTTTTTTTTTTTTTTTTTTTTTTTTTTTTTGCAGTACGCGGGCCTCTCACTGTTGTGGCCTCTCCCATTGCGGAGCACAGGCTCCGGACGCGCAGGCTCAGCGGCCATGGCTCACGGGCCCAGCCGCTCCACAGCATGTGGGATCTTCCCGGACCGGGGCACGAACCCGCATCCCCTGCATCGGCAGGCGGACTCTCAACCACTGCGCCACCAGGGAAGCCCAGCTGTGAAGTTTTGACTCAGTTTGGAAAAAAATAATATCCTCAACAAAACAATTTTAAACCTGTGGCTTTTTGGTATCCACTGTTACTGCTTTTCTCTCCGTGTAATAAAGGGGCAATGTGTTCCTTTATCCTCTTCTTACTATGGAGTCACTGAGCCACTTTTTTACTGTCTTTTCTGTCTTCTTGCCAGTTGCATCTCTTTTCGTATTTTGGTTTTCCCGACTGTGCTCCAAAAGGCTGACCTAAAGTCAAATTATTTACTTTCCTGGGAAAAATATCTTCTTTCCTATTCTTATCACTTTGTTCTTCAGCTTTAAGTTTAAAGTTTAATTCACTGATTGGTATATTATTATCAAGTCCCCACTTAAGGATGATATAAGGTGACATACCTCTTTTCTTCAAAAATATTTTTTACAATTTACAATTTTAGAATTGCAAGTTGCCAACATTTGTG
Source organism: Lagenorhynchus albirostris (assembly GCF_949774975.1). NCBI lineage: Eukaryota > Metazoa > Chordata > Mammalia > Artiodactyla > Delphinidae > Lagenorhynchus > Lagenorhynchus albirostris. The sequence continues at coordinate 60,860,181 of NC_083107.1, forward strand.
TGTAACACATTTCTAAAAAAAAAAAATCCATGGGGAAATTTGACACAAATCTACAAATATAATATTTAGACTTGTGCTGTAATAAAACCCAAAACTACATTTTTAGATGAAAACTCTTTTAACGTTTTTTGATGAAGTCACAAAATTCCATCTCATGCTATATTTAATGCTTTTGTAAAGAGTAAACTTTGGAGAAATAATCTGAAAATGTGCCTCACCAGAATAATGGAAAAGTGTGGTACATCATGAATCAATATAAATTTATTTTTGAGGAAAGCAAAGTGACATGGATGGACAATGAAATGTTCCAAGCACTATAAAATGTATTGAGTTCCAGAAACCAGACAATTTTGTATAAAATGCCTTTAGGATTGGTTTTCCCTAGGATAATAAACAGTGGAAAAATGTACTGAAAATACAGAAAAAGATTATATTTTGAGAAGCATATTAAATCAGAGAAATGATAGTGTCATAATTGATTCCATAAAGACTCTCAGAAAAGCAAACCTGATATAGCAAGTCTGAAGCTTAAAATGGTGAATCCAGCTATCAGTGGTCGATGAGAAACAATTTAAAAATTGCATCAAAAAGTTTGGAAAGGGCTTCCCTGGTGGCGCAGTGGTTGAGAGTCCGTCTGCCGATGCAGGGGACACGGGTTTGTGCCCCGGTCCGGGAGGATCCCACAGGCCGCGGAGCGGCTTGGACCGTGAGCCATGGCCGCTGAGCCTGCGTGTCCGGAGCCTGTGCTCCGCAAAGGGAGAGGCCACAACAGTGAGAGGCCCGCGTACCGCAAAAAAAAAAAAGTTTGGAAAAAGTCTCCAAATAAAACCCCTAAAAACAAACCCCCAAAACACACTGGCACATCTGATTAAGATGAGGTTTTATAGTGTGTACCCTTATTTATTCTGATAATGTGGCTACTGATGGTCTGTGTATCCTCCAGGGCTCTGTTCAAAGTAACCCCTCCAAGAAACCTAGAAGCTTCTACCTCTCTCTCGAGGCTTGATCTTTTAATCTAATTTAGATTTTCTTGGTCTTGACATTTTTTTATTGATATGTTGATATTTTGATTTTATTTCCTGGAAGCCACTTCACATCTTTGTGTGAATAAATATTAACATATATAATACATGCATAAGATATGATGATGTATGGATTATAGCCTTAAGGTCTCAATGATCAGATCTTATGCCATTCAAGTTTTTTCTTATCTAGAAAAATAACCTAATTGGTAATTATAAGTATAAAAACAATAATTATACCCAAAATATTCTTTTAGAATATGATTTAAAATATAAAACAGACTAACAGACTAATTGTTGTCAATTAATCTAAGGGTTTAAGTAATAATTTTGAGGGTAGGTTAAATGATTTATCTGGAATCTTTTGCTCCTGTTTGGGAGGTGGCTCCTCCAAATGTTAGTTTTAGGCAATTTATTTAATCTATGCCTCTTTTTTTCTTATCTGAAATGGGAAAATTAATGGTGCCTACCTCATAGGATTGTTTTGAGGATTAAATGAATTAATATTTTTAAAGTGTTTGGAATAGTAAGCAAGTATTTAAACATTATCTAAGTGTTTGTGTATTATTATTCATCTCCCAATTCGGTGACTCTCTAGCTATGTCAAATGTTATTAAACCTATCCATTATCCATTGTTTTAGAATTCAATTATTGAATTTTTCTTTTATTGAAATTTTATTTATTTTTAAATCTCATTGTTCATTTCTTTTGTTTTTTGCTTGTTCATATTTTCAAAACAAAAAATTTCCTTAGATAAATCAAACATAATTTTATATTCTATGCTCATTAAAAGCTTCAAGTCTGACACCACTTGAATTTAAATTCTTGGCTTGAGGGGTTTTGGATCATCCAGGAAGAATGGATTTAGGCCGGGAACCCATACAAGGGCTGATTTTTGGTTGAGAATTTTCCAGGAAATTTTTCTTTTTGTTCTTCTTCACCCAGTGCCAAAGTTCAAGATGAGTGGTTTAACTTGCTATTGCTTGGAGCTGAGAGTGGGTACAGACTTATTTCTACTTTCACTCTTTTTCTGAGGTGTGAGGATATAGTTCTTTACACAGGGCTCTTTTTTATACAGGGGTCTCCCCATCTTTTGGTGGACTTCTCTCTCCGCAGCTCTCTCGGAGGCCTTGAAAAATAATCAAAACTCAAGCGCCCCTGGATTCAGCAAATGCCCTTGGAGCTTAAGTTGACTTTATCTTATTTTATTTTTTCCTTCCCAATTCTTGAACTTATCCTTAAATTTATTTCCTTTCTTTTCTTTTTTAAATTGGGATTCAGAACACTGAACATGAGATCTATCCTCTTAAGTTTTTAAGTTTACAATACATTATTGTTGGTTATAAGTACTCTGTTGCAAAGCAGCTCTCTAGAACTGTTCATCTTGTATAACTGAAACTTTTTTACCTGTTGAACAGCTACTTCCCATTCTCCTCATCCCCTTCCCTGGCAACTCACTGTACTACTCTCTGCTTCTATGAATTTGACTGTTTTCGATACCTCATGTAATTGGAATCATGCAGTATTTATCCTTTTTGTGACTGGTTTTTTTCACTTAGCATAATGTCCTCCAGGTTCATCCATATTGCTCCATATGGCAGAATTTCCTCCTTTTTAAAGGTTGAATAATATTCCATTGCATACCACATTTTCTTTCTCTTTACCCATTGATGGACATTTGGGATGTTTCCTGTCTTGGCTATTGTGAATAATGCTACAATAAACATGAGAGTGCAGATATCTCTTGAAGGTTCTGATTTTACTTCTTTTGAATACTATATACCCAGAAGTGGGATTTCTGGCTTATATGTTAGTTCCCTTGTTAATTTTTTGAGGAACCTCCATACTCTTTTCCATAGTGGCTGCACCATTTTACATTCTCACCAACAATGTACAAGAGTTCCAGTTTCTCCATATTCTCGCCAGTACTTTTTGTCTTTTGTTTTTTTGATAATAACCATTCTAACAGGTGTGAGATGATATCTTACTGAGGTTTTGATTTGCATGTCCCAGGTGACTAGTGATGTTGAGCATCTTTTCATATACCTGTTGGCCACTTGTATATCTTCTTTGGAGACATGTCTTTTGCTCATTTTTAATCAGGTTATTATTATTATTTTTTGATATTGAATTGTATGAATTCCTTACATATTTTGGATATTAACCCCTTCTTAGATATGTGGAATAGATGTTAATTTATTTGCTGTATGCTCTTAGGTCCATTTCCAGAGACTTTAAATGTTTGTTCTTTTTACATAATTTTCCACCAGTTTCTCTGGGTGTGGGTGAGGGGTGAATCCATGGAGCTCTTCATGCTCTCCTGCCAGAAATGAAACCCATATATTTATTTTTAAATGATATAATAAACACATGTGATAGAAATTATATAAACACATGAGAACTAGAACACTGACACTCATTCAGTCTATATGTGCTCTTTGTTTATACCATCCCCTGCTTTGCTCACCCCTCAAAGTGACCAAATTTTAAAATTTTATATTGTTCCCTTTATCTTTAAAAATCATTTTACCAAATAATTATGCAGCCTGAAATATATAATATTTGATATTAATTATTTTTAAAATTACACAAAGACTGTTTCCTAAATATAGCCTTCTGAGACTCAGTTTTTTCACTTGCATTATATTATTAAGACTTCTCCATATTGCAACATGTAGCTGTAATTTATTCGGTTTTATTTATAAATAAATTCACACCGTGGAATGTTATATAGAAGTACTTTCTCCTTTTGATAGATACGGGGTTGTTCCCAGGTTTTCTTTTTATTCAGTGGTTAGCTCACTCTACCATGACTTCCATCCCCAGTACTTGACTGAAACTGGTGACAATAAGTCATTAATTACTTCTGTGAGGCCCAACTGAGTGGACACTTCTCAGTCCTCATGTTATAAGACCTCACTTTGCCATTCAGCTGAGTTGGCTTCTCCCTTCTTGAAAAGCTTGCTTTCTTGGTTTCCATGATACTTCCGTTATGGTTTCTTTCCTGCTTCTCTGATCCCTTCTTCATAATCTCCTTTGTCCTTTCCATCTTCCTTCCATAGTTTCTAATTGATATTTCTGACGGCCCCGATCCTGGGAACTCTTCCCTCACTTGACTCTCCTTTAATATGGAGAAGTATCACCTGAGGAACTTACTAAAATGCATATTTTGGAGCGTTCCCAAAGAGATTCTGGTTTAGTAGGTATAGGAGAAGACACAAGAGTTTGCATTTTTAACAAGCACCCATCTCTTAGTGGATTTAGGTAGTTCTCAGAATTTAGTCTACTGTCTCTTCTCCTGCAAAAATGTCTTTGCTTTGCTCAATTTTGATGTCTTCTAGAGGTTTTATAAAATTCAAAAATTTTAACAGAAATCACTGGCACTAATAACACTTTTGAAAACCCTGGATTTAGAATTGCATTTAAACAGAGCAGAGTAGGTGTCAAGTAGTTATATGATATTTTTTTCTTTGTTTTGGAGATGGCACCTAACAGAAGAGCTAGCTGTATGGCAGATCCACTTGTTACCAGGACTGGAGTATCTTTTATAGTCAGTGGTACTGGTCAAGCTAAACAATTCTTTGAAGCAAAGGGAACTAGAAAAGCACAAAAACCATAGCTACCTCATATGGAGAAGCTGACTAATAGAAATGCTTTCCTTGGTATCTATAGATTTGGGCAGTGTGGAGTTGATGTGCAAGATAGTGCTAATAGGTAGGTAGGGTTCAGAAAATTAGCATTTTTTAGGCCACATTAAGGTTTTTCTTTTCTTTACATTATTGGAACAAGATGCCACTGGAGGGCTTCCCTGGTGGCCCAGTGGTTGAGAGTCCGCCTGCCGATGCAGGGGACACGGGTTCGTGGCCCGGTCCGGGAAGATCCCACATGCCGCGGAGCGGCTGGGCCTGTGAGCCATGGCCGCTGAGCCTGCGCATCCGGAGCCTGTGCTCCGCAATGGGAGAGGCCACAACAGTGAGAGGCCCATGTACCGCAAAAAAAAAAAAAAAAAAAAAAAAGATGCCACTGGAGTGTTTTAGATACAGTGATCAGGTGGAGGCAGAAGGTCCCATGATTTCAGATGTATACTTTGGAAAGCTCACTTTGGCTGTGTGTGGTTAATCAAATGAGTATGGGGTTCAAGTGTGCATATTGGTTGAGGGAAAGTAGTTAGAAGGTTACTGTTGAAGTCAAGGAGAGATAGACTGTGGCTTGAATTAGAATGGTAGCAATAGAGATGGAATTTGACTCTAAAGATCATTATAATTTATGGTCAACTAAGTTTGTAACTGTATTGGTTACAGGAAATGAGAAAAAAGCAAGTTCAAGGAACTTCCAGGTTCCTGACTACTGCTACTGGATGAACAGAGGTGCTATTGACTGAGGAATGGAATGATGCTAAAAGAAGGCCACTTTTGTTGTCTTTAGATCTGAGAGTGATCTACATAGACAAGTCCTGTCTTGTAGTTTTCCTCTTTTAGTGGATGAACAACTAAGGAATGTCTCTTTTGTATAGTTCATGTTTATTAATTTCTCTTATCATTGGCAGTTATTCCCATATTGATGAAAACATGGTGCTGACAGTTTCTGTTTCCTGAATAGAGAGTGCTTTGGCTCTCTCTTGGGTTCCAAGTCCAAACATCCAAGGGAGTGTGCTCATTGGCCCAACTTGCTCAGGTGGCTATCCTTGGGCTAATCAACAGTGGCCATGTAAGAGCATAGCAGCTCCTGTGGAGCCCATGTGAATGGAACGGGGTGGGAAGAATTAGGGGCTTGTGAGCATATTCTATAGCAGGTGTCCATGTCATACTTGCTGCGAAAAGCAGAAAAAACAATTCACTCTGCACAGGCTGTTGCTGGTTTGGTAATGTTTGCCTGATCTTGTTTTGGGTAGAACATAAGCACCCATAGTATTTTCCTTAATACCATAAAGTACTGTGAAGACCTTGCCTTAGTACTTGTCTAAGCACTAGAAAGTAATAAAACAAAGCTACAGTAATCTAGACAGTATGGTACTGGCACAAAAACAGAAAGATAGATCAATGGAACAGGATAGAAAGCCCAGAGATAAACCCACACACATATGGTCACCTTATCTTTGATAAAGGAGGCAAGAATATACAATGGAGAAAAGATAGCCTCTTCAATAAGTGGTGCTGGGAAAACTGGACAGCTACATGTAAAAGAATGAATTTAGAACACTCCCTAACACCATACACAAAAATAAACTCAAAATGGATTAAAGACCGAATTGTAAGGCCAGGCATTATAAAACTCTTAGAGGAAAACATAGGCAGAATACTCTATGACATAAATCACAGCAAGATCCTTTTTGACCCAGCTCCTAGAGAAATGGAAATAAAAACAAAAATAAACAAATGGGACCTAATGAAACTTAAAAGTTTTACACAGCAAAGGAAACTATAAACGAGATGAAAAGACAACCCTCCGAATGGGAGAAAATATTTGCAAATGAAGCAAATGATAAAGGATTAATCTCCAAAATATACAAGCAGCTAATGTAGCTCAATATTAAAAAAACAAACAACCCAATCCAAAAAGGGGCAGAAGACCTAAAGAGACATTTCTCCAAAGAAGATATACAGATTGCCAACAAACACATGAAAGGATACTCAACATCACTAATCATTAGAGAAATGCAAATCAAAACTACCATGAAATATCACCTCACACCAGTCAGAATGGACATCATCAAAAAATCTACAAACAATAAATGCTGGAGGGGGTGTGGAGAAAAGGGAATCCTCTTGCACTTTTGGTGGGAATGTAAACTGATACAGCCACTATGGAGAATGGTGTGGAGGTTCCTTAAAAAACCAGAAATAGGGCTTCCCTGGTGGCGCAGTGGTTGGGAGTCTGCCTGCCGATAGAGGGGACATGGGTTCGTGCCCCGTTCCGGGACGATCCCACATGCCGCGGAGCGGCTGGGCCTGTGAGCCATGGCCGCTTGGCCTGCGTGTCCGGAGCCTGTGCTCCACAACGGGGGAGGCCACAACAGTGAGAGGCCCACATACTGCAAAACAAAACAAAACAAAACAAAAACTAAAAATAGAACTACCATATGACCCAGCAATCCCACTACTGGGCATATACCCTGAGAAAACCATAATTCAAAAAGAGTCATGTACCACAGTATTCATTGCAGCTCTACAATAGCCAGGACATGGAAGCCACCTAAGTGTCTATCAACAGATGAATGGATAAAGAAGATGTGGCACATGTATACAATGGAATATTACTCTGTTATAAAAAGAAATGATATTGAATTATTTGCAGTGAGGTGGATGGACCTAGAGACTGTCATACAGAGTGAAGTAAGTCTGAAAGAGAAAAACAAATTCCGTATGCTAACACATATATGTGGAATCTAAAAGAAAATGGTTCTGAAGAACCTAGGGGCAGGACAGGAATAAAGACACAGATGTAGAGAATGGACTTGAAGACGCAGATGTAGAGAATGGACTTGAGAATGGGGAGGGGGAAGGGTAAGCTGGAACGAAGTGAGAGAGTGGCATGGACATATATATACTACCAAATGTAAAATAGATAGCTAGTAGGAAACAGCCGCATGGCACAGGGCGATCAGCTCTGTGCTTTGTGTCCACCTAGAGGGGTGGGATAGGGAGGGTGGGAGGGAGATGCAAGAGGGAGGAGAAATGGGGATAAATGTATATGCACAGCTGATTCACTTTGTTATACAGCAGAAACTAACACACCATTCTAAAGCAATTATACTCCAATAAAGGTGTAAAAAAAAAAAGTAACAAAGTACTCACTTTGTGTACTGCAGTCTGGGATAAATTGTACTTTCTCAGTTATGGCACATAAAACATTTTACCTTCCTACATTATAATTTCCCTTCTGTAGTTCTCCATCCCTATAAAGAAAAGAAACTTGGTTATAGTAAATGTGGTATAGTGTCATTTTACTGTACCAAGAAACTGTCAGTTTGTTCTATAAGACTATGGATTTTATGTACTTCCTATTGTGTGTATAAGGAACCCCCATGGCTTCAGCTCCTTGTTTGAGTATAATCTGTGTCCTACCTCACCCTAGCCTCTAAAATCTGACTCACCTTACGTAGGGAAGTGTTAAATGATTTCTTTGATCCCAAATTGATTCACCTGGGTAATCATCCCATCATTCCCCTGGGGTTAAATGAGTATAAAGATTATGATAATACTTAAGAAGGAACATGAAAAGATAAATTTGTTATGACTAAGATGGACAAAATTGGGACACAGTTTCTTGAGCATAGATGACTTAGGCAAAGGGGAAAAGCCAATTATCCTATGTTGAAAGATGTTGGGTGGTAATTTAAAAGCTTTCCTATTTGCATAGTCATTTTGCATTGGTGTAGGATTGTTTATCTTTCTTTATGGGCCCTTACTGATAAGTCGTAAGTTGTACTTCCTCTGAGAGTGACACAATAAGATATTCTTTCCTCTTCAAGTAAACACACTATTTTATGACTTTTTAAAAGGTAAGGGGGTTACTTATATCATTTTGTATTTTGATTTTTAATTACATATGTTGCTTATGTTTCCATTGCATTATTTATGTTTTCTTTGAGAAACACAAGGTTGTGTTGGTTTACAGGAATATTGAAATTATCATCAAGGGGATGTGACTACCCGTTGATCCTTGAGCTGGACCTGAGTAGCTGGGGGCTCTTCACCCCGCTCCGCTGTCTGTAGAATCTACTTTCATTCCTACAGTGGGAGTTGTTTTCAAGGACGCAGCCTTGAGAGAATAATGTGTTGTTGGGACCATCTGGACAGTGTGATTGATGTGATTGAGCCCAGTCAAAGCTCTATATAAAACTTCGAGAGATTCTAGTGGGTGGGTGCAGTGATCTCCTTATCTTGAGGTCGCCCAAGTCATGCCTCCTCTGTAAGTTCCCTTGCTTATTAATACCGTCACCTACCAATCTGGAGTGGTCTGAATTTTTCTTTGATTTCTCCTTGCCCTCCATGTATGGGGGCTGGTTTCAGATTTCACCTGGGAAGCTGTCCAGGTTTGTGAATCAACAAAGAGGTAAAAAATGTCTTGAGGTTTAGAAAAGTAGAACAGTGGAAGTCTCACATTTTTATGTGTTTTAAGCCATTTGAGATTTTTTTTCTAAACTATAGCAACTCCTAATTAGACACTATGATCTATTGTAATACAGCTGAATAACAAAAAAAGGAAAACAACTAGCTAGGATTACTTTGCTATCTCATTTTATCATGGAGTATCATCTGAATCTTTTCAAATGCCAGATTTAAATAAGTCATACTTCATGTTTCTCTCACCTATTTTTCATTCATTTTAGTGGCAGGGATATTTTGAGTCAATATTCTCTTAGATTTTTTTTTTTTGAAATTATCCCTTGCGTTAGAGGCAATGTTAAGAATAAGGAGAAACATATAGACTTTTCTGTTATGTGCATTTCATGGGTATTGAGGAGAGAATAATGGTGAGAAGAGAGGAGATTCAATACATATCTTTCTCACTGATCATGCTTTAAGTCTACTGTTCATTCATTTGTTCATTCATCAATATTTGTTGAATATCTATGATGTTTCTAGGAAGGAGGGAATAGCAAAGAAATGCAGTCATTGCCCGTGTAAAACTCCCAGAAGGAAAGGTATGCAAACTAGTTATTACAATATAGAGTGATTAATATGATGGGGTGGAATGGAATACAGGGCAGCAGCACATGAGTATTGTAGGGTTTGAGGAGACAAGTCAGGGGAGTGTCTTGGGAGAAGTGTCATTTGAATTTAACATTAGGGGATAAATTGCTAGCTGAGTGGAACAAAGAGAAAGGATATTTCAGTTAGGAAGAATCACGTGCACAGGTGTGGAAAAGATAAGCTCATTGGGGATAATGTGCATGGCTTCCCATGGCTAAAACTTTGGATGCCTCTGAGGGGTGGCAGGTGAAACTGGAGATAAGCACACTAGCCAAACAGTGTTTGAAGGTGATGGGAAACAGTCTGCCCTACCCACGAAACACCATTATTAACTTTTTCTTAATTTTGTGAAATCTTTTCCAAAGCAATTTTCTACCTTGTAAGTCATTGTAAGTCAGATTTGTACAGCTTTGAATTTTCCTGATTAACCACCAGTTCTCCACTTTACTTTGTAATTGTACGCTAGGCCTAAGTCCCATAACTATTTCTTTAAGTTGATAAGCCAAATACAAATCCTTTCCTTCCATGTTAAATACCAGTGAGTGCTGTTGTGAATTGATGAATTCCTGTTATTTGTGAAATTACCTCTATTGTTACAGTCTGACAAATTACTAACAGATATACATCACAAAAATGCCAGGCACTTCAGCTCATTTAACTGCTTTCGTTGGCATTTTCTTCCTTCCCCCCCATGATTACTGTCATTTTTTTTTAGCTCTGTGTTAAATCACCGTCTAATTATGCATTATCACAGCAACTCATAACAGTTGAGCATGTCTCGCTTCTAAATTCTAAAAGCAATTCTGTTGAGTCAGGCTCACAATGAGAGTGTTGTCACTTCTCTTGACCTTGCTTTACCCTCTGGGGCTTTGGGATTTTTGAGTTCCATGATTATGGTGGGAACCTGCTAGAGAGTGGTGTGCTTTGGAAAAGTTCATTGGTCACTTGATAAGGTGAAGAATAAGGAACAGAGCAGGAAATCATCTCCCAGCTGTTTCACTGCCACTTTGCTGGTTTTTTTTTTTTTTTTTGCGGTACGCCGGCCTCTCACTGTTGTGGCCTCTCCCATTGCGGAGCATAGGCTCTGGACGCACAGGCTCAGAGGCTATGACTCACAGGCCTAGTTGCTCCGCGGCATGTGGGGTCTTCCCGGACCGGGGCACGAACCTGTGTCCCCTGCATCGGCAGGCGGACTCTCAACCACTGCACCACCAGGGAAGCCCATAAGGTACCTTTTTAATAAAAAGACATTGACTGATGGGAAGCTGGAGATTGAATCTCACGTTTTTGGCCAAATGTGATCATTTTTGTATAAATGCTTAGTAGATCTACAGGTCACTTAATTTCTTTTCCCTCATCTATTAAATTAGCATAGTCCTTCTTCCTATCTCATAGAGAAGTTATGCAGATAAAATGTCCTAAATTATTGCTTGGTGCCCACTTGTTAAAGGCAGACTGTTCAACATGACTTTCAGGGAATGTTTCCTTTTCTTTATGTGTAGTTATAATTTGAATTTGAATCCTAGAAATTATTCTGTTGTTACTAACTGGGGAATTTCAGGTAGTAGATTTAAGGAGTCCAGCAGAAAGTATCAGTTTTGATCCTATTGAATTCCCATTTAGAATATGGAATCTAAGTTGACTGGGGCATGAGAGAGCCATTCTCCTGTGGTTCCCAGTGTATTTCAGGGGCTCCATGAACTCTGTTTTCATTTCTCATATATTTTGATTTTGATGTCTCTATAACGATACCAAAGAATTTCAATAGGTTCATTTATAATCATAATCTCATCTGGGATCATCACCTGTTCTCATTTATCAGCATTGCCAAGGAAATTCTTTTTATTTAATGAAGAACCAGCTTCTTTAACAGATGTTTCATAAATTTAGAAGATGCCCTGCACTTCCCCATCAGTGAAAGAACACCTAAATGCTCTCGGCATATGCAATAACTGGTATAAGTATTTTGCTTCCTTGACCTTTAAATTTCTTATAATAAATTACAAATTATTCAACTCCCCAAATCAGTAATCAATATACAATGGCAGATTGCACAGGCCCATTTATCTTCCCCTTTGTGTTTTATCTTGAAGACCATTATTCAAAAATTGTTGCCTGCAATGTGTTGTAATTGGTGCTTCTACAGACTAGCGTAATCTGCAACCCATCAAAGTAAATATTATTTCCATTTAAAGATGTAGAACCAGAGGCTTAGAGATGCTAAGGTCATTTAGCTGGAAATAGCAGAGTCAATATTCAAACTCAAGTCTCTCTGATTTCAAAACACATGTTCTTTTTATCCCTGCCTACCCTACCAGGCATGCATAGTTCCATGAAAATTTTCTGGTAAATGTATAAGAAATATTCTCTCATAATTCTCTGAAGAGATATACTGTTCAAGGGACTCAAGAAAGTCCTTCTCAATTACCTAAGATTATTGATGTTGATTAAGAAAAGAAAGAGGGCTTCCCTGGCAGCGCAGTGGTTGAGGGTCCACCTGCCGATGCAGGGAACATGGGTTCGTGCCCCGGTTGGGGAGGATCCCACATGCCGTGAAGCAGCTGGTCCTGTGAGCCATGGCCGCTGGGCCTGTGCATCCGGAGCCTGTGCTCTGCAATGGGAGAGGCCGCAGTAGTGAGAGGCCCGCGTACCGAAAAAAAAAAGAAACAATTGGGGCTTTTACAGAGACAAGAGAAACAAGGAGGATCTTATATTGTCATATATCCTTAAGAAGGTAGTATGCAGTCAGAACACACTAAGCCGTGGGTCAGATTATCTGTGAAGGAGAAGGACTCTGAGAAGTGCTGGTGGGGGTGATCATTTAGTATGAGGGTTCTTATGTGTTCTAGAATGAATGAAGGACTTGAAACATCATCTCTGATGTCTGGAAACATTCCCCCACTTAGAGTTCACTATGCTGAAGGTTAGACATTACTTTTCATGCTCAAATCTTCCAAGTTACTCTGCATCTTTGAAGCACTAACTATGCTTGAGGTGGGAAGTTAGAATATAGTTTACAGTTTAATTTGAGAAACTTTACCATTTTATTCCCAGTTAGCCTCACACAGACTAACTTGTTTTATTAAGCAGTCATGAGTGTTTGGTTTTATGAGAGGGGAAGATTTTATTGATGCTTCCCACATTCTATTTTATTCTCTTCAGATTAATTAGAAGAGAAACAAAATTTGATTTCCAATTGTTTCCCTGAATGAGTCTTTTTTTTTTTTTTTACTCTCAAAACTGAGTTCCTTTCCTGTGGTTGCCTTGGTCATTTTATACAACCAGGTAACCTTGTTTTCCCATTTGCTGCTCTTAAAACATTTCTTGCCAGATATCTACTCACTCAGTATCCATCCATCCACCCATCCATCCATCCATCCATCCACTCCTCCATTAATCCATCTAGCTATTAGTTCATTTTTCAGTTAATTAAATCAGTCATCAGTCGTCATTCAACTTTCACTTCCTTTTTGGACATTGTGTTTATACTTTATTGAAATATTTTGTAAAAGTACCGATAATTAAAATGACATGTTTTCTATGTGCAGGTATTTATTTTATTGTGATAATAAAGAGGATATTATAGAAAATTGATAATATACAGACATGTCTATACCCTGAATATGTGAGTATAAATTGATATACACTCATCAAATGTAATTTGGTAACATGTTTCAAAATTTATAATGTATTTGCTTTTTGACCCAGTGAATCCGTTACCAGTAATTCATCCTAGAGACATGCTTGTACAGATAAAGAGGTATGAATAAGATGAAAATGGAAACATTGTTAAACTGTAGATAACCTAAATGTCTACCAATAGAAGTCTGCTAGAAAATAGCTATTTCCTTTTTTTTTTTTTTTTTTTTGTGGTACGTGGGCCTCTCACTGCTGTGGCCTCTCCCATTGCGGAGCACAGGCTCCGGACGTGCAGGCTCAGCAGCCATGGCTCACGGGCCCAGCGGCTCTGCGGCATGTGGGATTCTCCCGGACCGGGGCACGAACCCGTGTCCCCTGCATCGGCAGGCGCACTCCCAACCACTGCGCCACCAGGGAAGCCCTATTTCTTTTTAATACTATTTTAAAACTCAATTGAAATTTTTCCCAGACTTGCTCCTTCGATATTAGTTTTGTGGGTTAATTAAATTTGACAACAAATAATGACTTCTCCTATTTGATAATTGACTCCTCTTTCCAAAAGGATACCTATCTCCTCTGTTCTTAAAATGAATTTATATATTCATTTAACAAGTGTTGGGACTTGCCCAGCGGTCCAGGGGGTAAGACTCCGCACTCGCGATACATGGGGCCTGGGTTCGATCCTTGGTCGGGGAACTAGATCCTGCATGCATGCTGCAACTAAGAGTCTGCATGCCGCAACTAAAGATCCCGCATGCCGCAACAAAGACGTGGCACAGCCAAAATAAGTGAATGAATGAATGAATAAACAAATAAATGAATAAATAAATAACAAGTGTTATACTGTACACTTACCACATGGCAGGCAACATTTGAGGTGCTTGCACACAAAATTCCTTCCCTCATGGAACTTACATTACAGAGAAGGGAGACAGAAAATTTACAATAAATATAGTAAACAAATTATATGGAAGTCAATAAGTGGTTTAGAAAAAAATGAGCAAGGCAAAGGGTGTTTGGAGCACTGGAGATGAGGAGAATGCTACAGTTTTAAACAGGATCATTAGGATAGATTTCATTGCAAAGGTGACATCTGTGAACAGATTTAAAGGAGAAGAGGGAGTTAGCCAAGCAGATATCTGGAGTGTGTAAAGTCAGAGTAGTTGGACTGAGGGATGAGAGAAGAGTAATAGGAGATGAAGTTAGATGAATAATGAAAAGCGAGATCATATGGGACCTTGTAGAACATTTGAATGACTATGGCTTCTGAGTGAGATGGGGAACCTTTGGAGATTTTGAGCAGCGGAATGACACAATCTGATTTATATGTCAAATGGGTACTGTGTTGAAAAGAGATTGTAGGAGGAGATCCAGTTAGTAGATTATTTTTTATTTTTTTATTTTTTGTGGTACGCGGGCCTCTCACTGTTGCGGCCTCTCCCGTTGTGGAGCACAGGCTCCGGACGCGCAGGCTCAGCGGCCATGGCTCACGGGCCCAGCCGCCTTGCGGCACGTGGGATCTTCCCGGACCAGGGCATGAACCTGTGTCCCCTGCATTGGCAGGCGGACTCTCAACCACTGCACCATCAAGGAAACCCCCAGTTAGTAGATTATTATCATGCAGATCAGAGATGGTGGTGGCTTGCATGAGTGTCGTAGTGAAGGTGGTAACAAGCAGATGAGGTTGAGAGTGGAGTTGTCTGAATTTTCCCACAGTAGATGATGGGATTTAAAAGACAGGAGTCAAAGATAATTCCTCATCAATTAAAATGAGAAAGGCTGTGGGTAATCAGTTTGGGAAGGAGGGCTATGTGGTCAGTTTTGGGTATCTTAAATTTGAGATGTCAGATATCTAACTGGAGACTTCAGCTAGGCAGCGAGGTATATAAATCTAGAGTTCAGAAGAGGTCAGGGCTGCAGTTTTAAATTTGGGAGTTATTGGCATGTGGTGGGTATTTAAAGCCACGAGACCTGACGAGATCACAAAATGAGTGAGCATAAGTGTACCCACACTGTGAAGTTGGGCAGGAGAGGTGGAACTGGCAAAGAACATGAGGAACCACTAGTGAAGTAAGAAGAAAACAAGGAGAGTGTATCCTGGAAACCTAATGAAAAAAAGAGTTTCAAGGAGGAGGGAGAGATCAACTCTGCCAAATGCTATTGACAAATCAAGTAAGTTAAGAACTGAGAGGTGGGGCACAGGCTCCGGATGCGCAGGCTCAGCGGCCATGGCTCACGGGCCCAGCCGCTCCGCGGCATGTGGGATCTTCCCAGACCAGGGCACGAACCCACGTCCCCTGCATCGGCAGGCAGACTCTCAACCACTACGCCACCAGGGAAGACCCACTGACAACCTTTAAAAGAGTAAACACTACAATCTTTTTTTATTTTTTTAATTGGGGTACAGTTGTTTTACAATGTTGTGTTAGTTTATACTGTACAACGAAGTAAATTAGAGTTCCCTGTGCTATACAGCATGTTCTTATTAGTTATTTTATACATATTAGTGTATATATGTCAATCCCAATCTCCCAATTCATCCCACACTACAATCTTAATAATGATTATGAAAGGATTTTTGTTTTAAAGTTGAAATTGAGGAAATCATGGTGAAGACATATTAAAAAGAGTGTATTAGCAGGATAACTTCAAGAAAAGTTGCAGCCATTTTGAGCCAACAGATGTTTGGAAACATTTAAATAATAGTACAAAGCAGAATTATATAGATTAGATTATGTCACAGTTCTTTTTTATTGTTTCCAATTCTTTACA
Source organism: Lagenorhynchus albirostris (assembly GCF_949774975.1). Taxonomy (NCBI): domain Eukaryota; kingdom Metazoa; phylum Chordata; class Mammalia; order Artiodactyla; family Delphinidae; genus Lagenorhynchus; species Lagenorhynchus albirostris. Next base: position 60,876,311 of record NC_083107.1, read on the forward strand.
TAAAAAGAATATGTTTTTATAAACAACAAGGACTTACCTGAACTGTATAGCAGAGGAAACTATATGCAATATATATATATATATTTTTATTGCGGTACGTGGGCCTCTCACTGTTGTGGCCTCTCCCGTTGTGGAGCACAGGCTCCGGATGCACAGGCTCCGGATGCACAGGCTCAGTGGCCATGGCTCACGGGCCCAGCCGCTCTGCGGCTTGTGGGATCTTCCCGGACCGGGGCACGAACCTGTGTCCCCTGCGTCGGCAGGCAGACTCTCAACCACTGCGCCACCAGGGAAGCCCTATATTCAATATTTTGTAATAACCTATAATGGAAAAGAATCTGAAAAGTAATACATATATATATATTTATATGTCTAACTGAATTACCTTGCTGTACACCTGAAACATTGTAAATCAACTATACTTCATTAAAAAAAAAGAAAAAAAAATAAGTCCATGATTCAAATTAAAAAACTATATTTAAAAGTATACATTGTGATGTCACTTTACTTCTGTGCTTCTTTAGTCTAGTCCCTACCCCTATTTTGTTTTGCACATACTTTCAGTATTTCTTATTGCAAATATTAGCAAATGCAAATATATACTTACCTTCCCTAATTCCTTACTCAGAGGGTAGCATTCTATAAACACCTTTTCATACTTTCTTTCTTTACTAAACAATATCTTAGAGGTCTTTCCACATCAGTATAAAGAGAGCTTCCTCATTACTTATGGTTGGGTAGTGTTTCATCATTTATTTAAACGGTTTTCTTTTGATGGACACTTGGACTTTTTCCTAACTTTCAAAATTAGATACTGCTATGACCTTATATGTTTCATATGTGTTCAAGTGTATCTATAGGATAAATTCCCTGAAGTGAGATTGCCTGGTCAAATTTTTTGTAAATTTTATGTACACTGTCAAATTTCCCTCCCTAGAGATTCTACTATTTTGCATTCCCACTGGCCAGGATATGTGAGTTCCTGTTGCCCTAAAGCCTTATCAACAGAATGTGTTGTCATATTTTTGAATTTTTGTCACTATGGTAGATGAAAACTGGTATCTCTTATGGTTGAGGCTGAGCACATTTGTATATGTTTAAGGATCATTTGTGGGGTTTTTTCCCTGTGAGGGTTCTGATCATATGTTTACCCATTTTCTATTGGATTGTCAATGGCTTTCTTCTAGATTTTTAGGAGCTTTTTATGTATTAGGAAGATGAACTCTTGACTATTAGTTGTAAATATATATTTTTTCTTACTTATTTTCCATCTTGGATTTTTTTGACCACATAGTATGCCATTTTTTCTTTTAAATGCATTTGAATTTTTATTATAGCTTATAGATTTTAAGTCAGTTACAATGTCTTCCCCATTCCAAGATCATAAAGGGATTTGATATGTTTTCTTCAAGTACATTTTTGAGCCATTGGAGTTTGGCCTGTTATGTGAATGGCCAGATAGCTACCCAGAGGCTCCAATGCCACTTATTAAAAAGTCCATCTTTACTTCCATTGATTGGAGATTCAATCTTTATTATGCATCAAAATCCCATGTATTTTGATCTATACTTAGCTTTTCTGTTCTGTTCTATTGGTCTGTCCACATAATCTTCTACTCTTTCACTGCTTTAATTATTGTGGCTCTAGACTATTCTTGAATTTAATGAGGTCCATTCTCATCCTCTTCTCTTTCAGAGTTCTCATGGCTATATACCATAATTTGAATACTTGTGGAATCATTGGTATACTTGTAATTATGACATTAAGTGAAATAAGCTTTAAGAATTATTTTTAGTTTGTAGTTATTGAAATCCATTTAATCTTCCATTTATTCCATTAATATTTCTTGAGCACTTATTATGTGCTTAGCACTTTCTACATACTTGGGAATGTCAGTGAGGGCAACAAACTTCTGCTTTCTTGTAGCTTTGTAAATTAGTTTTGAGTCTTTCAAGAAAAAGTTCTATTTGATTATTTTTCACATCACCTGAGATTGAATTAAGGCAGAGTGTCAACTTTGCCATCTCGATATTTTTTGAAGGAAAACATCTTCATCTTGTGCAACAACATCTATAAAAAATCATCTTTGATCCAGAATAGTAAAGAATATAAAGAATGTGAAGAAAAGAAGAAAGTTTTAGAGAAAAATGAGATACCCAAGAGATATCTTGTACTTTCACTTACCTCAGTTGAAATTAAGTATCTATTTGGTATCATAAATTTGCAGTACTGTGACCATAGGAACATTTCAGCAGTTGACAAGGCTAAGAAATGATTATTCATGTACTGTATCAAGTGCTTAAAATTTGACTCCTAAACTGTTAATAATAAAATTGCAGTAGTAATTTTTTTTGATTGAATTCAGGATTTATTCTCAAATACAGGAGCTATGATAAGATATCTGGCATCAGCCTTGGCTTTGGCTGAATATTGCTTTTAGCACTTGACCACTTAGTATGACATAAAAATAGATATTCTGAGGTCCTTTATCATATTTTTTTCCAAAGACAGAAGCCAAAAGATGGGAATAACAGAGGTATAATGCCTGCATATCAGTGGCATGTCAGACTCATGACAATCTTTTCATTCGTTAGAAATGTTCTCAGCCCCAGATAAACTGTCCAGTGAGCAAAACACATGGAGGCAACTTACCTGGACTTTGCCCTTCTGCTCTATAGGGTATATCCCATAGTCCTTTAGCAACAACCACACATCTAGCATAAATTGTTTTAGGCCTTGGGAGTCGAAAAACCAACTTATTTAAGGATGTAGTAAAAAAAACCACATTTAAATAGTATACAACAAACATTTAAAACTGTTGTGCAGAATAATTTTTATAGGTCTTTATTTATGCTGTTGCTTTTGCCTGCAACCTCCATTTCACCTGCCTTACCTTTCAGATCTCTAAAGTTGCCTCTGCAAGAGCACTAGAGTGCTTTTCTTCCCCCAGAACTAGCTTCTAGGCAGTTAAGAACATATCATTAGTTATCTATAGTATAGTGATTGTGTCATAGTGCTTGGATTAAGTCAGTGGCATCCGTTAGACTCACTTACTTAGAGTAAGTCTGGGATGGGGTCCAAGAATTTACATTTCTGACAAGTTCCTGTATGATGCTAATGCTATTTATTAGCATCATTTTATTTTAGCAATAATTTTATTTCACCTGAAAGCAGCATTCTAGTTTATTATTGGTTTGCAGAATAATGAGGTCCCTACTGAAGTTTCTATTCTCTTTTCATCAACACCTTCCCACCATCCCCGCCTTCCCAAGGCAACCTGGAAAGCAACAGCAAACTTTGCTGTGTTGGACCTTGCTTCACAAGGAAGGATACTCCGAATGGTCCCCTCGCCATGTGGAACTGAAGAAGCTGAGGATAAGCCTGGGCAAAAATGTGGTCCACTGACTGCTGAGTCAAAGTACATTACAGCTTAGGACACAAGACACCAGAAGCAAATATTTTGAAATAAATCTGAAAGCAAAGGTTAAAAATGTTGACAACAACATACGCACTTAGCTTTCTTCTCATTTCTGTTTCTTGCTTTAAAGGTTTTCTTATTCTTTGCCCGAATATTTGTTGACTTGGGAACTGATGAAAGGGCAGAGATGTAAAAAACTTTTGTCTGTGACCTTACTCTTTGGCTTATATTCATTAAAATGATAAAACCGGATGAGGTAATTTTTATTGTGCTATTTTCTTTTTTACTCTTCATTCTACTCTTAGATTGCTCTTTCTCTTACCTTACTTTCCCTAAATTCATCTTCCATTGTTAGCACTACCTGTAGTTCAAAAGTCTTTTCAGATGTAAAAATCTCTGCTGCATTTATTGTCTGGCTTTTAATTTTTAATGTCTTTCTTTTTTTTCCCCCATACCTACTACGTGTATTTTTCTTTTCCTTGGATTTTTTCTTGTTGGCAGCTGGCATTATCTCCTTTATTTCATCCTACTCATGTAAATATTGTCAAAGCACTCACCTCTGTTTTATCCCAGAGGAGAAACTAGTGGATAAAGAATATGCCACACCTTTTCTTTCTTTCAAAGAACAGATAGCTGGGACTTCCCTGGTGGTCCAGTGGTAAAGAATCCGCCTTCCAATGCAGGGGACGCGGGTTCAGGTTCTATCCCTAGTCAGGGAACTAAGATCCCACATGCCTTGGGGCAACTAAGCCTGCGTGCCACAACTACTGAGCCTGAGCGTCTCAACTAGAGAGCCCGAGTGCTGCAGACTACAGAGCCATTCACTCTGGAGCCTGTGCGCCCCAACTAAAGAGAGAGAGAGAAAGAAGAAAAGAAAAAAACTCACATGCCACAACTAGAGAGAAAACCCTCATGCCACAACCCACGTGCCACAACAAAGAGCCCGCGTGCTGCAATGAAATATCCTGTGTGCCACAAGTAAGACCCAGGGCAGCCAAAAAAAAAAGAACAGATAGCTATTTCACATGAAATGTCTCTCTTGTAAATTTCTTTATATTTCCCTTGAATAGTTAATCTATTTTTTTGTTTTTTTAAAAAAATTTATTTATTTAAAATTTATTTATTTTTGGCTACATTGGGTCTTCGTTGCTGCACACGGGCTTTCTCTAGCTGCAGCGAGTGGGGGACACTCTTTGCTGTGGTGAGCAGGCTTCTCATTGTAGTGGTTTCTCTTGTTGCGGAGCATGGGCTCTAGGTGCACGGGCTTCAGTAGTTGTGGCACACAGGCTCAGTAATTGTGGCTCATGGGCTCTAGAGCACAGGCTCAGTAGTTGTGGCGCACGGGCCTAGCTGCTCCGTGGCATGTGGGATCTTCCCGGACCAGGGCTTGAACCCATGTCTCCTGCATTGGCAGACGGATTCTTAACCACTGTGCTAACAGGGAAGTCCTAGTTTTTGTTATTTAAAAAGCAGTGTCATCCCCTTCTAAAGATTTGTTTTATGTTAGAATCTTGTGAATTCTTACCACTCATAGAAAAGGAAAATATTCTAAGGAATGAAGAAAGATCAAAAGTGAGGAAGAGAACACCATTTCACCTGTTGTATTTCTTCTCTATTTAGGACATTTGTGTAAGATTTCAAATTTTATATAAATGCCTTAATTATATATTGATATGATTCCTAGCCTTAAGTGCTTAAGTAGGTAATAATATTAGACTATATTTCCTAAAATCTAAAAAATATCTGTTTTGAAAATCACAATGGGGTTATCTCTAGGAGATATGTTTTCAATGTGTTAACGGCAAATTTTGGTCAGTGAAATTTTCTATTCTAGTTTTTTTTTTTTTAGTTTTTAAATTTTATTTTTTTGGCTGCGTTGGGTCTTTGCGCTTCGTGCTTGCTTTCTCTAGTTGCGGTGAGCGGGGGTTACTCTTTGTTGTGCTCGGGCTTCTCATTGCGATGGCTTCTCTTGTTGCGGAGCATGGGCTCTAGGCGCGCGGGCTTCAGTAGTTGCAGCACTCGGGCTCGGTAGTTGTGGCGCATGGGCTCTAGGGCATGTGGTCTTCAGTAGTTGTGGCTCATGGGCTCTAGAGCGCAGGCTCAGTAGTTGTGGCACACGGGGCTTAGCTGCTCCACAGCACATGGGATCTTCCTGCACCAGGGTTTGAACCCCTGTCCCCTGCATTGGCAGGCAGATTCCTAACCACTGTGCCACCAGGGAATTCCTTCTATTCTAGTTTTAATGGTTTTTGTTTCTGGCATGACTGGATATCTTGTTGACTCTGTACCTTCCTAGGATCCAATCAAATCATCTTTGTATTAATTTTGTTAAGACTTTTCTAGCAGACGGGAAAAGGTAATATTAGTGACTTGTAAGATTTTGACCTTGTTGATGTAGTTTGTGGACCAGAATAACAAAAAAATTCTTTATTTAGTGTAGTTGGTGTCAACTATCCCTGTGCCTCAGAACCATCTGGAGATTTAAATAAAAACTACAGATGCCAGGAGGGAGGATCAAGATGGTGGAATAAAAGGACTCTGAGCTCACCTCCCCCTACAAACACATCAAAAATTATAGATGATGGAGCTTAACTCTCTAAAATTTAATTTCAGTTAGCTTTGTGGGAGGTGGCAAGGAGTGAGTATTATAGAAAACGTCCGAGTTGATTCTAATATGCAGTTGGAATTGTGAACCATTGATTTATCATCAGATTGATAAACTGTGGAAATGTATACAGGTGCAAAAGCATCTTCATGGCACTAGGCAAACCACAGCTTCTCAACACGTGTCCTTTTTTTTGGTATATCCCTTGGAGTCCTAAGAGATGACTTGAACTCTGGCCTCACAATGGTTAAGTTTGCCCCTGCCTTTTCATCTGCAAGGCTATTATATGCCATTCCTTTGAGAATAAATATAAATGTCCAAATTATTGATGAAAATGAGGATGAGGGGTTTAAAGAGTGGGGAAGCATCCATTACAATGTGGGAGAATGAAAGAAAGTGCATGTGCTTTTGTTTCTGAATCTGGCATAGAGTGTTAGTAATCTAGTGATATCCATCATGTCAACCTCGCCTGCAAACTTATTGTTGTCTGTCTATAGAGATGTGACATTAAGTAGCCCATATACTGTGTTATTTATTTGTTTATAGGTTAATTGTTCAGAATATTGATCTCCTGGGCTCATTTTCCCATTCTTTCTCAAACACCCTTTCAAATCAACAGACATAAACTAGGACAGATTCTTCCACACAGGGGACTCTTAAATGATGCAGATTCTTTCTATTTGGTGCCTTTTAAAAAATCACTCTTGCAAGAAAGAATAATCCAGTATAAATATCACTACCACTCTGGAAGTTACTGCAAGGTTTTAGGCCCTCATTTTTGGAGAGATGCAGGGTACTAACTGGAAGACACCAAATTTTGACCACTTGCCCTTTTGATTAATTTAGCAGTGAATAGAGAGAGGGAGGACTCTAAGTTGCCAAAAAATTCTGCAAATTTTTCAAAGAAATAACTTGAGGATGTATTATTCAACTATGTGAGAGCTTCTGTGGGACTCTAAATCTGCCTTAAAAATGCAATAAAATATAAAAGCTTAATTCTGAACAGTGGGGGACACAGTCTGTCACTTGACCCCCCTTTTCTACTACCCATAGTTGTAATTACACTGTAACTTTTTTTTTAACATCTTTATTGGATTATAATTGCTCTACAATAGTGTGTTAGTTTCTGCTGTATAACAAAATGAATCAGCTATAAGTATACATATATCCCCATATTTCCTCCCTCTTGCGTCTCTCTCCCACCCTCCCGATCCCTCCCCTCTAGGTGGTCACAAAGCACCGAGCTGATCTCCATGTACTATGCGGCTGCTTCCCACTAGCTATCTGTTTTACATTTGGTAGTGTATGTTTGTCCATGCCGCTCTCTCACTTCATCTCAGCTTACCCTTCCCCCTCCCTGTGTCCTCAAGTCCATTCTCTACATCTGCGTCATTATTCCTGTCCTGCCCCTAGGTTCTTCACAACCATTTCTTTCTTCTTTTTTTTAGATTCCATATATATGTGTTAGCATACGGTATTTGTTTTTCTCTTTCTGACTTACTTCACTCTGTATGACAGTCTCTAGGCAGCACTGTGTACAGTAGCCAGGACATGGAAGCAACCTAAGTGTCCATTGACAGATGAATGGATAAAGAAGATGTGGCACATATATACAATGGAATATTACTCAGACATAAAAAGAAACGAAATTGAGCTATTTGCAGTGAGCTGGATGGACCTAGAGACTGTCATACACTGTAACTTCTGTCTTAATTTTGTAATGCATTTGTTTTTATATTTAGCAAAAAGTAAATTCAAAGCCTGCTGCTTGGCCAGTGGGTTGGTATGTGAAGAGAAGCTAGGTTAGGGGCTTACAAGGGGATTTTAATTCCCTTGATGGGAGTGTGTGTAAACAGAACTGGGAGACTCAGGCTGTATGGTGCTACGGGGAGGCAGCACTTGAAGTAGAACCCTGATTTTGGCCTCTGGGCTCAAGAAATCAACCAAAATCCAAGATGACCTCTAAGAAGGAGGGCAGAAAAACTGTTATAATCTAAGAACTAGAAACTGAATATGAAGAGAAGGAAGAATTCAAAACTGAGGGCTTAGTAGCAAAGAGGGATCAAAAGCAGGAGATAGAAATGTCGATGCAGAAAGGACTTTGAGGAGCAAAGATAGCTAACATAGGGATGGGAGTTGGCAGAGACATCAGAAGTGAGAAAGAACGAGGGGAGATGGGCTAGAGTCCTGGATGAGTTCAGCCAGGCAAGAACAGATTGCTTTAGTTATCTGAATTCTGCTCTTGATTTTACACTATTTTTTTATATCTTCTTTTTCCTTTGGTATTATAATTAAGAAGCATATTTTATTCTTGCAGAATCTAATGATAAGATGTTGGACAAAGACAGTTCTACAGGTGGCTAATTTGTTTCTTGAAAGCATTGTTGCAGCCTCTGTCAGTTGAGGTTTTTTGGGACATTTTTAAATTATAACTTCCAGTTTTTTTTTCGTGTACTAAGAATCTGTATATCTCTAGGATCATATCTGTACTCATGTGCTTTTGTTGAGTGAAATGTGTTTTCTTAGTCATTCACAGGGCACAGGTAGAATGGTAAAGGATGAGTGTGGAACTTTCTGGAATTTCAAAGTTCATAGCTATTACTGAAACAGTGATATCTTATTATAACAGTGGGAAATGTGTTCTGCTATAAGCGACAGAGATCCCCCAAACACTGGATTAAACACACAGAGATTTATTTGTCTCTGATACCAAGAAGTCCAGGGATGGTACCTTGTGATGCTGGTGGGGTCCTAGTTCTTCTCCTGCTCCTACACATTTTTAGTGTGTAGCCTTTACTATCATGCTTTTGGATGTATGGTCTCTAAGCGGCTCTCACTTCAGCATTCCAGGCAGTATGAAGAGGAAACAGTGTTGTGTGGCAGATATGGAACTGGGAGTCATTTCTTTCCAATAACAGAAATCCTCAGTTTGAATATCATTCACCGTAACTATGTCACATAGCCATCTAGAGCTGCAGGGGAGTACAAGAAAGTGAGTATTTTTATCTTGGCATATTGTCAAGTTAGATGGTGGAAAGAATTTGGATAGACAGCTACCAGTGTCACAAAAAAGCTTATGGACAAATGCAGGAGTAGATGGATTCTTAATACTTGAGAAATAGACCAGTTACAGAACCAACGTCTAAATTAATAGATTAATCAGATCTGATTAATAGATTAATCAGATCAGATCAGATTAATCTCTGTACCAACCACAGTCCTCCAAGTGCAGTTGGATCACCTGGGCATCTTGCCATCGAGAGCAGATAAAAACCCAGTATTGAATAAAATCTCCAGTGTTTTTTAGTCACCCAGACTGGCTTCAGATTTCCCACCAGACTTGCCATCATCTTTTCATTTCCCTGGCTGTTTAATCTCTTGGATTTATGCTCTCATTTCTGAGGACTACCTCAGACTCTGCTTCTTTGGGTGACCTGATCTTCTAGATTACTGGTTTTGATTCACCCCATCCCTTTTGTTTTATTATGGTCCCTTGGTCCTTGGGCTCTGAAGAAAGACATTCTCATGCCCTTGGGTCAGAGGCCACAAGTGCTCCATGATTTCTATGTGAGTAGAGTTTAGGGGCAGCAGCAGTATAGTTTAAATGTGGGCCTGGAATAGTCTGCTGTATATGTGTTTGCATAGAAAGGGTTTAGTTTTTGCTTAGATTCTCTGTTTAGTGAGATGGAGGTCATGGGGATTGGTAAGTAAAGTGCTTCCAATTTGCTTCCTGGAGTGGCCACTGACATACATGTAGTAGGCTGGGCCTATGTGTGTGAATACAATTTATATCTAGATTATAACACGGTATTTGACAACCTGGTAACAGTCTAAGTTCCTGACCCCCATATTTTTCTAGGTACAATTGTTTCTGAATAAAAAGTAGGCAGATCTCAAAAACGTAGAGCAGTATTTTTATTTTTTGAAATGAGGAGTTCTATATATAGTGATATATTTCTTCTTATTCAGAAAAGAGATCATATTCTTATTTTTATAAGTGATTACTTAATCCAAACAAGATGGAGGGTGTACTAGACAAAAGAAGAAAGGTGAGAGTAGCTGGAGAAGGTGATAGCAGGGAATTAGCAGGAGAGTAGAGTTGGTTGACACAGGGAGAGAATGTTTCCATATTGTTCCCAACTGGGTTTTCTTGTCTTCGACTTTCTGAAATGCTGGCCTAATTCTCATGTTTACAGAACATTAACTTTGACTTAAGAATGACTGAATAAGGGGTGACATTGATATAAGATCAGAAATCACTTAGAGGGAAGAGTTGAACCCAAGTGTGACTTAAATCTGAGACATGACCAAGTGTCGTAGAAAGTGGAAAAACTAAATCAACTGTACTGTTTCTCCAGGTGAAAAGACCACAAAAATCACAGAAGTTTAAACTTGGAAGGAAACTTCTCAGAAGTGCTTTCTGGTGTATAGTCTGAATACTCCTTTGGACTTAAACAATATCCCCAGGGAAAACAAGGGTCTTAGATAATTTTCTTTAAAAACAATTATTTTAGAGGGCCTTCAAGATGGTGGAGGAGTAAGATGTGGAGATCACCTTCCTCCCCACAAATACATCAAAAATACATCTACATGTGGAACAACTCCTAAAGAACACCTACTGAACGCTGGCAGAAGACCAGCCATCTGGCTGACAGGGTCTTGGTTCTCCCGCCAGCTGTCAGGCCTAAACCTCTGAGGTGGGAGAGCCGAGTTCAGGACATTGGACCACCAGAGACCACCCGGCCACACATAATATCAATGGGCAAGAGCTCTCCCAGAGATCTCCGTCTCAATGCTAAGAACCAGCTCCACTCAACAACTAGCAAGCTCCAGTGCTGGACACCCCATGCCAAACAACTAGCAAGACAGGAACACAACCCCACTCATTAGCAGAGAGGCTGTCTAAAATCATACTAAGTTCACAGACACCCCAAAACACAACACCGGACTCGGTCCTGCCCACCAGAAAGACAAGATCCAGCCTCATCCACCAGAACACAGGCACCAGTCCCCTCCACCAGGAAGCCTACACAACCCACTGAACAAACTTTAGCCACTGGGAGCAGACATCAAAAACAACAGGAAGTACGAACCTGCAGCCTGCGAAAAGGAGACCCCAAACACGGTAAGTTAAGCAAAATGAGAAGACGGAAAAATATGCAGCAGATGAAGGAGCAAGGTAAAAACCCACCAGACCAAACAAATGAAGGGGAAATAGGCAGTATACCTGAAAAAGAATTCAGAGTAATGGTAGTAAAGATGATCCAAAATCTTGGAAATAGAATGGAGAAAATACAAGAAACGTTTAATAAGCACCTAGAAAAACTAAAGAGCAAGCAAACAATGATGAACAACACAATAAATGAAATTAAATATTCTGTAGAAGGGATCAATAGCAGAATAACTGAGGCAGAAGAACGGATAAGTGACCTGGAAGACAAAATAGTGGAAATAACTACTGCAGAGCAGAATATAGAAAAAAGAATGAAAAGAATTGAGGACAGTCTCAGAAAACTCTGGGACAACATTAAACACCCCAATTCGAATTATAGGCGTCCCAGAAGAAGAAGAGTAAAAGAAAGGGACTGAGAAAATATTGAAGAGATTATAGTTGAAAACTTCCCTAGTATGGGGAAGGAAATAGTCAGTCAAATCCAGGAAGTGCAGAGTCCTATACACAATAATCCAAGGAGAAACACGCCAAGACACATATTAATCAAACTATCAAAAATTAAATACAAAGAAAAAATATTAAAAGCAGCAAAAGAAAAATGACAAATAACATACAAGGGAATCCCCATAAGGTTAAGAGCTGATCTTTCAGCAGAAGCTCTGCAAGCCAGAAGGGAGAGGCAGGACGTATTTAAAGTGATTCAGGGAAAAACGTACAACCAAGATTACTCTACCCAGCAAGGATCTCACTCAGATTTGACGGAGAAATTAAAACCTTTACAGACAAGCAAAAGCTAAGAGAATTCAGCACCACAAAACCAGGTTTACAACAAACGCTAAGGGAACTTCTCTAGGCAGGAAACACAAGAGAAGGAGAAGACCTAAAATAACAAACCTAAAACAATTAAGAAAATGGTGATAGGAACATACATATAGATAATTACCTTAAATGTAAATGGATTAAAGGCTCCAACCAAAAGACATAGAGTGGCTGAATGGATACAAAAACAAGACCCGTATATACGCTGTCTACAAGAGACCCACTTCAGACCTAGGGACACATACAAACTGAAAGTGAGGCGATGGAAAAAGATATTCCATGCAAATGGAAATCAGAAGAAAGCTGGAGTAGCAGTTCTCATATCAGACAAAATAGACTTTAAAATAAAGACTATTATAAGAGACAAAGAAGGACACTCTATAATGATCAAGGGATCAATCCAAGAAGAAGATATAACAATTGTAAATATTTATGCACCCAACATAGGAGCACCTCAATACATAAGGCAAATGCTAACAGCCATAAAAGGGGAAATCGGCAGCAACACCGTCATAGTAGGGGACTTTAATACCCCACTTTCACCAATGGACAGATCATGCAAAATGAAAATAAATAAGGAAACACAAGCTTTAACTGATACCTTAAAAAAGATGGACTTAATTGATATTTAAAGAACATTGCATCCAAAACCAACAGAATAAACTTTTTTCTCAAGGGCTCATGGAACATTCTCCAGGATAGATCATATCTTGGGTCACAAGTCAAGCCTTGGCAAATTGAAGAAAATTGAAATTGTATCAAGTATCTTTTTCAACCACAATGCTCTGAGACTAGATATCAATTACAGGAAAAAATCTGTAAAAAATACAAACACATGGAGGCTAAACAATACACTACTAAATAACCAAGAGATCACTGAAGAAATCAAAGAAGAAATAAAAAAATACCTAGAAACAAATGTCAGTGAAAATATGTCAATCCAAAACCTATGGGATGCAGCAAAAGCAGTTCTAAGAGGGAAGTTTATAGCAATACAATCCTACCTTAAGAAACAAGAAACATCTCAAATAAACAACCTAACCTTACACCTAAAGCAATTAGAGAAAGAAGAACAAAAAAACCCAAAGTTAGCAGAAGGAAAGAAATCATAAAGATCAGATCAGAAATAAATGAAAAAGAAATGAAGGAAACAATAGCAAAGATCAATAAAACTAAAGCTGGTTCTTTGAGAAGATAAACAAAATTGATAAACCATTAGCCAGACTCATCAAGAAAAAAAGGGAGAAGACCCAAGTCAACAGAATTAGAAATGAAAAAGGAGAAGTAACAACTGACACTGCAGAAATACAAAGGATCTTGAGAGATTACTACAAGTAACTGTATGCCAGTAACATGGACAACCTGGAAGAAATGGACAAATTCTTAGAAAAACACAACCTTCTGAGACTGAACCAGGAAGAAATAGAAAATATAAACAGGCCAATCACAAGCACTGAAATTGAAACTGTGATTAAAAATCATACAACAAACAGAAGCCCAGGACCACATGGCTTCACAGGTGAATTCTATCAAACATTTAGAGAAGAGCTAACACCTATCATTCTCAAACTCAGCCAAAATATAGCAGAGGGAGGAACACTCCAAAACTCATTCTATGAAACCACCCTCAGCCTCATACCAAAACCAGACAAAGATGACACACAAAAAGAAAACTACAAGCCAATATCACTGATGAACATAGATGCAAAAATCCTCAGCAAAATACTAGCAAACAGAATCCAGCAGCACATTAAAAGGATCATATACCATGGTCAAGTGGGTTTATCCAGGGAATGCCAGGGTTCTTCAATATATGCAAATCAATCAATGTGATAAACCATACTAACAAACTGAAGGGTAAAAACCATATGATAATCTCAATAGATACAGAAAAAGCTTCTGAGAAAATTCAACACCCATTTATGATAAAAACTCTCCAGAAAGTAGCAATAGAGGGAACTTACCTCGACATAATAAAGGCTATATATGACAAACCCACAGCCAACATTGTTCTCAGTGGTGAAAAACTGAAGCCATTTCCGCTAAGATCAGGAACAAGACAAGGTTGCCCACTCCCACCACTGTTATTCAACATAGTTTTGGAAGTTTTAGCCACAGCAGAGAAGAAAACGAAATAAAAGGAATCCAAATCAGAAAAGAAGTAAAGCTGTCACTGTTTGCAGATGGCATGATACTATACATAGAGAATCCTAAAGACTCTACCAGAAAACTCCTAGAGCTAATCAATGAATTTGGTAAAGTGGCGTATACAAAATTAATGTGCAGAAATCTCTTGCATTCCTATACACCAATGATGAAAAGTCTGAAAGAGGAATTAAGGAAACACTCCCATTTACCATTGCAACAGAAAGAATAAAATACCTAGGAATAGGGCTTCCCTGGTGGCGCAGTGGTTGAGAGTCCACCTGCCGATGCAGGGCATACGGGTTCGTGCCCCGATCCGGGAAGATCCCACATGCCGTGGAGCGGCTGGGCCCATGAGCCATGGCCACTGAGCCTGCGCGTCCGGAGCCTGTGCTCCGCAACAGGAGAGGCCACAGCAGTGAGAGGCCCGCATACCGCAGAAAAAAAACCAACCTAGGAATAAACCTACCTAAGGAGATCAAAGACCTGTATGCAGAAAACTATAAGACACTGATGATAGAAATTAAAGAGGAGGCAAACAGATGGAGAGATATACCATGTTGTTGGATTGAAAGAATCAACATTGTGAAAATGACTCTACTACCCAAAGCAATCTTCAGATTCAGTGCAATCCCTATGAAACTACCACTGGCATTTTTCACAGAACTAGAACAAAATATTTCACAATTTGTATGGAAACACAAAAGACCCCGAATAGCCAAAGCAATCTTGAGAAAGAAAAATGGAGCTGGAGGAATCAGGCTCCCTGACTTTATACTACAAAGCTACAGTAATCAAGACAGTATGGTACTGGCACAAAAACAGAAATACAGATCAATGGAACAGGATAGAAAGCCCAGAGATGAACCCACGCACATATGGTCACCTTATCTTTGATAAAGGAGGCAAGAATATACAATGGAGAAAGGACAGCCTCTTCAATAAGTGGTGCTGGGAAAACTGGACAGCTACATGTAAAAGAATGAAATTAGAACACTCCCTAACACCATACACAAAAATAAACTCAGAATGGACTGAAGACCTAAATGTAAGGCCAGACACTATAAAACACTTAGAGGCAAACATAGGCAGAACACTATGACATAAATCACAGCAAGATCCTTTTTGACCCACCTCCTAGAGAAATGGAAATAAAAACAAAAATAAACAAATGAGACCTAATGAAACTTGAAACCTTTTGCACAGCAAAGGAAACCATAAACAAGACCAAAAGACAACCCTCAGAATGGGAGAAAATATTTGCAAATGAAGCAGCTGACAAAGGATTAATCTCCAAAATTTACAAGCAGCTCGTGCAGCTCAATAACAAAAAAACAAACAACCCAATCCAAAAATGGGCAGAAGACCTAAATAGACATTTCTCCAAAGAAGATATACAGATGGCCAACAAACACATGAAAGAATGCTCAGCATCATTAATCATGAGAGAAATTCAAATCAAAGCTACAATGAGGTATTACCTCACACCAGTCAGAATGGCCATCATCCAAAAATCTACAAACAATAGATGCTGGAGAGGGTGTGGAGAAAAGGGAACCCTCTTGCACTGTTGGTGGGAATGTAAATTGATACAGTCACTATGGAGAAGAGTATGGAGGTTCCTTAAAAAGCTAAAAATAGAACTACCATATGACCTAGTAATCCCACTACTGGGCATATACCCTGAGAAAACCAGAACTAAAAAAGAGTCATGTACCACAGTGTTCATTGCAACTCTATTTACAATGGCCAGGACATGGAAGTATTTTAAGTGTCCATGGACAGATGAAAGGATAAAGAAGATTTGGCTCATATATATACAATAGAATATTACTCAGCCATAAAAAGAAACGAAATTGAGGTGTTTGTAGTGAGTTGGATGGACCTAGAATCTGTCATACTAAGTGAAGTAACTCAGAAAGAGAAAAACAGATACTATATGCTAACACATTTTTATGGAATTAAAAAAAATGGTTTTGATGAACCTAGGGGCAGGGCAGTAATAAAGACTCAGACGTAGAGAATGGACTTAAGGATGGGGGAGGGGGAAGAGTAAGTTGGGTCAGTTCAGTGCTTTGTGACCACCTAGAGGGGTGGGATAGGGAGGGTGGGAGGGAGGGAGGTGGGCGAGGGAGGGGATATGGGGATATAAGTATAGGTATAGCTGATTCACTTCGTTATACAGCAGAAACTAACAACAATGTAAAGCGATTATACTCCAATAAAGATGTTTAAAAAAGCACATTTTAGTCATTAAAAGTAATGTATCTCTGTTAGTAAATAATACAGAATCTTTCTCATTTTTTAAAATCAGTTTCTTCCTGGGATTGCTCTGCCCTCAAGGTGTATTTCATTTAGAAATTGATTAAAACTGAGTTAGTGACCTTCATTTAGCTTATTGGCTTCTAGCCTTTCTCTAGAACCTACCTCTTCACTCTTTAATGTGGTCTTCCCTCTCTGTATCTTCTTCCCTTGGAGACAATTACCTATTGGTAGAGAAATTCTAGAATTTGTGTTAATGTTCATTCCCACAGTGTTTGGCTACTGAGCCTCCTTACTGCAAACAGATTCCAAATAGATTGTCTTCAGTATTCTCCTGCAGCATATTCATTTTGTGTGTCAGTTGGTAAATATTATTATGGAATAAGCATGGCATTGCTAATTAAATGTAATTGATAGTTTGGTCATTTTCCCCTCAAAAGTTAGAAGGAAGAAAAATACATTCTTATATTTTTGTTGATCTGTTACAATCAGGCTAATCATATGGAAACCAAGCACTTAACATTTAATTTTAGAAACCACTAATTCTTGCCTTCCTATTATTGAGTTGTTTCATGAGGTTAAATCAACAGTGCTACATGAAACAAAAGTGTTGCCTCCAATAGGAAAGGCTTTTTGGATTCGCCTCATAGGCGGCTAGTAGTTGACCTTGAGCACTTTTTAAGATAGGGAAGAATTGAGCTCAAGATGACCTCCATATTTTGAGTCAAATCCAGCAATATTTAACAAAAGAAGTTTGAACTTAGTATGCACTCAATAAGTGATAGCTATGTAAGAAAGGGGATGTTGCTTTTTTTTGCTCATTCAAGAAAGATTATTTTTCGTCTCCACTGAGTAGAGAGTGAGAGGATGTGGTTAGGTTAAATGACAGAAAGAGTCTCCTTCTGGCTAGGATTTCTTTTGTGGTTATAAGCTCTCTTTTCCACAAGGGAAGTGGTTTTCAGAGTATAGAGCCACCAGCACTCTTTCTTCAGGTGACTGTTTTATCTATAATATGAAAATGTCTGTATTCTGGATTCTACTATGGATAGATAATTTACTTGCAATTTAAAAATTTTAGAACTGTGGTAAAATTTGGGGAACTAGCATGTGAGAACAGATTGGGTAGATGACCTATAAGTTCTTTGAGACCTTTGATGAGAATGATGACATGGTCCAACATATGAATAAAAATATTCTCTTAAAAGACTTCAATTTCTGTCTTAAAGTGAAGTTAGAAGATTTTAAAAGGCTGATTTATTTGTAAAAAATTCAGTAAACAATAAAACTATGCATAATATACTAAAGAGTCAGAATCCTTTATATCAGATATCACATGGGGACCCAGGACTGGAGTTCACTGGAAACTCAGTTTCTTCAAGTACTATGTGTCTCCCTCTTGCTGGAAAAGACTGGTGGATGGGGACCTAAGTATTGTCCATATCTGCTTTGGCTATTATCACATGGCTTGGAACAAAAACACAAACCAATACAATTCTCTCACTTGTTTATTTGAATTAAACATAAAGAGAAGTTGCCAGGTAGTGGTGGAATCTGAGGTCAAATGGTCATGGTCATCTCAGGTCATCTCAGGATCATGGTCATCTCAGGATCTCATGATCCTGAGAATTGGAGCAAACTTATGAATCAGTATAAACCATGGGGGCTTCTCTTCAATGAAGAGCCGAGAGTGGAACAAGCATCCATAGAGAAATTGAGATGCCCTAAGGGAGAGATTATAGGTCTTCTCTGCTTCTAGTTTCTAGAAACCTCTTAAAAATACACCATCAGTCCTGAGATTCAAGATACTTACTGTATTTTTAAAATACATTTCACTTTACTTGCAATTTTATTTCTTCTCTTTGCAGCTAAACTAACCATACTAGAGTAATCAGTTTTACTTAAACACAAATAATTTTTTGCAGGGATGTTTTCAAGAAGTGATGGTTTTTCACATTCTTTATTTCATTGCTTCATTTTACTTATACAGCAAATACATTTTTTTTCCTGATATACAACATTTATTATTAGTGTGAATAATTTTAAAGGATATGTTAGTGAAATTTTGGAAAACTGAATATAAAATACATTTGTATATTTTCATCCAAACCAATTTTCTATGATCAATTTTTATTTTTAGTAATTCCAATATATGCTATGTGCTCTTTTCTGAGTTACAAGTCGTATTCAGTGGTTAATGAGGATGGTATTGAACAATTCAATGAGGGGGAAAAAATACCAGCTTTGTAAATGTATAGAAGTAACTAGATATTTGATGCAACTTTTAAGTTTCTGTGTGTGTAGATATTACCTCATTGACCTATACAAGAACTTGTTTTATTTTATTGAATAACGCTTCCAATTGGAGACTTATATGTGTCTACTTCAAAGCTTTTCTCTTACTCTTGATGGGATGTCATCTTCTCCCCAGCTGTGGCCATGGCAGCTGGATGTGGAGGAGGTGCAGGCTGACACCTGGCTCTGAGTCTTCCCTCCCCACCAAACCAATTTCTCTGGTGTTGTGGACAAGAAGGAAGCATATGGGAGGCATAAGTCTTTTGTCATGACTGCCCATGTATCAGAGGTGGATCAGTGTCTTCCCTTAGGCTTAGTCTGGTTTTAGCTGATGCTGGTAGTATCCGCTGGTATAAAGGTTTCTACCCAGATGGTGTACTTGGTTTTCTTTGAGTGGTATTTACCTTACCTCAGCTCTCTCTGTCACCGAAGCATCCCTTAGAGGAGCAGATGTGTCTCCCCTGCTTTTTCCCAGCAGAACCTACTTCAACTCCTTCTTTGGACTGCACATCCCATCAACTGGTCCAGCAACTGTCCAGACATTCTCAACCCATCTCTGTGCTCTTTTCTGTGGAGCTGAGACATTTATCTTTATGTTCTGAGGGTTGTGGGGAGTTGGGACGAGGTGTCTAGGAACATCAAACCTTAAGCTCCACTGGCATGGGCTGCTTCAGTGGTCTTCATCGTTCATAAATCTCTAAGCCAGAAAGAGGCATCATTCTTTATGTTCAAGATTGAGCTTTAAACTTTAAATCTGTGAAGCACTCACTTCCTTCCCTCCACAGTAGGGGAAATGGAACAAAAGTGATAATATAACAAACCTTTAGAGTTCTCCAAAGAACTCTCCCCCAAGAATTCCTTAGCATACTCCTTCCCAGAGTATTGTCAGCAAAGACCTGAGGGCTCTGCAGCTCAGCTTCCCTCCGGCCAGAGAACTAGATGTTTTTAACTTTTTCTTTCTGGAAACTTCAGTCCTCAGAAATGGTAACCTTGACTTTTCAGAGGGGAAACATCCCTGATTTCAATATCTTTTCTTCACAAACACTGTAGTACCCATCTCATACGGCTTCCTGGTCTTTTTGGATGTGAGGATTAGTAGGGGATCGACCACTTGGTGAAAACTCTGCACTGTGCCACTGAAGTCCTGCAGGGAGCTTGCTGGCTCCAGCTTCAGCTGAGGACAGCTCCTGGTCAGTGGGGATAACTTTTGCCTTTTGTTCAGAATAACACAGAAAATCCCACTTTACCTATAAGTTAGAGAAAATACTTGTCCCCATCTCAACATTTTATTCAGTGCTTTTCTTTCTTTTTTTAAAATTTTTTTTCAGTGCTTTTCAAATAATTGGAATTCAGTAAACATTTGTTAAAAATAAAGACAGGAACAGTTTGGATAAGTTCAACTTTAATTTCAAGAAAAAAATTTAAGAAGCTTCCAAGAGAGATGGAAAATGTTTGATAGAATGAAAGGCTATATAGAGGTTAGAATGGATTTATGAGAAGATATCAGGTCCAACTAATCTGACATAATTCCCTGCTGACATTCTCTGATGAAAATTAATGATTGGAAGATGATGTATTAAATACTATATACAATTTAACTCAGGCAAAGTGGTGCATTTTATAAAATAGTAGTGAAAAGGGATTTGGGAATCAGTATTAAAACAAACAGCCAACGAATAGAAATAAATATCAAGTTTTAGGCTATGCCTGTACAGGATGAAGATATCAACTATTCCAGTTTGTGTCTTTTTTAAAAAACTCATTTGACTTTTATTTGACTGACTTGACCAAATTGACTTGCTGTTTTGGAGCCATGGAAACAGAGTTGTAATGTGCTATTGGATGAGACAAAATAAATGCAGATGGGCTTGGCTATTTATGGAATTTAAAAAAATGTTTATATTGTTATTTGTGGGATTGACTTGTGTAATACAATTACTCGTTCACATTTCCTTTGAAGGTTCCCCATTTTTTTTTTCAAATGGAGAATTATATTCAGAGTAGGGTAGATTTAAGGAAGATTTGGAAATAGGGAGTTGTCAGTTTCTGCTTATTGTAGGTACCCTGGCCTTTTGGAATTCTGTAAGTCCCTTATTCCTCTTCAGAAGCATCCCCTACTGAAATCATAGTGCATTGGCTCTTCACTGTCTCTCCCACTAGACATAGTAAACTACTTAGAGACTATACCCTATTTATCTTTGCATTACCAGCAATTATCACAGAACCTAGAAGATAGTAGGCACATAATAATGGCTTAATGCATGAATGAATAATTATTAGAAACCCCCATACTAGTCTTACAACCTAACCCAGTTGCCCAGCGTTCCTTGAAATGTTGGTTTCTCTCTAACCTCTGATATGGTTACTCAGTTCCTGATTCATGGATGAGTTCATGATTGGTATTAGGATTGTCTCCTGAAATTTATCTTGTTTGCTGGGACATTGCCAACTTCCCAGGCCTTGCCAGCCCACTAGCCAGCATGGAACCCCACCACCAGCCCTCAATTGCAGAGCTATTTCAAACTGATCATGTCTCCTGGGAACCATTACAAAACCTTTTGTGTGACCATGATCATTGTCTGAGGGAGGCTCCTGCTTCCAGGTTTGTGACTGGAGTCTCAACCAGCTCAGAATTTTTGAATATTGATATCAGTAAAAAATGAGATCCAACTTCCCTGCTGCTTTGGATACTGGAATTTTTACTGCTGGGACCATTTCAGCTCATAGGAGGCTAGTTCTTAGTTTGAGTTTGTCCTGTGGCTCCAGAACAATTTGTCCCTGTGTTCTTCCCTTGTCCCACAAGCAGACAGGCAGATGAGATAACGTTCAAGCTGCTTCAAGCTAAGGTCATCCTGGAATGTAATAGCCTTTTGCATCCCTCTATTCTTATTTCAGCCACCCCTTCTGTCCACAAGAACTTGCTATCCATGCTGCTCTCAGAGACTGAGGGTCTTCCAATGTACACTAAGTTATTGCTCTATTGACTAGAGTTTTCCCCTTGGACCAGTCACCTGCCTCTATTCATCCCCTCAGGACCATGGTCTCTACATCTACCTCTTGGATTGATCAGGGAAATTGGGCAATAAATATTTAATACATACTGAAAATTTTGTAGGTCTCATGTATTGTATTGAAACACCCCCAAGATAAATAAAAGCATCCCCAGAAGTTATTGAACTATGTGGGGTTCTTCTGAATAAAATATGTAGGAACAAGAACAAATGAAAAAAAATGTTGGGCATTGTATAAGCTATTAAATCTATTGATGCATCTGAGTAACATGGTTGATGACTTGTGATAAAACACACATTTTTGTGGAAGATATTTCAAAGAATAGAAGCAGCCCTTTTATTTTTTTTTAGAAAAAAAATTTTTTAATTAATTTATTTTTGGCTGCGTTGGGTCCTCGTTGCTGTGCGTGGGCTTTCTCTACTTGCAGTGAGTGGGTGCTACTCTTCGTTGTGGTACGCCGGCTTCTTATTGTGGTGGCTTCTCTTGTTGCGGAGCACTGGCTCTAGGTGCGCAGGCTTCAGTAGTTGTGGTGCATGGGCTTAGTTGCTCCGTGCCATGTGGGATCTTCCCGGACCAGGGCTCAAACCCGTGTCCCTTCCATTGGCAGGCGGATTCTTAACCACTGTGCCACCAGGGAAGTCCCCTTTTTTTTTTTTAAATTGAGGAGCAGCCTTTTCATTTGAAAAGGAAAAGATAATATTTGTGAAATTTGGGCAACTTTAAAAAAGATGTATTCATCACCTGTTGAGGACTTTCTGATAATTGATAATTTGAACTTTTTAAAGAAAAGCAATGCCAGTCAATTAAATTCACATTTATTGCATCCAAACTCTCTTATCCCTGTCCATTCATCTATGTGATACTCACCTTAAGATTTTGGAGGCTACCAAAAAAACCAACCCCTGATAATTTATTTTCTTTTCTGATTGTGTTTCCAATGACAGTTATCCCCAACTTGCCCCATTTCCTGCACTATCTCAAACACATTTTACTTCCTTTTCCCTTAGCAGATATCATTAAGCATTATATTACTGAAGCGATTAAAACCATCTGATAAACTATCTCTATTTAATATTTCTTCACATTTTGACCAAATTTTTCTATTTCTCTAAGATTTTGGAGGAAGAAATATCTCTTCTTGGCAAGGCTAATCCTCTTTTTGCATAGAATCTCATCCCCCAGCCTCCAATAAGACAGTGCTACAGAGTCAGGTGCTATATCATTGCATGTATCATCATGTCTCTTATAAAAAATAATCCTTCATTTTCTGTCTTTATCACTTAATATTGCAGTTTTATATCTCTTCCCTTTTATTGCAAAACTCAGTAGACTAGCTTTTGAGTACTGCTTGCTATTCCTTACAATTTTAACCTAGCCCTTCCTTAACCAAGTTCCATTAGCCTTGAATGCTCATCATTCTACTCAAACTGTTTTTTTTCAGGATTGACAATAATCTCTTAATTAGTTCTATGTATTCTTCTTAGGCTTCATCTTCCTCAACCTCCTTGCAATATATGATACAGTTAACCCCCTATCTCTTCTCAGATAGCTCTCTTTGCTTTCATAACACCATACTCTCTAAATCCTCTTTCTACATTAAAAAAAGAATAACAGTTTTATTGATATATCATTCACATACCATATGAATGATGTTTAGCCAATGGAATGTGAATGAAAGTTATGCATGCCAAGACTCTCTCATAGCCACTTGTAAAGCTATTTTTCATGCTATTCCCATTTTTGGCTTGATTGTGAACTAATAAGCCACTATGTTGAAGGTGGTGGAGGCACCAGATGGAAGGAAAAAAGGAAGCAGACTCTCCGAATCACTGGAGAGGAGCCTACTGCCACTATGAAGCACTTTCTTGGACTTAGTGTGGGCAAGAAATACATGCATTTATGTTTAAGCTTTTGTTCACTTTCAGGTTTGTTGTAATAGCAGCTAGTGTAAACTCAACTAACATAAGAATGATAACAGCAACTTATAAATGCTCCATCATCATGTGAAAGTCAGCTGTGCCAACATTCAATATTTTTATATGCCAAATTCATTATTGAAAAACAATGTTTAATTTTCTTTATTACTGTAAGTAAATGTTTTAATATACTAATTTGCCATTTGTATTTATTTTTGTAAATTGCCCAGTTATTTCTTTGTTAATATTTCTCTGAAGGTGTTTGTATGTCCTGATGGATTCTTCACATTTTAAGAATATAGCATTTTATCTGTCATATTGATTACAAATTCTTTTTCACAATTTTTTATTTTGTCATAATTTTTATTTTGGTGTGCTTTGACTTTTAATAATTTTATATAGAAAAAATTCCTTATTAGTTTTCTTTTATATTATTCCTTTATTGTTTCTACCTTTGCTGTCATTTCCCAAAAGTCCTTCCTCATTCTGGAATTATATCCTAGTAGCTTCATAAAATTTTTAAAACATTTAAATCTTTAATCAATCTGGAATTTAATTTAGTATAAAATTCTTTTTGTCTTTAATGTTTGGTCCAAAATCTTACTCATAGTAGGTACTTAATAAATAATTGTTAAATTTAGTTGTCTCCTTTAAAAACTTAATGTTGGATGAGATCAGTGGTTCTTACAGTGTAATCCTTAGACCATTATAATCAGCATCACCTGGGAACTTGTTAGACATGCAGATTATTCAGCCCCACCCTAGACTTTGGAAGGCCCAGAAATCTGTGGTTTAGCAAGCATCCAGGTGATTCTGCGGCAGGTTAAAGTTCACAGTCCCTGGAATGGAAAATGCATAAGGCTTCTTCCAGCCAAAATTTCTGAGAATTCATGTTTTTCCCTGTTAATGAAGCCCACTGCTGTGGAAACATGATTCTCCTCTTATTTTTTAGCACAGTAGGAAATAGAGAAGAATATGTTCAAAGGCTATCCCTTCTGGGGCCTCCATTCTCCATGCTTCTGTTTGCTTCAGATGCCAATTTCCCAGGAAGCTTTCTCCAGAACATCCCAGCAAATCTTTTCTTCCCATGCAATACATTGCTCTGAATGTTTTCCAGTGCTCTTTCTCTTGCCTGCACATATTTCTCTTATATCAAAACTGATATTAACCATGTCAAAGATGTGATGGTGAGATTAAGTGCATTTGTGTAGAGGGTCATGGTGAGCAAGGTTTAGGTGACAGGCATAGGGATTCAAGCAAGAGGAATAAGAGAATGTCACCCAGCCATAGACTAGGCCTAGTTATTTCTTTTGAGTGTGTGTGTGTGTGTGTGTGTGTGTGTGTGTGTGTGTGTGTGTGTGTATTCCTACTTTAAAAAGTCCCAGTATGTGCTGTTGCTTTACTGGAAAACCGGAAATGCCAATCCCATTTCTTGAGGATAAGACATTGCTGCAGGGCTGCTGACCTTGGAGAATTTTCTGACCTGGCAGACAGCGAGGGGAATGCCTAGGGCGTTGCTTTCCCACCAGCCTCTCCTTTGGAGAGGAATGTTAGACCTGACAACTTGATCACTGCTGCAATTTCCGGTGCTCTTAATAGGAAGGAACGTGTGTTTGGGGCTAGAGAGGGAGGGAGGTCCTTGGCAGGCTGAGCGTGCTGATCTTTTCACGCGCTCTACTGTCTCTTCCTCTCTGTTGCTGCAGTTGGGTTTGCTCGCTGTCTCCGATCCAGCGAGCTGATGGGCGCTGCCTGCTGCGCGTGTCAAAGCCGCCTGGTGCAGGCAGCTGCATTCCCTGACTTGACATCTCATCCCTCATCCTTCCTCAGATCTCGTCAACCTACACGGTCTGCTTTGCCAACAGCTGATAGGGAAATGACTGAGGGGAAGGCAGTGACAGCAATAGCTGTTCGGCATTCATTTTCCCTTTGGTTTTTGCTGCACAGAAAATTCCGGGACTGATGAGGTCTGAGCTGCAGAGGAGACGTAGAGGAGCATTGGGTTTGAGGAAGGTGGGACACTCAGACATCTGCCCTTTCTTCTCCTACAATACAATGAAAGTTGGGACAAGTGGTCTCTGGCAATGATTTAATGCCTCCTTTGTTCAGACATTTGTCCATTAACATAGTAGTGTTGACAGATGCATGGAGAGTTGTGTGTTGTCACCAAGACTCAGAGACTATATATTTCTGTTTCCTGCGTATCATTCATAGGACCTTTTATAAATTCAGAGGCAAAACAGGGAATTAGGCTCCTGCTATTATTGGTGTTCTTGCTTCTTCCTTGTTCTCATTACCAAAATGACTTCCCATAGCACCTACTTACACAGCTCAGGGCTGTACAAGGAGAAGAAGGTGGGAACAGATGCCACCCTGCCTCCAGGAGTTTGTAATCCAGGACAAATTGCCCAGATAGAGACAAACCTTATTTCTGTATCCTTTTCTTCTTTGTTACCTGCCATATAGCTTGTCCTTGTGGATGGGGTACACAAACTTTATTCTCAGGCCTACATCCCAGTCTTAGCTTGATCATTCACTAGCTGTGTGACCTTGGTCAACTCATTTAACTCTTCTGAGTCTCTACTTCCTCATTTATAAAATGGGTGCAACAATGAAGCCTGTTACAGGGATGTTGCAAGATTAGGGTTAGTGTTTATAAACTAAGCCTACAGTGAGTGTTCAATTCCTGGTAGTTGCTGATATTTTGGAAAGTGAATCTAATGATATGTGTGTGGATATCACATTTCTTGTGATGTGTATGGATGGATTCAGAGCCCTGGATGAGTACAAAGAAGTTAAATTTTAGAAACCTATTACTACAGATTAGTAGTCCTCTCTTCCACTGCCCCATCTATATCCCTTCTCCACAGAATCAGGTTATGAAGCTAGCATAAAATGCTTAAGTTACCTGCATAGATATTGTCCACATGATAGATTCATAACACATTTTATCTGGATAGGTTAGCCTGAACATAACATTTCAGTTAACCAAATTCTGCTTCTGAGTGATTTAAAGATACTGGATTTTGATTAATTCCCCTCAACTAAAGTTAGAAATGGTTACAGTTATTGAGTAATGTAGCTTATGGAGAGGGTTCCATATGGTGGTACCTTTTTCTTTAATTAAAAATCATGACTTTAAATATTATGTTCTTTGCTGCATTTATGTAATAGTTTAACTTGATAATTTGTTCATGTATACTAGGATTCTCCACTATAATTAAATTGAAGAACACTGTTACAGATTAAATGATAATTATGTTTGATCCCTTTGCATGATCAGTTAATATTGGCTGTGTTTATGTTGGATACAGCTCAAATAGGATGACTGATAGGTGAGGTGGGGTTTTTTCACATCGATGTTTCACTAATCCTGTAACTCCATGGGCCAATTTTCCATTACAGTCTCATCAGATAGGTGCTCCTTTGACTTCTTTTCTGAGCAGAAAAACGAGCCTTCTGATGTCTTCATGTTTTTGCCCTCAGCCAGTTATGTAACAGTTTCCTACAGTACTTGCATAGAATTCATACTTCTCAAAGTCCTTTCACTTGAACTCCATGACACTGACCCCATTTCTAGTTTCCTCCTTGATTCCTCCATATATGAAGAAAAATGCCAACTGCCAAATGATGTGTAGGAAAAGTGGGGATAATTCTTTGGAATGTTAAGCATTTTTCCTTAAGAGTTTGAAGGTCCAGTATATGTTGAAAGCATAGGGCCATTTTTGGAAGAAGAGAAGGAAGATGGAATTCACAGTCTTGGCATTCTTTCACATTCCAGAAGCGGGAGCATGTGTGTGTAGGGGGATTTCTTGGTTATATCAATCATATTCTACCTCCTTTGTTGTTTGACCAATTGATGTATGAATTACCACAACAAGATTATAAGCAACTTGAAGTCAAAGAATCTTTTTTAGAAGTTTATTTGCCTCAAGATGCTTAGCATAGTGTAGGGAAATTAAGTACTCAGTGGTTTCTTGCTGAATGGAATTTAGAGAGACTTTCTGCTTCTCACTGCCTACCTGACATCAGGTTGCTTGAAGTTGGCTCATGGGAACTTGTTCATTATGCCTGCTCCATGGATAGTAAGGCAAATGAGTATAAGAAGGGTCAATGAGATACAAACAGAGTCAGATTGGGATAAATGGACCATGCCCTTTTTTGGTACTTTGTGACTCCAAATTACTTTTAGTAATAGAAGCTCATTAAATTTTCACAAAGTGGTGATGTGAAATCCGCCCCAAAATATGTGAATTGCTTAAAAATAATGTCTCATAGACGTTAAACTGAAAACAAGAAAAATTCCCGAGGCAGAGCTGATGTCTGTTGCATGGTAACATGGGGCCAGTGGAGATCTGTTTCAGGAATGAACATCTTCCTAACCAGAGCTAGAGTCACAGATACGTAAAACTGACAGCCACATACATGCCCAAGAAACATACTTTGATACTGAGATTTGAGAATATTGCTGCAGTCCCTACCACTGTTAATGTTATCACTTGGTGGCTAAAGAGTGTTGAAAAGCAAGGGATTGTGGGAAAAGAGGTAGACCAAGTATTTTAAAATGAACACAATATCTCATTATTAAGTACATTATATCCCTACTTATTGAGATAAATCCTCGTCTTTGAGCCAGGGATGGTCATGGAAATGGTAATTTCTCTTGTCAAATCCTCCTCTTTGAGCCAGGGATGGTCATTGGAAATGGTAATTTCTCTTGTCCAAGTGATTTATTTATTTTGTCCTTCTCCGGTTTCTCTAAGGTAGTCTGGGATAAGCCTGATCACCTGGTAGAAATTGCTTGAAGCAGTTGTTGTGATAAGTCAGGGAGTGAAAGAGGGATGTGCTGACTTCTTGAGTGTTTCGGTGGACTTGGTAGAAAATGGCAACATCTTTGACATATGATCCTTGGTTTCACCTCTCCTGATGCTTTGTTCATGACTGAAGCTTGGGGTACTTGTTTTCCTGACACAGTTTACCACTGCCTAACTATAGTAGACCTCTCAGGGACATTTCCAAGAAAGGGAAGGCAGACAAATTCTGTCCTTGCATGAAAAAAAGGGTGGTTATGGACATTGGTGTGAAAAGCTGAAATGTGACATGTTTATGACTAAAAATACAGGCTGGCAATGCCATCTCCAGGGTGGGAAAGTTTTATTTTGTAATTTCTTTTCTTTTTTTCTTTTGGCTGTGTTTGGTCTTTGTTGCTGCATGTGGGCTTTATCTAGTTGCAACGAGCGAGGGCTACTCTTCGTTGTGGTGTGCTGGCTTCTCATTACGGTGGCTTCTCTTGTTGCGGAGCATGGGCTCTAGGCGCATGGTCTCAGTAGTTGTGGCACACGGGCTTAGTTGCTCCACGACATGTGGCATCTTCCTGGACCAGGGCTCAAACCCGCGTCCCCTGCATTGGCAGGTGGATTCTTAACCACTGTGCCACCAGGGAAGTCCCTATTTTGTAATTTCTATAACTTGAAAGACTTGGTGTTTTTGTCCTCTAAGTTTTAATTTATTGGTGTTTGATATCTGCTTGTAAAATATGGACTTTCGGGGAAGTAGTATTTTGATGCCAACCAAGAGATTAAAAACCAGAATTCATAATTTTCTAACTAGAGTCTTAAAAACCCTATAGTTATAGTAACTTGCAGGAACAATGAGGTAACCAAGAACTTTGTGACTTCATAAATGGGGACTATAAATGATGGTTTATGAACCCTATAATATCAGACCCTCTTGTTGGGGTTCCCTTTGGTTTGCTGGTACATCTGTGTGGTACATTTCAGGCATTTGGCAAAACTTAGCTCTTAATCTTAAATATTATCATAATGTACATTAAAAAAATGTTCCTGACTTTGGAACTTGATTATAAGTTCTAAATTTTGATTATACAATATCATTCACTAAAAAATATAATGTTCTTAAAGTTATTCAATTTAAAACATTGTCTCTCACATCTTATGGATTTTTCAAAAAATTAAACTGTTTAATAAAAAAGTATACCTAAAAATCCTGTTTAGAAGATCACCAATCTCTTATCATTTCACTGAGATTATTTCCCACTATTTCTTGTTAAAATTTATTTTGAGTGCCAGATTTCATCAGATTTTCACCATTTCATGTAAGCCTCTACCACACAAAAGCAATGAACTGATTAATAAATGTTAAACAGTAAATTCATACATGAAAATATAAACCTTTATTGCTAAAGTTAAACAATATTAATACAGTTAGCCTCAAGAAATTCATGTTTCTGCAAGGACTCTATGGGTAATAGGTGTTAAACCATTCACGAGTATATGGCTGTAAAGGCCCCCACCAGAGGGGCACAGCAGGTTTTTGAGACTCTCATGTACCTGCTCTGTGGTTGGTTTGATTCTCCAATTTTACCACCTTCTTTCTGAGGCTAGACCTGGAGTTTTCCCTTAATTCCTTGGCTTTACTTCTGATTTAGGCTTCGTGACACGTGTCAGACTTCTAGGATTCCTGTACTGGTCTTTGAGCTGCTTCATCAGCTACCCCTCAGATTGCTAAGGCTAGATTTCTCAAGTCAGCAGGTGTCTGTACCTGAATTCTTTTTTGTCACTGCTTGACTTGACTAAGCTTGGAGTTGGCTGTGCTTTGTGTCCTAGTTTCAGTAAAACTCCATGAGAGCAGGGACTGACCACTTTACAGTAACAGTCTAGCAATTTCAGAAATGAGCTATGGAAAGCAGAAGAGGGAGGTTCCAAAGGTATCCTAGAGTGAAAATTTTGGTATAGTCAATAACACCTACACGTTTTCTTAGTCTTTAGTTTAAATATTAGTTGCTGGGTTTACTTAAAGAAAATTGCAGCTTCTTTCCTAATTTTCTTCTAGGCTTTATTTTTATTTTTTTGTTTTTAAAATTTATTTGTTTATTTTTGTCTGTGCTGGTCTTTGTTGCTGCACGTGGGCTTTCTCTAGTTGTGGAGAGCGGGGGCTACTCTTCATTGCGGTGCATGGGCTTCTCATTGCCGTGGCTTCTCTTGTTGCGGAGCCCGGGCTCTAGACACGCGGACTTCAGTAGTTGTGGCTCGCGGGCTCTAGAGCGAAAGCTCAATAGTTGTGGTGCACAGGCTTGGTTGCTCCACAGCATGTGGGATCTTCCTGGACCAGGGCTTGAACCCGTGTCCCCTGCATTAGCAGGCGGATTCTTAACCATTCCGCCACCAGGGAAGTCCTTCTTATAGGCTTTAATTTGCAGAATGGAATGACATTCTTGCTCTTCACATTTTTGGGAAAGAATGGAATAGAGTGGTTGAATTAAGAAAAAGAAGTAACATTGTGAAGTAACCCAGTGATTTGAAGCTATGTGGCTTTGATTGGAGCCTCATTTCAAAGAGGATGGCTCAGTAAGTAACACAGGCAAATCAAATCAGTGGACATTTTATTAATTTGTCTCATAAAAAAAGAGTCAATCAGTATCATACCTACGGGAATATTCACATAGAATCAGATTCAAATATGATTAATTAAAAGGAATTTCCAAGAGTAGCTCAGCATAATGCCAAATTAAAGAGTGAATGCACCTGAGGAGCTAGACGCACTAAGGGAATTCAGGAAGAAGCTGTGGTTAGTACCAGCAAGAGTCTTGGGGAATGAGACTCAAGGTCAGAGATTAGAATCAAGAAAAGTTGGATAAATTTTACTAGTTCCAAAGAACAATGCTCAAAGAAGACAGAGGCAAAAATCAAGAAAAATCAGAAGAAGATGTATTAAGTGTGTTCTAAGGCTCTGGGGCCTGCTTACATTGATGACCTGGTGGGAGCTACCTAGGGTAGCATATGAGACAGAAAGACCTGGAAGCCACAGAGGGCCAGGAACCTGGGAGAGAGGTGAAAATGTAGCCAGGAAAGGACTCCAGATTGAAAGCTGAGAGGAATTGAATTAGGTAATAATCTGGCAGGACCAGAAGAAGATGGAAATTTTGGTTGGGTATCAATGTTAGTATGTTGAAAAATGTAGGCTGAGGTTTGGGTGCACTCTGGGGTGATCTTGAAGTAATCATGCAGAATAGACACTGAGCATTCACTCTGAGTGAATTTACTAGTTCTGTTCACACATGTGTTTTGTGCATCTGTTGTGTAAGCCACACTAGAGTTGACATTATGGGAAAAAACGGAAGCAAATGAGACATGTCTCTTGTCCTTGTTTTAGTCAGTATGGTCAGGATGTAGCCTGGTACCTCACAGGCACTTACATATTTTTTGACTGTCTTTTTTTGTGTCCTGGTCACAGTTGGGATACTGGAACCAGCTCATACGGCACAAGAGCTGTTTGTTAGCATCTCTTCCCAACTCTATGTGATGACATGTTAGAAGCTTGAAATTGACCATGATGGTAGTATTTTCATCACAGGTGGAATTTTTGGATTAGTGATTATCTAGAGGATATGAATGGCTCTTTATTATTTTTCCTATGAAAAGTGGAAGCATTGTTTTTCTTTCTATCCTTAGAAAGGGTTCCTTTCATAAATGCATGCAAACTGGGTCTTGGCCCACCACCTCTTAGGTTAGACATTCAGGGTCATTTTATATCTGCAATTTCAGATGCACTAATTTGCTAACTTTGAGATTAGAGCAGGAATAACCTCAGTGCTCTGTTAATGCCAATTACTTCTGAAACAGCCAGACTAAAGACAGATAAGAGTCCCCTGATGACTGATTAAAATATGGTATCCTGAAAATTAAATGTCTAGTTTGAGCACAGATGTAGCACAAAGATTTGTTATCTGAATTGACTCAGATTGAATGCTAACATTGGGAAAACTCACAAGGAATAATATAATTGTTATACTCCCCCAGTAGGAATAAAAAAGAAAGAACTTCATACTTCTGGGACATGTTAAAGTCAAGAAAATTGGGATTGAAATCTTGTGATGAGCTTTTAAGTCATAAAACTTACTAATAAGAGGGCAGAAGTCAAAATAGCAGAACTAAGGATGTAATTAAAATTTCTGTGATGATACCCCCTTAGTCTAATGTTACCATTTGATTTGTGCTTTTCAAATAGTGTTATTTATAACTCACAATTTTCATAAGAGAGCAAAAGAACTTTCTGTGGTGGGCTCACTTCGTTTTGGTCAATGCTTCTATCTCCTGGTGCCATCTAGAATTTGGATAAGGACCTATTTTTAAGGCATAAAATTGGAAAAGATTTCAAGAGATTAGAAAATGATTGATCTAATGGAATTGATATCAGACTTGGCAGCAGGCTTTAAACATCCAGTTTCTGTTTTAATTAATGAAATATCAACATATGGATAATGTTGAGGAATGGAATAAAGAATCAGGAAAGGAATATTTGAATTGTCACTTGTTTAAGCTATATCATAAATGCTAAAATGTAGGAAATAGCTGCATTCCTCGAAGGTTATAAAAATATCAAATGAATTTATTTTTTAAATTAACATTGTATTTTAAATTATTTGTTTATTTTTATTGAAGTATAGTTGATTTACAATATTTACAGTATTATATTAGTTTCAGGTGTATAACATGATTCAAAATTTTTATAGATTTACTCCATTTAAAGTTACTATAAAATATTGGCTATATTCCCTGTGCTGTACAATATATCCTTGTAGCTTATTTATTTTACACATAGGAGTTTGTACCTGTTAGTTCCTTACCCCTATCTTACCCCTTCCTACCCTCTCCCCACTGATAACCACTAGTTTGTTCTTTATATCAGGGAGTCTGTTTCAGAGTATAGTTTGCTTCTGTTCATTACCTAGAGGTCAAATCTGTCTCCTTTAGATCACAGGTTTACTTAAATTATAGCCCCAGGTAGTTTTCACCTACAGGTTTTTTTTTTTTTTTTTTCAGGCTGCTCTCACAGTTATTGGACCCTCATTCCAGTCTCAGCTTTAAGCAGTGAGGCTTAGTTTGGTCTATCACTCATGAGGCACTTCTGTTCTTTTATTCACCAGAATCTAAGACAACTGGCTACTTCTGCTAATTTCTACTCCTGAACTCTGAAGCACCAGAAATTCTTTAATGTATTATATTTATATAATATGCAAAATTTTGTGTATTATATGGAATCATATATATATGAATCTGTAGCACTTAGCTTCTAGCAGAGTGCATGACATTAAGTAGCCACATATTAAATACTTATAAGGTTGAAGTTGATTGACTATATTATGAACTTGGTTACTAAGTTATCATAGTAAAATTTTAAAAATTTTACCAATGAGGTTTTTCCAAATGAGATTTTCTTTGTTAAGCATTGTAATTCTGTGTTTAGCTAAAATTATACTGAAGCAAATTTATTTTCATGAAAATAATGTACTTTTATGTTGGCAATCCAAACTCCATTCTTTGGCTTTAAATGAATCAAAATGATTGTACTAGATTTTCAAGATCTTAAACAAGGTCTGAAAGAATCAACAAAGATACTAAATAGCACACTTACAGGATAAAATTTCCTTTTGGGAAAATAAAATAAAAATTATTTTTTTAAGGAAGTCATCTGATAATTTTACACTAATGTGTTCATAGTTGGTGATCAAACTTGTGGAAATATTCTGGAAACCTCAAAAATATGGTAAACAACATACTATTTATCTGAAAGTTAAGGGAGGTCATGTCAGAAAAAGAAGATACTTGTGAAGCCATAAGCTTTGCATTGCACATAGAGTTGCTCTTAATGGTCTAATATTAATTTAAAGCAAATTTAATTTAAACTTTGAACATATGGACTGTTATTTAATAAATTTTAGAGAAAATAGATTAAAAGAATTGAGGAAAGGAAGGTGGTGGGAGATAAGGAAGCTCATAATAGCCTTTGACTCTCAAAAATAATTTGTGGTGCATGTTTTTATGTTAAATGAATGAAACAATGGAAACAACATGTTTATATTGATACTATCAGAAAAAGAGCAAGTGCTTCCAATACAGTCACAAATACAGAATAGTCAATTAGAAACTCCATATGCTGAGAGTCATGAGAACATCACTGTATTAAAACCAAGTGTGCTATCATATTTGCTTTCTGAGACTGCCATAACAATTAAACACAAATTTGGTGACTTAAAAGGGCAGTTTATTTTCTCACAGTTCTGGAGGCCGGAAGTTGGGCAGGGCTGAACTCCCTTTAGAGCCACTAGGAGAGATTCTCTTCCTTGCCTCTTTCAGCTTCTAGTGCCTGTTGGCATTCCTTGGGTTGTGGCTGCATCATTTCACATCACCTCCTTCTCTGTGTGTCTCTAAACTCCATCTGCCTCTCTCATAAGAATACTTGTGATGGCATTTGGTGTTTACCCAGATAATACAGGATAATCTCCTTTTTTCAAGATTCTTAACTTAGTCACATCTTTTGCCCTATAAAGTAATATTCACTCTTTTGCCATGTAAGGTACTATTCACAGATTCTAGGGATTAGGATGTTGTATTGATTTTCTAGTACTGCCATTACAAAATACCACAGATTTGGTAACTTAAACAATAAAAGTTTATTGTTTCACGGTCCCGGAGGCTAGCAGCCTGAGATCAAGGTGTTGGCAGGTTTGATGTCTCCCAAGTCTCCCTCTTTGGCTTGTAGACTACCCCCTTCTCATTGTGTCCTCATGTGTTCTTTCCTCTCTGCACATGTGTCCCTGGTGTCTCTTTGTGTGTCCAAATTTCCTTTTCTTATAAGGACACTAGTTAGTTTGGCTCACCCTAAAGGCCTCATTTTAACTTAATTTCCTCCTTAAAGACCTTTTCTCCACATACAGTCACATTCTGACATACTGGGAGTTAAGGCTTCAACGTGTTAATGTAGGGGGCACAATTCAGCCCATGCCATACATGAACATATATTTTTTGGGCCACCATTCAGCCCATTACAAATATGTAACTTTTGATGGAAATCATAAGGGAAGAAAGCTAAATATAATTTATTATGCTCCATTCACCAATGCAGACAAATGTAATACATTTATGAGGTAGTCTCATTAATATAGTTAAAATTTCATGGATAAATAACTCTATCAGGAGCTTCTGACAATTAACTAGAAAAATCACACAGAACAGTCATTTCTCAATGAGGCAAGATTAAATGTTAGCATATTGCAAAATCTCACACTGGTATTTATTTGGGAATATAAAGAAAGTTTCCCCTTTCATTTATGGATTTATAGATACACTTGTGAAGATTACAATAGAAAAGAATTCTCCCTTGGCTAAAGGAAAACATGTAATTTAAGTTGAGGTGTAATTTATACTATATGCTGCAATTGCCTGAATTTAATGATAAAATAAAGTAAATTCCAATACACTTTCCTGGGAATCATTCCAGCTCTCAATAATCTGTTGCATTGGATGCCAGGAAGTGGCTGTTCATAGAAAGATGGCCCAAAGTCCACATCTACACACACAAGTAGGTTGCTTTCATAGTAGCATTATCTTTGATTACAAAGAAAGTGAACTGACGTTATTATATATATTTGCAGAGATATATCATGCAGGTACCATGTACATGCAACCGGGACACCTAAGAACATAAAAATTACAAATATAAAAAAATCATACCAATATAGCAGAAGGAGTAACACTCCCAAACTCATTCTATGAGACCACCATCACCCTGATACCAAAACCAGACAAAGATGTCACAAAGACAGAAAACTACAGGCCAATATCACTGATGAACATAGATGCAAAAATCATCAACAAAATACTAGCAAACAGAATCCAACAGCACAGATCCAACAGATCCAATCCAAAGGATCATATACCATGATCCAGTGGGGTTTATCCCTGGAATGCAAGGATTCTTCAATATATGCAAATCATCAATGTGATACACCATATTAACAAATTGAAGGAGAAAAACCATATGATCATCTCAATAGATGCAGAAAAAGCTTTCGACAAAATTCAACACCAATTTATGATAAAAACCTTCCAGAAAGTATGCATAGAGGGAACTTACCTCAACATAATAAAGGCCATATATGACAAACCCACAGCCAACGTCGTCCTCAATGGTGAAAAACTGAAACCATTTTCACTAAGATCAGGAATAAGACAAGGTTGCCCACTCTCACCACTCTTATTCAACATAGTTTTGGAAGTTTTAACCACAGCAGTAAGAGAAGAAAAAGAAATAAAAAGAATCCAAATCAGAAAAGAAGAAGTAAAGCTGTCACTGTTTGCAGATGACATGATACTATACATGGAGAATCCTAAAGACTGTACCAGAAAACTCATAGTCAATGAATTTGGTAAAGTGGCATATACAAAATTAATGTACAGAAATCTCTTGCATTCCTATACACTAATGATGAAAAGTCTGAAAGAGAAATTAAGGAAACACTCCCATTTACCATTGCAACAAAAAGAATGAAATACCTAGGAATAAATCTACCTAAGGAGACAAAAGACCTGTATGCAGAAAACTATAAGACAATGATGAAAGAAACTAAAGATGATACAAACAGATGGAGAGATATACCATGTTCTTGGATTGGAAGAATCAACATTGTGAAAATGACTCTACTACCCAAAGCAATCTACAGATTCAATGCAATCCCTATCAAACTACCACTGGCATTTTTCACAGAACTAGAACAAAAAGTTTCACAATTTGTATGGAAACACAAAAGACCCCGAATAGCCAAAGCAATCTTGAGAAAGAAAAATGGAGCTGGAGGAATCAGGCTCCCTGACTTCACGCTATACTACAAAGCTACAGTAATCAAGACAGTATGGTACTGGCACAAAAACAGAAATACAGATCAATGGAACAGGATAGAAAGCCCAGAGATAAACCCATGCACATATGGTCACCTTATTTTTGATCAAGGAGGCATGGAGAAGAGATAGCCTCTTCAATAAGTGGTGCTGGGAAAACTGGACAGCTACATGTAACAGAATGAAATTAGAACACTCCCTAACACCATACACAAAAATAAATGCAAAATGGAGTAAAGACCTAAATGTAAGGCCAGACACCATCAATCTCTTAGAGGAAAACATAGGCAGAACATTCTATGACATAAATCACAGCAAGATCCTTTTTGACCCACCTTCTAGAGAAATGGAAAAAAAAACAAAAATAAACAAATGGAACCTAATGAAACTTCAAAGCTTTTGCACAACAAAGGAAACCATAAACAAGACCAAAAGACAACCCTCAGAATGGGAGAAAATATTTGCAAATGAAGCAACTGACAAAGGATTAATCTCCAAAATTTACAAGCAGCTCGTGCAGCTCAATAACAAAAAAACAAACAACCCAATCCAAAAATGGGCAGAAGACCTAAATAGACATTTCTCCAAAGAAGATATACAGATGGCCAACAAACACATGAAAGAATGCTCAACATCATTAATCATTAGAGAAATGCAAATCAGAACTACAATGAGATACCATCTCACACCGGTCAGAATGGCCATCATCAAAAAATCCAGAAACAATAAATGCTGGAGAGTGTGTGGAGTAAAGGGAACCCTCTTGCTCTGTTGGTGGGAATGTAAATTGATACAGCCACTATGGAGAATAGTATGGAGGTTCCTTAAAAAACTAAAAATAGAACTGTCAGGAGCATTTTAAAACCACATATATTGCCATTGCAGTTTTGTTACTAAATTCAAGATTTTGATACTGAATTCAAGACATTAAAAATGTCATCTTTTAATGTTTTTATATTGTGTCAATCAATACCAGTTAGTGCTTGCTTTGGCAGCACATATACTAAAATTGGAACCATACAGAGAAGATTAGCGTGACCCTTGTGCAAGGATGGCACACAAATTCGTGAAGCGTTCCATGTTTTTTTAACAATAGCCAGGTCATGGAAGCAACCTAAATGTCCATCAACAGAGGAATGGATAAAGAAGATGTAGTACATATATACAATGGAATATTACTCAGTCATAAAAAGGAATGAAATTGGGTCATTTGTAGAGACATGGATGGACCTAGAGACTGTCATACAGACTGAAGTAAGTCAGAGAAAAACAAATATCATATATGAACACATATATGTGGAATCTGAAAAAATTGGTATAGATGATCTTATTTACAAAGTAGAAACAGAGATGTAGAGAACAAATCTATGGATACCAAGGGGGAAGGAGGAATGGGATGAACTGGGAGATTGAGATTGACATATATACACTATTGATTCTATGTATAAAATGGATAACTAATGAGAACCTGTGTAGCACAGGGAACTCTACTCAGTGCTCTGTGGTGACCTAAATGAGAAGGAAATCCAAAAAAGAGGCGATATATGTGTGTGTGAATAGCTGATTCACTTTGCTGTACAGTATGAACTAACACAATATTTCAGAGCAACTATACTCCAATTAAAAAAATCAATACCATTTAAAATTTTAACTTGTATGTCTAACATATTGGTTATCTTTTTTAGTTTTGTGCTTGTTAAATTTGAAAAGCACACTTTCCTACTCTTTGCATAGGTCACTGCAAAAAATATTGACCAGAATTAGACCAAGGGTAGTTACCCTGTTAGAGATTTACTTTAGGTAGTACTGCATCATTCATCAATATTATTAACATGCAATTATTTAAATAGTGGCTAATCTGGGTACCATACAGTTAGTTGTATCAGCTCTGGTTTTGAGATAATGTGATTTTATGCTCTGGCCTCTGGTCTGAGGCTAGTACAAAAAGAGGTCTATTTGTGTTATTCATTCTCAAAATAGAAGACCTGGAACCAAAAACACAACCACTTTAATGCCACAGCAAATTGTGAAAAGTCTAGTTAGTTTCACAAATCTTTACCTGTGACTTTCTAAAATCAAATTAGGAAGAAGGCAAGGGCAAATGTAGTACAATTTTAGTTTATAAAAAATGGTTAAAAATTTGAAAAAGCAGGCATATTTTCTCTACCATAATAATTATGGGAAAATCTCTCTTACTAGTAATGTCTCAAAATTTGCTTCTTAAACCATTCAAGAAGATTATTTTTATACCTGCCTTCTGGAGTGATTTATTTTTGAAGGGTGGTAAATTGTATATTTACGTGTTTGTTACCCGAACAATGAACAGTTTCTCCACATTGTGTTTTGCTGCCAAATTAATTTATTTAGTAATAGATAAACTTTCTGTGTCAATTAGGAATCCTGGTTGAAGGATCAGACCCTGACTGGGGAATTTACTGGAATGATACTAGTGGGGAGGGAAATATTCATGAGAAGGGGCAGGTGGTAGGTAGGTAGGGGTGCTGTCTAAAGAGTCAGGGGCATAGCAAGCTGTCCACAGCCAGAGTGACCAGAAGCAGCCATGAATGACCGCCAACTGCACCTCTGTCTTCTCACCCTCCTCGGGATGGAATTCAGTGTCTTGAGAGTTGGCTTCTGATTGGCCAAGCTTACATCATGAGCTTTCTCCCAGCTATATCCTGGAGAAGAATCTGTTCCTCTTTTCTTTCATAGTGAAGCCCGATTGTATTAATTTTCCAGGGCTGCAGTAACAAAATACCACAGACTGCGTGGCTTAAGCAACGGAAATTTATTTTCTTGCAGTTCTAGAGGCTAGAAATCCAACATTGAGGTGTCAGGAGGGTTGGTTCCTTCTGAGGGCTGTGACGAAAGAATCTTTTCCAGGCCTCTTTTCTTGGTTTGTAGATGGCCAGCTTCTCCATGTATCTTCACTTAGTCTCCCCTCTCTATGTGTCTGTGTCTAAATGTCCTCTTACAAAGACAGCATTCATATTGGATTAGGGCTCACTCTAATGATGCTATTTTAATTTATATCTTTAAAGACCCTATCTCCAAATATAGTTACATTCTAAAGTACTAGAAATTAAGACATCAACACATGAATTTGTGTGGGTGTGTGTCGGAGGGGCACAATTCAGCTTATAACACTGGCATTGCTCTTCCATTGACACAGTACAATGTGCAACTTACCCCAAACAAAAACTGGGTTGCTCTTACAAAGAGGGATGGCTTCGGAGCAGCTAAAAAATGGTAAACATCATTCTACGTTTTTTTTTTGTAACCATATTTATGGAAATTAATTTTTATTCCTTTAAATTGCAAGAAAATACTATGTACAGAAAACTTGAAAATCTAAAAAAAATCAACCACATGTAATATTCAAGGTTGGTAAGGGTAGAAGAAAATGAACATGTCCTCTCTACTGGTGGGAATGCAGGCTTTTATATGCCTTGCTATCATTCTACTTTTATACACTGCTGAAGTGGAGTTGTGTCACTTAAACCTCTCTTCAAGAAAAAATTTGCTGTTCAGGTGCAATAAGTGCAGTTAGCAGACAATTTCCTGCTGTTATTGGCTTCAGCTTTCAAGCTATGGCTCTGCTCTTTTCGGGCAGCCTCCAGCCAATGAGTGAGCATGGCAGGGGGTACTAGGGCCTGGCCATTTCTGTCCAATCCTGACCTCCTCTAATAGGCACTCTTTGCTTCGGAGCTGCCTTTTAGTTTGTCTAAGACTTGGTCAAATCTACATAGTGATCTGAGCTTTGTTTTCTCGCTGTCTTTATTTTTCATAATTCTTTGTTACTCCGTTCATGGGTTTGCAAATCTTTGTGCTTTTCAGTGATGTAAACCTTGTGGTTTTAATGTAATATTTGTTTTCTTTCATTATCTTATCCTTAATGACATCATGGAAATTTTGTTGTATATTTTTCTGAAATCGGTTAAGTTATATTATTGGCAGTTCACTATCTTCAAGCCTAATTTGGGACTCCTTAAATTAGTGACTCATTTAAGGCCCAGATAAAAGTAGGGGAGAGAGATAGAGACAGAAAACAGGGAGATGTCTCCCTGTGAGTATTTGTATGGTAGAATATAAAACTGAGGGACTATTGGTGACCGTGGTCTGTGCTATGAACTTACGAGCAGAAGAAGGACTGAAGTTAGAAGAGTCAAGCAGATAGAGAAAAGTAGACTGAGAGAGGGAGAGTCTGTTCTGGCTCCTTACAGAAGGACTAAAGGACTCTTTGGTCCGGTCAGGGATAGGGCATCCGGTCCCAGCTCCATTTCTGAGTCTAGGCTGATCTTCACTCTGGCTTTGGTGCAACCCTCTAGAAGTCTTCTAATGAATTCCCTTGACTTTGCATCTATTAGTTTAAATTGGGTTGCCATGTTTTGCAACTCAGAAAGTTCTCTCTATCACAGAGCGTCAGCACTTTGCATAACATAATAGGCACTCAGAAAATTTTAGTAAAATCTACACCTTGTTGCATTTTTTAGGTCTTTCAACTATGTCTTCTTGGTGGTCACAAAACTTCTTTTATTGTTTGAATTTATACAGTCTGAAGCTATAGATATGTGATAATGCTAAGCGCAGTGTTCTGCAATCTGTTGTCACTTATGAAATATTACTTAGCAAAAATAATAACAGGGATGGGGGAGAGAGACTATTGGACTAATATTGGACTAAAGGAAAAAATTTCCTCTTCATTAAAGAATTAGATTTTAGGTAAAGAATTTTTGTTTATCTGAAGAGTTCATTTTCCAGTTATTCTTTGCTAGGGCAAGGTTTTACAGTGGGGCAGGGGAACTAGACAGAAACAGCTTCCCTAACTGAGCTCTGAATCTGTACATAGACCAGCAGAGAAATTGTCAATGGAGTTGACAATTGTCAATGGAGTTCAAACTATCTGAGAAGAAGGGTGGCATTCTTTTATTTGGATGTGGTCCCTAGGTCACCTGAGAACATGGGTTTCTTCATGTAGTCCCAAAATGGGACGTAATATTCCACAGAGAACGCTAGAGGCAAAAATTCAGAGGAATTAAAATTGGTAGACGTGGATGAGTCTGTTCTTACAATGATCTAATGGTCCAAATATACTGAAACCTAGGTCTCTGAGGATAAAAGTGCTTAGTTTGACCTCAGACACCATGAGAGCATCTTCTGTCCTAGGTAGCAATCCAGGGTATCTTTCCTTCCCTAGCCAATATCAGGCTAGATTTCCTCTTCACTAAGAGATGAGCTTTGATTTTCGCCCTGCTTTTTCCAGGTGTTTCACACTCATATGCTGATCTGGAGCCTTCATGTTGATCCCTGAGGGCAGGCCTCGTCTTGAATATGATTTAGGGGATTGACTGGAAGTCCATGCTCTGACCATAGGTCTTGGAGTCACCTTCCAAGTTCTCTGAGATGGCTCCTCAGCATCTTGGCAGCAACATCTTATCCTTTTTAATCTTGTCACTCTGTGCAACGAGGCATAGGGGTCCTGAACTTGTTCTCCTGATCATTTTGTTGCCATTAGGAAATGAGTGAGCTCTGCCTTTCTGCCTTTTTTCAGCTGTTGTTTTTAATGATTCCCGACTTCCTCTCTGATCCTGGAACCTGTGAGTGGAAAATGTAAGACTATGAAGAATAGAAGCTGGTGGTGTTTTCCAAGTGCATATGCAGGCTGTATTTCATCTATTAATTCATGATGATGGTGCCCACAAGGGCCAGAGGGATCTTCATATCATCTCCAAGCCCTTTTAACAGCTGACAAAAACCAGATCTTATAATGAACAAAGAAGATAGGGTTTTCCATATATAGCCCATGCAGCTCATACCCAGGGCCTGTGAGATTTCTGATGGAATTCTCTCTCAATTATTATAATGAAGCTACATGGTTAATGCTGTCACTTGGACATTGATAGAAAAAAATGTGTGCTTGACTAGACTCTTAAGTGTAATGTCTAAGACAAGATAATTGCAAGCACATCTTACTAATTCTTGATTACCTATTAATGGAAGAGAACAAGTAGATGTTTTATTTTGGAAAAAAGTGAGTAACACATCATTCTGCAGTGCCAATAGGTCATACAAGCAATGGGAAAGAGTGGTGGACACAGGGCTTTGGAGATCCTTTCCTCTGACTTTCAGTGCCAGTTCTGACCCTTTCTGATGGTGTGACTCAACCCCTCTAAACTGGTGATAGTCTTACCTATCTCATAAGGTATTTTTGCTAGAATTACATATGATAATGCCTATAATTTAAAAATATTTATAGTATTACATTATAAATCCAAATATTTGTAAAAACATCTTGCATATTGTTTGGTGCCTGATAGAGGGTAATTTATTCATAAAAACTTCTTGAGCACCTACACTATATACAGGCAGTTTGCTAGTGCAGGGGATGAGAGGACAGATAAGTCACAGTTCTTGCTTCCAGAAGGTTACAGTCTAATCAGAGAGAAAGATATATAAATAGACATTTTTAGTGCAATGTGGTGAGGGCAATCACAGAGAAAGACATAAGGAAGTTAGAAGCACAGATGAGAGACGTGTAACAAGGCTGGAGGTGGAGGTGGGATCAGGGAAGTCTCTGGGAATAAATGCCTGAGCTGATAGTGAGCCAGAAAATAATGAATAAAGATGAGATATATCCATTTTCAAGATGATATCACATTCAATATTATATGAGTTTACTTTTTATTTTCTTTAATTCACATTGAATCACCAACATTTTTCATATTTTTG
This sequence comes from Lagenorhynchus albirostris, assembly GCF_949774975.1. Lineage (NCBI taxonomy): Eukaryota > Metazoa > Chordata > Mammalia > Artiodactyla > Delphinidae > Lagenorhynchus > Lagenorhynchus albirostris. The sequence continues at coordinate 60,920,376 of NC_083107.1, forward strand.
GTCAATTATTGGTGGTTCCAGGACTCAATTTGTTGGTGTTAGGGAAGGAGGAACCAAATTTATGGACCATTGTGGGTTTATAATTGCATATTAAAATTCTTCACATTGGTCTTTAAAAGACCAGCCAAAAGACTAAGAAGAAAAAAATAAGACTAGAAAGACATTAAAAGTGGGAAATATCAGGTGTTATGAAATTAGACTCTGGGAAGTATAAACTGGAGGGAAAATTAAGGCAGTAAATATTACTGGTATGTCCACATACCAGTAATCTTGCTTTCTTGGGGTGGAAGCTGCCTAGCAACAGAGGCACCACTAGGCCCACTCTCCACAACTGGTCAGCCGTTTAAGGCTGGAGTTGTTGAGATCAGGGGTTACAGTTTAGGCCCTCCCTGGTTTAGAGCAGTTTACAGATTATTTAAAACTAAGTGCTTTAAAGTCCTGGGACACGCAGGACCCAGAAGACTCAAGGCAGAGAGCTCTGGGAGTTGGTTAATAGTATGCAGCTTTGTTGCCAGTTAAATAGATTTTTGTGGACTAACCTTGGAACTTTACCATCTTTATAACTTTTGACAATGGGTAAATTCATTCTAACTACCAACAGGCGTTCAGAACACAATCCAGCCATAAGATAGAGTAACTTAACCATGTCTTTTTCAGGCCTTGAGGTAAGTCTATGGAAGTCTGGAGTTTGTACCTAAAATTCGTAAATGCCATTTAGTGATTGTTTCTTCATTTTTGTGCTCTGTTGTTAATACATTTCCTGAGTATTGCATCTCTAGAATCCTCTCAATGCCTTTTCAATTAACAATTTGGTTGAATAAAAAATCAAGTAGCATTTATGGGATTAAGTGTATAGGGCATTTTGCTGAGTAGGTTTATAAAATAGAGTTCTGAATTTCAAGATGCTTGCACCATAATATCATTCCAAGAACAAACCAACCCTTGGGCCAGGCCTTCAGGAAATCCAAACATCTGGATTAAAAAATATGTCAGGAACAATCAATCATCCAGTTTTGTCAACATGATGCCAAAGACCTAGATTATTGAAAAGATTTCCAATCAGATGTTATATAGTCTGTGGATGTACCTAGAATCAAAACTAAAAACACACACCAAGGAATAACATGCATCAACAGTTTTCCATTTGAGCCCATTGCATACATTTTTGCTTTTTGAGCTGGAACAAGGAGAAAGTTAAGTTCAGAATTTATGCAGATGATGGAGGTTTTTTTCCTTACAGTGACCTGTAAGATAGTCATTAAAGAATAACTAAAGAATATTTCAATAGTATGTTGAAAACATACTAGGTGTTAGCAGAAGCAATATAGAATTTTGGCGGACTCTATGTAGACTGTTTATTTGGGATTGTACAAACTGAGAAGCATTTAGTCTTTTACAGGAAACAAATGGAATTTTTTGGTGTTGTTTTAGTTTAAAAAAGCTCTATTTTTGAAATGTTTTAAAATGTATTTATTTTATAATAAAGCAAAAATACTTTTAAGTGCTAACAGCTACCATTTATTGAGCACTTACTAAGTGGCTTGCTCTGTACTAAATACATTTCCTGAAATAAACTCAGGAAATATGTACTGTTGTTACCCTTCTCTTCCAGATTAGAAAACTGAGGCACTGAGAAGTTCAATAATTACTCAAGATTTCACAACTCTTAGATAGTAGAGTTGGGATTTGAAGTCAGGCAGTTCATCTCCAGAGTCTGCCTTATCCACTCAAGTAGACTGTATTCTAGCAGCCCTGCCCTGGGAATCTGGGGCAAATCTGAAGTAGGTTAACAAGGTCTTCAATAGAACAACTGGCAACAACAATGGCAATAATAATGGTAAATAAATATTGAGGACTTAATATGTTATAGTGATTTTATCTTTATCTCTAATTTTTAATACTCCTCTTACATTAATACATTGTACAGATAAGGACGCTGCAATGTGGAGAGGTTGGGTAATGACCAATATCACCATGTTCTTACGTGGTGGAGCCAGGAGTGATTCCTGGTCCGGGGTCAGATTATTAAAACACTAGGCTCGTGTCTTCACTCCCTGCAGTTGTCACAGTGTTTTGGGGTCCTCTGTGATGCAGGTACCCAAGAGATGTTCTGGGTATCTCCTTTGGTCACTCTTCTCAGTCCTCCTACATCCCTTTTAGGCAGCTCTTTCTCTTGGTCCCGTTCATGGTCTAATTCTTAGGAGTGTCTTATTCCATTTCCTTAGGGCTCTGTTCTCGAGAACACTGTGGTTGCCTGGGCTTGGATTTTTCCTTCAAGATAGAACTTGATGTTTAGCTATGGGGAGTGTGGTCACTTGACAGCCTCCAGCTGCTAATGCCTTCAGGACCCACTTCAGTTTTCCAGATGAAGCTATGCTCTTCCTGGGCAGTGACTAGCCAGCTACTGAGCACAGAGGTGCTAGGACCCGGCCGTTTCTACCTGATAAAGCGTTGTTCCACTGCTCCTCATTGTGTTGGCAAGACTTGGTCAGATCTGTGTGGTGATCTCATCTTTTCCCCATCCCATCCTGCTTCCTCTCCCTTTTTATTTCTCTCAAGCATTAAACCACCCTTTCTCCAGTCACAACACAATAAACCTCTTGCACTCCTAACATCATCTTAATGCCCACTTCCCAAGGGACCCATTGGTACTACAACTGAGTGGGTGATCTATCCAAGGCAGAAGATGAGTTTAAGTGGGGGTTGTGTGCTATCCATCTGTGGTAACACATTATTCACTGACAGGAGGTATCTGTCATTAAGCATAGAGTTGGAAATATGAATGGGAACCTTAGGAGTGTGATGGGGGAGAGAGAGAGAATGAGAGAGAGAACGAGAGACAGAGAATAAACACATGTGGGTGGTGAGCTCAAAGGAAGACTTTTAGGTAGATATTTAGTCTATTCTATTTATCCATAGGTCTGTCATTTAGCCCTTCTTTATTTACTCTTAAGCTATAGTGTTGAAGAACATTGTAATTCATAGGTTGAAATAAGCACAAAAACCCCATCAAAAGCACTAATTTTGGTTTTATTTTATTATCAATCTATAGTCAATTTTGAAGTACTCACAAAGTGCCTAGAACAATACCTGATGCACAGTAGTGAGTTCTCAATAAATATTTATTGAATAAATGAAAGAATGAATAAAAGTTTAAAAAATTCAACACATATACTTTTGAGCCAGTAAAAAGAGTTCTTCAGGATGGCTAATCATGACAGTTGTCAATAGATAGAAAATTTTCAGGCCGAATAAAAGGAAAACTTCATTTTGTACACAAAACCATTTACCCTAGCCAGACAGTATCCCACAGCATAGTTAACATCTGAAAGCCTGTATAAGGAAGTGGACTTAACTCCCACCCTCTGGGACTTGGATTGTAATAGGACTTCCTGGTCAAATGAAAAGTCAAGTCACTGTTGCGGCTGAGAAACCAAGGGTTGGCTTATGACGAGGGGAACCCCCAAAACAATCTGAATTTTCATACAATCTAAGAAAAATAGCAAGTTTTCCATGTATCTGGCTTCAAGTTATATAACTACTTCTTCAAATCAGAGAGCTGCCCAGAAGCCCTTCCTGTTCAGAAAATCTGGAGATGCCCCTGCATTCTTCTAAAAAGTGTATATGACCTGAATGGGTTAGAGGTTGTGTCGGCAGATTAGAGAACTCTCAGGGAAGCACCTTGAATTCTCAAAGGGAGGCAGTTATGGGATTGCAATTAAAGGTGGGAAGGGCTATGATTGGCTCACTTGGGAGACTCAGCTGACATTGGATTGAAGTTCTGAGACACAGCTGATACTAATGCTCCTTGTAAATTGTAATTGGTGTAGGAGTACTGCTATGCAAAATTCCTCATATAATCTCACTTTGTTTTAGTGTTTTGTGGTGTAACTTGGCGATGCAGTAGAAGACATAAGTATATCTTATCCTATTTGAGAAAGAATTTGGACAGCAATACAGTTTCGTTAAAAATTGGAGCAAATTGCAGTTTGAGGAGGCCAATATAAAATGGTAGAGAGGATAAAAGAAAATGGTGAGGGATTTCCCTGGTGGCGCAGTGGTTAAGAATCCGCCTGCCAAAGCTAGGGGACACAGGTTCGAGCCCTGGTGAGGGAAGATCCCACATGCTGCGGAGCAACTAAGCCCGTGCGCCACAACTGCTGAGCCTGCGCTCTAGAGCCCACGAGCCACAACTACTGCAGCCCATGCACCTAGAGCCCGCGCACAGCAATGAACACCCAACGCAGCCAAAAATAAATAAATTTAAAAAAAAGATAGTGGTGAGTAAAATAAATTGGAACAAGTGTGTTTTCATTGTATCAGATTGAAAAATCACTAACGTAATACTAGTTCTCCTTATGCATAATTAAATAAAATGTTCTTATATTAATTTATCAAATTGTAAGATTATTTTATGCAGTTTGAATGCCAGTGAAGGGTCTCACTGGTGAGGAAAAATGGAATATTTCAAAAGAAAAACATTGGATAAAGAATATTAAAAAAGGATATGTGAAAAATAATGAGGGATAGTCAGCTATGGCAAATATTTCATTCCGATATAATACAGCAAAGTTGATTTAAAGGAAATTGATAAGAATAAAATAAATTTAAATCTGAGATGTCAATCTCTAAACACTGTAACTTTTAAGGTAATGCCAACTAAATCATTTGTTACTGATGTCAGAACATTCAGGTACTTGGGGAAAATGTCATTTTAAAAATTATGCTTCTACTACGTACTGGTTATGAATTATTCAGTAAATGTGTGGGGGTGATATTATTTACAGCTCATTTCCTGCCAACTTCTGTTTTTCACTAAATTTTTCTTTTTTAAACTTGAGGCAGCTTCACAATGTAATTGGTAATAGAAGCAGATGGCGCATCTTTGACCCTTCTAGGCAATCAGTTATTTTCAAGATATGGGGACAGACAGCATGCACTAAAATCAGCCCTATCTTTTTTAGCTGTCAAAGAGTAGACTTGGTCATAAAATTTGAGTAAAGAACCTGAGAGATCTTCTAGTACAATTCTTGTATTTTACAGGTGAGAAAATGCTTGGTTAGAGAGGCAGTAAATTGATCAGTTCAAGGTCATGTAGGAAGTAAATAGGACCAGATCTCAGCCACTTGACTTAGTGTTAGAGTTTCCTTGCCCCCACTTCTAGTATCAAGGCTGTCTCTTCTGTTTGGGGAGATTAGAATATTTATATATTATATAAAATTATAAAACATTTTAAGCATCCTGAAAATTAGCAAAAATAATATAACTCTGGAGTACTTTCTCACTCAGTTCTGTCAAAACTTAAAACACTGCCATATTTTCATCAGCTTTTAAAAAATATATCTTGATAGCCTTTGTCTTCTTTTATAGATCAGAACAACTACATTCAATTTACACTGAAATGATAGCCATGGAGTGTTTTGGTAACTTTAAAAATCAATTACATAAACACTCTCAATTCCCTAAAAATAATAAATAATGAAAATGAAATATTATTACTGATATTAGTAATAAGTAGACATCATTGTTCTGCTTACTGTACGACAGGCACTTATTTACATGTATTGTATTATTTTATATAAAGTCACATTTTGTTATTCTCTGAGGGTTCAACTCATTTTCTTCTAGACAAAATTATCTATCTTTTGTTATTATTCTTTCTGGCTGAAATAGTAATGTGTTACGTAGGCCTGTTTTTTCTGTTGGGCCAAAAGGCCGCTAATAGCCTAAGCAGTTTATTTGTATGGGAAAAAAACAAGTGCTTTATTTTTTGGGTGATGCCACCTCCTGTTGAGCTCTTCAACTGCAGGAGCAGAACTGGTGCTAGATTTCTGTGTCTATTAGTCCCCTTAGTTGGCCATTCTTGTTTAGGGCCAACCCATACACTTTATGGTGGTGACTCTGATAGCCAGAAAGAGCACTCTTAAGGCTGGTGAGAAGTATTGTGAAAACATTTGAACCTGCTTTTGGATGGGTTTATTGAAATTATGTTTGAATATTGATTACACCCAATGATGTTCTGAAAATTCACATCAAAGAGAATGAGGAAAGCATGCTGTGAATGAAGGCTGGGCAGAGGAGAAGCTGGGAACCCATCCAGATTTTTCTCACAGAAATCAAGCCTTCCTTGAAACAGATCCTGAATCAAAATGTTTGGTTGTCAAAGCACATTCCTCCTGAGAATGAGATGGACTGAGAGCTAAAGCGACTGAGATGAAAGAAGTGTAATGTAAGGTAACAAAAAGTCTTGTCTGCCTCCAATAATTTCTACATCTTCTCCCTCCTGAAGTTTCCCCCACAGAGTACAATAAAGATGGTGACTTTGTCATCCTCACCCACCATGTCCATCACCTTATATTTCACCCATCTTATACTTCTCACCTTTCCCCAAATCAGGTAAAGACTTTCACATTTCCTGTCATTTATTCATGCCACTTATTTCCTGGCCTGAATTTCCTTTCTTTCCTTTACCTGGAAAACTTCTACTACAGTCAAGTTTCAGGAACGCAACTCAGGAATAGGGTAGTTAAATAGAGATAAACAAAACTACATATTTAGACTATTCTAATTTGGATCTCAAAAGTCTAAACTCAAAATAGTGTCTGCTACATAGTATGAACTCAAGATGTGTTAGTAGTTTTTCGTTATGGCAGCACACGGCGGCAAGATGGTGGTGCAAATTTCCAAGGAGAGGAAGTTTGTCACCGATAATATCTTCAAAGCTGAACTGAATGGGTTTCTCACTCAGGAGCTGGCTGAAGATGGATACTATGGAGTTCTGAGTTACACCAGCCATGACAGAAATCATTATCCTGGTCACCAGTATGCAGAATGTTCCTGGTGAGAAGGGCCAGCAGATCTGCAAACTGACTGCTGTGGTTCAGAAAAGATCTAGCTTCCCTGAGGGCAGTGTAGAGCTTTATACTGAAAAGGTGGCCACAAGAGGTCTGTGTGCTATTGCCCAGGCAGAGTCTCTGTATTACAGATTCCTAGGAGGACTTGCTGTGTGGAGGAGGGCCTGCTGTGGTATGCTGCTGTTCATCATGGAATGTGGGGCTAAAGCCTGCATAGTCATGGTAATGGGAAACTCTGAGGATATAGCACTAAATCCATGAAGTTTGTGGATGGCCTGATGATCTGGGACTCTGTTAACCACTATGTTGACACTGCCATGTGCCACGTGCTACACAGTCAGGGTGTGCTGGGCATCAAAGTGAAGGTCATGCTGCCTTGGGACCCAAGTGGTAAGATTGGCCTTAAGAAGCCCTTTCCTGACCTTGTGAGCATTGTGGAACCCCCAAATGAGATAACACCCACCACTCCCATCTCTGAAGAGAAGGGTGGGAAGCTGGAGCTACTTACCATGCCCCAGCCAGTACTCCTAGCATAATAGGGTATCCTTGGCAGCTGGATCTGGAGTCTGGATGTTACTCTGTAAAGACCTTTAATAAAATAAAATATTTTTTAAAGACCTGTGGACTGACTAGACTGTACATTCAGTGTTCAGACTGAGGGTCATGTTGCTCCATGGGAGCGTTACTTTTTTTTTTTTTTTTTGCATCAGCTTTTATTTTTTTAACATCTTTATTGGAGTATAATTGCTTTACAATGGCATGGGAGCATTACTTGATTGATTCTTAGAGCTGTCTGGCTCACAATGTTTCTTTGCTTTCCCTGAAATCCTCTTGGTTTCAATTGTATCTGTGAGGCAAGGGCCAGACAGGAGGACCCAAGCAGAGGTAACCAGAGAAGTATCCTGTTGAGGGGTAAATCTGGTGATGGTGTAAGCTGATTGCTAACAGGAAAGCACCTTGATTAACTCATCTGTAGTTCAGGATTATAGGTTTAGAAGAGGGATATGTTTAAGATGATTTTCTGTATTGCACATAGAAAATGAATACAGCAACCATTTTATTTGGGGGTTATTCAGAAAAAGATTAGTAGAATGAATGAAGTAGATAATGCTTTTTATGTTTAAGAGTCTTGATAATTTTTGTTGGACTATGAGGTCTTCTTCCGCAATATTTTACCTGCAGTTAGATCCTTGTGTAGTTTCATCCAAAAGCTTTTGAGATGCCATGAGCAGCACTTTACCTGAAGTGTAAACTTTACCACCATTGACCTGTGGATCACAGATTATATGTTTACCAGGCTCTGGTATACTTAGCTAGGCCTGGGCGCACTTGGTTGTGTCCTACTCTTACCTCAGGGTGTAGATCATGGCCCTTTTCTGTCTAGCCATGAACCAAAGGTCCTGCTTCTACAGACTGGCACTGGAAATTGAGATACTCCTGCCTTCTCTGACGTGGAATGCTCCTGTCCTGTACCATAGTTCAGTGGTGAAGGACATGGGCCCTGGAGTCAGATAGACTTGGGTGGGATTCTAGTTCCTTTATATCTAAGCTTAGTGAAGGTTTTCAACATCTCATTTGTAAATTAGAGCTAACAGTAAATTCCCGTATTGTGAGCATTAAATAATAATGTAGAAACCACTCAATATGGTGCACAAGGAAGTGATTAATACTTCTTTGACTTCTAAGATTCCCAATAGCCAATGTCCAGAGCCAGCTGAACATTGGCTGTTGGGATGCCCTACTAGGATTCTGGTTATTGACCTTTACATGTCAGACCTACTGTTGAGTAAGCAGTTCTCCTTGCAGTCTATCTTCCTTTTGTTTCTCTGTTCTCCTCTAGCAAGATCCTAACAAGGAAGGGATGGGAGGAGCACAGAAGCATCTCTCTGTCTCATAATTTGTCTTGGTTTTGGCCTCGGTAAGACAAAAGACATTGATTATTTTAGAACACAGTAATTAAGTAGGTAGGGTACAGACTGCCAATAATATCAAGAAAGCAATTTATTAAGCAGAGTAGGTGCTGTTGGTTAATAAACTGGCTTTAAACGAAAATTTGCCATGAGTGAGCCAAAATCTTGTATAATTTGTCTAAAGATAAGGGGGAGTTGACCTCATTTCTCAAGTGTTTCCAGATATTGTCCATAAATGAGCATAAAATAAATATTCTTGAAAATGAATCTAGGATTTTTTTTTTTTAATAAACTGTGACCCTTAAAATGATGCTCAAATCTTGAGGAAATAGCACTTGTGTTCAGCATATTTCATTGTCTCGCTCCAGTGATGGGGTAAAATGACCATAAATTTTACAGTCAGACAGGCATGGTGTTTAATTCTGCTCTGGTATTAACTTATTATCACTGAACCTTTGTTTTCTCTTAGGTGAAATAGCTTTAGTTTTCTCTATTTTACAAGATGGCTGTACAGATTAAATGTAATAATGCCTGTCAGGTTCCTTGTGTCATGCCATGCCCAATTTCTATCTTTATCTTTGTCTTCCAGACCTATACGGAGAGCATACTTACGTTAAATGAACTTAGTGAAAACACACAACTTATCTGAAAACTACTCTGCATTCATCCCCTCATACAAGAAACATCAATGTGATATAATGTTCTAAGATAGGACTTGCTGACTATCTGATCTTTTTTTACTTTGGGCAGTGCAACTCAAGTTATGAATAGGAAGGAGGGAAGTGAAGTGATTGAATTCATTGACTTGGATAAATGGGAAAAGGAGTGTTACTGAGCATATGCTATCATGAGTGAAGTTGTTACCATGTACTATTCATGGCACAAATAATTATTGAATGGCTAGGGCAAGGAAGGCACTGTCCTAGGTGCTGGGGGTATAACAGTGAATGAAACAGGTCAAGTTCCTGGCCTCATGAAACTTAAGTGCTAGTGAAGGGATACAGAAAATAAATAACTCAGTAAAAGATAGTGCTATAGAGAGTGATCATGATGTTAAGAAAAATAAAGCAAAATAAGAGGGGCAAGAAGTGCTGGGGTAGGTGTGGGATTTCTATCTTATGTAGGGTGGCCAGAGAAGGACTTTTTGATAAGGTGACATTTGGGCAGGGGTATGAAGGGAGTGAAGGAGAGTTTGGAGATGTTAAGCCTCAGAGTGTTCATCCGAGAGAAATAAGTTGCAGAGACTCTTGAGGAAGGAGGAAACATGGACTGTTAAAAGCTTTTATCAAGAAGAGTGGTGTGATTGGTGCAAGAATGAGAGCTTAAAAGATGAGATCAGAGAAATGAAGAATGAATGCACTGTTGTTCCACAGGAGCAGTTTGTAAGTTTGTGGAGTGTTTTGTGTTGTCAGAATGATTGAGGTATGCTACTGTTATAGAATGGGTGGAGGCCACAGATGCTAGATAGATGGGATGGTTCCGCACAGTGAAGAATTGTCCTACATCTTACCCACTTTTCACATATCTGAATGGGTATTTGTAGAGTGTAAGGCTGCCACATACAGTTGTGTGAGTTGTGGACTGCAAAATTTTTGGAAGCACCATTGACATGGACCTGTTGGCATGGTGTCCCCATAGGACTGTGTTGTGCACAATCTGTACAGCTGTAAGTGACATCCCTGCACATAGTAAAACACTGTTTATAGTTTCTGGAGTCTAAAACCTAACTCCGTTTTACGTGTAGACATTAACCTGGAACGGAAGTTGTAGAGCAGATTTAAGTTTTGGGTGTGTGGTTGACCCTATGATCGTCCCGAAATGATGCTATGCTCTGCAAGTGAAGGTGTTTAAAATCATGACTACCTTGCTCAGTATTGGCATTTGCTGCTGGTTCAGCTGAAATGGAAAGGAGTTGAAGCTGAGAGCGGGGGAGGTGTGGAGAGGGAAAAGTTAGGAGGAAGAAAAGCAAGAAGGAATTCATGTTTCTGCACATGTGGGGTTGTGTTTTACTCATTTAAAACATAATTAAGCGACAGGACCAAGTTCTTTTTATTAGGGATACCTTTGGATTTGGGGCCGCCTGCCCTCCCAGGTCAATGGGTTTGAGTGGTGGCCATGAAATTCACACTCATCATGTACCAACACTACAGCTTTGCAACAATGCTTCCTGTCATCTAACTTTGCCCATTCCAAACTCTGTCTGAGGACTTTCCTCTTACATCACATTTTCTGGGACATTGTATTAGTTTCCTCTTGCTACTGGACATATTACCACAGATTTAGTTGTAATCTAAACAACACAATTTTATTCTCTTACTGTTCTGGAGTTCAGAAGTCTGAGACACACTAACTGTGCTAAAATCAAGGTGTAGGTAGGGCCATGTTCTCTCTGGAAGCTCTAGTAGAGACTCTATTTCTTTCCCATTTCCAGCTTCTAGAGACTGCCTGCATTCCTTGGCTTGTGGCCCCATCCTCTATCTTCAAACCCAGCAGTGTAACATCCTCAAATCTCTTTTTTTTCTTTAACGTACACTCCTGTCTCCCTCTTATAGGGGCCCCTGTGATTCCATTGGGTCCACCTGGATAATCCATGATCATCTCCGCATTCCAAGATCCTTAACTTAATCAAATCTGCAAAGTTACTTTTGCCATATAAAGTAACATATTCATAGATTCTAGGGATTAGGGCATGTGTGTTTTGGGGGCACCATTAATTCACCTATTACAGAAATTGACACCTAAAATACCCAGGTCAAGGAGAGGACGGAGGTGGGGGTTTGGTGGTGATGGTGGCAGTGCTGAGCTAGCGCCACATATCCAGCAAACTGTGAACTGTTCAGACACACCATCATTTCAGACCAACCCCCTCCCTTCCCATGGTCATGATACCATCTTAGTGATGTGGACATTTTGGTAATCATTAGTGCTGATCATGAAATATTTTTAGTCCTCCCTTTGGGCACATGGACAACTTGCACTTCTCTGCCCTCTTAGGGTTAGGTGTGACCACGTGACTTGCTGTAATCAATGAAATGAGAACAGAAATGACAAATGTCAACTGTGGGCTGAGTTTTAAGGGCTGGTGCATGATTTGCTGTGTTCTCATTTTCCTGCCAGAGCAAACATGGCAGCACACAGATTAAATCTCCCTTGGTGTGGATTCCTGAGTGAAAGTAAATGGAGTAGGGCCCCCAGTAGATCCCTAAGGGACAAACACCCTGAATGATAAATGAAATTTCTTCTTTTAAGCCATTCAGATTTGGGGGTAATTTTTACTGCAGCATAACCTAGCCTTCCCTGACTGATATAGGCATCGTCCATAAGAAACCAATTTAGGGCTTACTCCCTATCCTGATCCTTCCCACCAAGGCACCATTCCCTGATACCCTCCCTATTTATCAAGGAAGTCTTTTAGGGCCTAATATAACCCGACCACTTAAATCCCAGTTTGGAGGAGGCTGTTCATCTATAGCTCCATTCACCTTTCCAAAATTTATAGACCAATGGTCAGAGTGAGCATGTCAGTCTGGTCTGAGAGAAGTACACTCATAATTGTATCTTTTAAAGACCACACAACTGTTCTACTCAGTAGCCACTGTGGATTTCCCATATAAAACTCCACTGCTTTCCTCCACCTAAAGCACTGAGTCACTTCTTTCTGCACCTCCTGGTACCACCATTATTCTAGTAGTTGGTAGAATTTCAGCTTGCCCTCTGACCTCTTTCTTCTGACCTATGGATACCAGCTGCCTGGGAGGAGAACAATGGGATGAACTTGTGGCAGCCGACTCCATCAGTCTTCCTCATGTGTGTCCACACCAGCCCTGGCCTCTCTGCTGAAATTCCACCAACTACACTAGAACCTAATAATTAGTGCTGATTTCCCTGAAACAGCCCAAATATGCTTGAAAGAGTTCCTCAGCTCCATTGGCCCCATTTCATGTATCAGCAGTAAAGGGTAGAGCCTGAAGAACAATCATGAGGATGTACCTCTGACTTAGGAGTGCACCAGCCTTGGAAAACTCAGACCCAGCCCTGCTAGGGGAGGCATTCTCATGTGGTGAGGTCAGCTCCATCCATGGACTTTTAAATAAATCCTGCCCATCCACCCAATGCATTACTGAGGATGTATAAAAACCTGTCTATGCAATTTCTCCGAACACCCTCCTGTTTACCTGGCTCTCTTTTCAATCCAGGCTCTGCTTCCTACCTCAGGATCTCCTTACATCAATGACCTATTCAGATGCATCTCTTTAGTTTTAACCTGAGTCATTTTACTTAGGATAGGAGCTTAGACTACTCTTCTGGCTCATGCACCTGCAGCTTTAGTAGAGAGGGGCTTTTGTCTCTAACCATCAACCTGGGCGACCAGCTTGTGTGGACTCCTTCCTAGTGCATGGGTACCAGCTAGTGCCAATCTCTGAACTTAAAAACTCTCCTCAGTGATGTCAGACCCGATCAGGGCTCACAAATAGGACAAGATTGAATTTCTCATTTTTTTAGGTTAGCTTGACCTGAAGTCAAGAGTTCAGACATGTACTCAAGCTTATACTCAGAACTATTAGCTTTTAGATGCATCCACCCTTTCTAAGAAAGTAACTCAGGAGTTCCCTGAAAGAGAGGCAGGGAGACTAATACCTTCTGAGAATATCGAGGTCATGATGCTCATGTTTTAAATCATGTCGGGGCAGGGGGATTCTTACAAACTAATGGGTAAGAAATTGCTCTGCTTCTCAGTGACTCTCCAGTGCCTTCCTAAAGCAAGCGCATAGAGGGAATCATGAGCAGATGTAACCACCCAGCACAGTTGTGCGTTCCTCATTTATTACAGAGCTTCCGTGCAAGGAGAGGGGGACAAGCAGGCAGGGATAAAAAGGGCAGCTTTTGTGTCCTTGAGCAACTCCTGGGAGTCGCTACCAACAAATTGGATAAAATTACAATTAAGACACTTGGGAAATTGAACCAGGAAAGTTCATCCTCCCATATTGAATTTTAAGGTGATTTCCGGTCATGGGGCAGGATAAAAGGAGGTCATTTTGAAACTGTGATCACGTGGGAATATTGGTGTGAGGTTTGGGAACTTCTAAGAAACAGCAGGATGCCTTGAAGAATTGTATTAGTTTCTCCAATATTTGTTTTCTGTGAAATTTATTCCATTGAACCTTTGAAACAAAAATAAAGGGAAATATATTTTTGCTTCATTTTCAGTCAGTTATCGAGACAGAAAAATTCAGATTTCAATAATTCTAGACTCTTAACATCCAGAAATTCAGAAGTAATTTTGCAAGCCTCTGAATATAGAGAAACAAAATAAAATAATAAAATAAACTAAATCGCTAACTCACCAATACACTGACTTCTGTTTTATCTTGTGATTTGCCTGGACTCCAGTAAACTACTTATTTCCCCCAATTTTGTGTGTGTTGATCCAGAATCATTTTTTGATTATTGTTAGATTGACTGAAGGCATGTGAAACATTTTCATTTAAAACACAAGAAAAAGAAAAGATGTGAGGATGCAGCAGGGGTGAGAATAAAAAGCACAGGTACGGTGGTGCATTTTGTTTCAATTTAAAATAAAAAATTGAAAAGAGTTTAATTCTAGTTTATATCTCTTGTCTTAACTACGTGGAGTGTAACTGAACAAATAGAGATGAGATGCTTTATTCATTATTAAATGACACTTTGGCTAAATTAAACTCTTTATAAATAACTCGTGTGTGTGTGTGTGTGTGTGTACAGAATTCAGTGATTTGTACCATATGACCATTATGACATCATCTCTCCCTCCCCCCAGCAAATTACTCAACAAGGTGGGTTTTCTGTTGATAACAATTTCAGCTCTAATGGAAAGAAATATTTATCCGACAAACCACAGCACGTTAGGATTGCTAAAGGAGTAACAAGGATTTGTAAAGAGCCCTAAAACAGACTCGAGATCAGGATTTGTGGGTTCAAGTCCCAGCTCTGACATTAACTGCTGCTAACCTTGCCCAAATCACTGAGACCATTGAACCTCAGTTTCTTTTTTTTTTTTTAACATCTTTATTGGAGTATAATTGCTTTACAATGGTGTGTTAGTTTCTGCTTTATAACAAAGTGAATCAGTTGTACATACACATATATCCCCATATCTCTTCCCTCTTGCATCTCCCTCCCTCCCACCCTCCCTATCCCACTGCTCTAGGTGGTCACAAAGCACCGAGCTGATCTCCCTGTGCTAGGTGGCTGCTTCCCACTAGCTATCTATTTTAAATTTGGTAGTGTATATATGTCAGTGCTACTCTCTTACTTCGTCCCAGCTTACCCTTCCCCCTCCCCGTGTCCTCAAGTCCATTCTCTACGTCTGCGTCTTTATTCCTGTCCTGCACCTAGGTTCATCAGAACCATTTTTTTTTTTTAGATTCCATATATATGTGTTAGATTACAGTATTTGTTTTTCTCTTTCTGACTTACTTCACTCTGTATGACAGACTCTAGGTCCATCCACCTCACTACAAATAACTCAATTTCATTTCTTTTTATGGCTGAGTAATATTCCATTGTATATATGTGCCACATCTTCTTTATCCATTCATCTGTTGATGGACACTTAGGTTGCTTCCATGTCCTGGCTATTGTAAATACAGCTGCAGTGAACATTGTGGTACATGACTGCTTTTGAATTATGGTTTTCTCAGAGTATATGCCCAGTAGTGGGGTTGCTGGGTCATATGGTAGTTCTATTTTTAGTTTTTTAAGGAACCTCCATACTGTTCTCCATAGTGGATGTATCAATTTAAATTCCTACCAACGTGCAAGAGGGTTCCCTTTTCTCCAAACCCTCTCCAGCATTTACTGTTTGTAGATTTTTGGATGATGGCCATTCTCACTGGTGTGAGATGATAATCTCATTGTAGTTTTGATTTGCATTTCTCTAATGATTAACAATGTTGAGCATTCTTTTATGTGTTTGTTGGCAATCTGTATATCTTCTTTGGAGAAATGTCTGTTTAGGTCTTCTGCCCATTTTTGGATTGGGTTGTTTATTTTTTTGATATTGAGTTGCATGAGCTGCTTGTAAATTTTTGAGATTAATCCTTTGCCAGTTGCTTCATTTGCAAATATTTTCTCCCATTCTGAGGGTTGTCTTTTCATCTTGTTTATGTTTTCCTTTGCTGTGCAAAAGGTTTTGAGTTTCATTAGGTCCCATTTGTTTATTTTTGTTTTTATTTCCATTTTTCTAGGAGGTGGGTCAAAGAGGATCTTGCTGTGATTTATGTCAGAGAGTGTTCTGCCTATGTTTTCTTCTAAGAGTTTGATAGTGTCTGGCCTTACATTTAGGTCTTTAATCCATTTTGAGTTTATTTTTGTGTATGGTGTTAGGGAGTGTTCTAATTTCATTCTTTTACATGTAGCTGTCCAGTTTTCCCAGCACCGCATATTGAAGAGGCTGTCTTTTCTCCACTGTATACTCTTGCCTCCTTTATCAAAGATAAGGTGACCATATGTGCGTGGGTTTATCTCTGGGCTTTCTATCCTGTTCCATTGATCTGTATTTCTGTTTTTGTGCCAGTACCAGACTGTCTTGATTACTGTAGCTTTGTAGTATAGTCTTAAGTCAGGGAACCTGATTCCTCCAGCTCCGTTTTTCTTTCTTAAGATTGCTTTGGCTATTCGGGGTCTTTTGTGTTTCCATACAGATTGTGAAACTTTTTGTTCTAGTTCTGTGAAAAATGCCATTGGTGGTTTGATAAGGATTGCACTGAACCTGTAGATTGCTTTGGGTAGTAGAGTCATTTTCACAATGTTGATTCTTCCAATCCAAGAACATGGTATATCTCTCTATCTGTTTGTATCATCTTTAATTTCTTTCATCAGTGTCTTATAATTTTCTGCATACAGGTCTTTAATCTCCTTAGGTCGGTTTATTCCTATATATGTATACATATATATATATATATATATACACATATATATATATATATATATTATTCCTAGATATTTTATTCGTTTCATTGCAGTGGTAAATGTTTTCTTAATTTCACTTTCAGATTTTTCATCATTAGTGTGTAGGAATGCTAGAGATTTCTGTGCATTAATTTTGTATTCTGCTACTTTACCAAATTCATTGATTAGCACTAGTAGTTTTCTGGTAGAGTCTTTAGGATTCTCTATGTATAGTATCATGTCACCTGCAAACAGTGACAGCTTTACTTCTTCTTTTCTGATTTGGATTCCTTTTATTTCTTTTTCTTCTCTGATTGCTGTGGCTAAAACTTCCAAAACTGTTGAATAATAGTGGTGAGAGTGGGGAACCTTGTATTTTTCATAATCTTAGTGGAAATGGTTTCAGTTTTTCACCATTGAGGACGATGTTGGCTGTAGGTTTGTCATATATGGCCTTTTTTATGTTGAGGTAAGTTCCCTCTGTGCCTACTTTCTGGAAGGTTTTTATCGTAAATGGGTGTTGAATTTTGTCAAAAGCTTTTTCTGCCTCTGTTGAGATGATCATGTGGTTTTTCTCCTTCATTTTGTTAATATGGTTTATCACATTGATCGATTTGCATATATTGAAGAATCCTTGCATTCCTGGGGTAAACCCCACTTGATCATGTTATATGATCCTTTTAATGTGGTGCTGGATTCTGTGTGCTAGTTTTTTGTTGAGGATTTTTGCATCTTTGTTCATCAGTGATACTGGCCTGTAGTTTTTCTTTGTGTGTGTGGCATCTTTGTCTGGTTTTGGTATCAGGGTGATGCTGGCCTCGTAGAATGAGTTTGGGAGTGTTCCTCCCTCTGCCATATTTTGGAAGAGTTTGAGAAGCATACGTGTTAGCTCTTCTCTAAATGTTTGATAGAATTCGCCTGTGAAGCCGTCTGGTCCTGGGCTTTTATTTGTTGGAAGATTTTTAATCACAGTTTCAATTTCAGTACTTGTGATTGGTCTGTTCATATTTTTTCTTTCTTCCTGGTTCAGTCTCGGGAGGTTGTGCATTTCTAAAAATTGTCCATTCCTTCCGTATTGTCCCTTTTATTGGCATATAGTTGCTTGTAGTAATCTATCTTGATCCTTTGTATTTCTGCAGTGTCAGTTGTTACTTCTCCTTTTTCATTTTTAATTCTAGTGATTTGAGTCTTCTCCCTTTTTGTCTTGATGAGTCTGGCTAATGGTTTATCAATTTTGTTTACCTTCTCAAAGAACCAGCTTTTAGTTTTATTGATCTTTGCTATCGTTTCCTTCATTTCTTTTTCATTTATTTCTGATCTGATCTTTATGATTTCTTTCCTTCTGCTAACTTTGGGGCTTTTTTGTTCTTCTTTCTCTAAGTGCTTTAGGTGTAAGGTTAGGTTGTTTATTTGAGATGTTTCTTGTTTCTTAAGGTAGGATTGTATTGCTATAATCTTCCCTCTTAGAACTGCTTTTGCTGCATCCCATAGGTTTTGCGTCATCGTGTATTCATTGTCATTTGTTTCTAGGAATTTTTTGATTTCCTCTTTGATTTCTTCAGTGACCTTTTGGTTATTAAGTAGTGTATTGTTTAGCCACCATGTGTTTGTATTTTTTACTGATTTTTTCCTGTAATTGATATCTAGTCTCAGAGCATTGTGGTCAGAAAAGATACTTGATACGATTTTAATTTTCTTAAATTTACCAAGGCTTGATTTGTGACCCAAGATAAGATCTATCCTGGAGAATGTTCCATGAGCACTTGAGAAGAAAGTGTCTTCTGTTGGTTTTGGATGCAATGTTCTTTAAATATCAATTAAGTCCATCTTTTTTAAGGTATCAGTTAAAGCTTGTGTTTCCTTATTTATTTTCATTTTGCATGATCTGTCCATTGGTGAAAGTGGGGTGTTAACGTTACCCACTATGATTGTGTTACTGTGGATTTCCCCTTTTATGGCTGTTAGTATTTGCCTTGTGTATTGAGGTGCTCCTGTGTTGGATGCATAAATATTTACAATTGTTATATCTTCTTCTTGGATTGATCCCTTGATCATTATAGAGTGTCCTTCTTTGTCTCTTGTAATAGTCTTTGTTTTAAAGTCTATTTTGTGTGATATGAGAATTGTTCCACCAGCTTTCTTTTGATTTCCATTTGCATGGAATATCTTTTTCCATCCCCTCACTTTCAGTCTGTTTGTGTCCCTAGGTCTGAAGTGGGTCTCTTATAGACAGCATATATATGGGTCCTGTTTTTGTATCCATTCAGCCAATCTATGTCTTTTGGTCGGAGCATTTAATTCATTTACATTTAAGGTAATTATCGATATGTATGCTTCTATTACCATTTTCTTAATTGTTTTGGGTTTGTCATTGTAGGTCTTTTCCTTCTCTTGTGTTTCCTGCCTAGAGAAATTCCTTTAGCATTTGTTGTAAAGCTGGTTTGGTGGTGCTGAATTCTCTTAGCTTTTGCTTGTGTGTAAAGGTTTTAATTTCTCTGTCAAATCTGAATGAGATCCTTGCTGGGTAGAGTAATCTTGGTTGTAGGTTTTTCTCCTTCATCACTTTAAATATGTCCTGCCACTCCCTTCTGGCTTGCAGAGTTTCTGCTGGAAGATCAGCTGTTAACCTTATGGGGATTCCCTTGTGTGTTATTTGTTGTTTTTCCCTTCCTTTAAATTTTTTTTCTTTGTATTTAATTTTTGATAGTTTGATTAATATGTGTCTTTGCGTGTTTCTCCTTGGATTTATCGTGTATGGGACTCGCTGTGCTTCCTGGACTTGATTGACTCTTTTCTTCCCCATATTAGGGCAGTTTTCAACTATAATGTCTTCAAATGTTTTCTCAGTCCCTTTCTTTTTTGCTTCTTCTTCTGGGACCCCTATCATTTGAATGTTGGTGCATTTAATGTTGTCCCAGAGGTCTCTGAGACTGTCTTGAATTCTTTTCATTTTTTTTTCTTTATTCTGCTCTGTAGTA
Organism: Lagenorhynchus albirostris; assembly: GCF_949774975.1. Classification (NCBI taxonomy): domain Eukaryota; kingdom Metazoa; phylum Chordata; class Mammalia; order Artiodactyla; family Delphinidae; genus Lagenorhynchus; species Lagenorhynchus albirostris. Next base: position 60,940,047 of record NC_083107.1, read on the forward strand.
GTTATTTCCACTATTTTGTCTTCCAGGTCACTTATCCTTTCTTCTGCCTCAATTATTCTACTATTGATCCCATCTAGGGCATTTTTAATTTCATTTATTGTTTTGTTCATCATTGTTTGTTTGCTCTTTAGTTTTTCTAGGTCCTTGTAAAACGTTTCTCGTATTTTCTCCATTCTATTTCCAAGATTTTGAATCATCTTTACTATTATTATTCTGAGTTCCTTTTCAGGTAGCCTGCCTATTTCGTTTTCATTTGTTAGGTCTGGTGGGTTTTTGCCTTGCTCCTTCATCTGCTGTGTTTCTCTGTCTTCTGATTTTGCTTAATTTACTGTGTTTGGGGTCTCCTTTTTTCAGGCTGCAGGTTCGTAGTTCCCGTTAACTTTTGGTGTCTGCCCTCAGTAGCTAAGGTTGGTTCAGTTGGTTGTGTAGGCTTCCTGGTGGAGGGGACTAGTGCCTATGTTCTGGTGGATGAGGCTGTATCTTGTCTTTCTGGTGGGCAGGTCCACGTTTGGTGGTATGTTTTGGGGGTGTCTGTGTCCTTATTATGATTTTAGCCAACCTCTCTGCTAATGGGTGGGCTTGTGTTCCTGTCTTGTCAGTTGTTTGGCATAGGGTGTCGAGCGCTGTAGCTTGCTGGTCGTTGAGTGGATCTGGGTCTTGGCGTTGAGATGGAGATCTCAGGGAGATTTTCACGGTTTGATATTACATGGAGCTGGAGGTCTCTTGTGGACCAATGTCCTGAACTTGGCTCTTCCACCTCAGAGGCACAGCCCTGATGTCTGGCTGGAGCACCGAGAGCCTGTCATCCACATGGCTCAGAATAAAAGGGGGAAAAAGAAAGAAAGAAAGAAAGAAGAAGATACAGTACAATACAATAAAGTTATTAAAATAAAAAAAAATTGAAAAAAAAATTTTAAAGTAATAAAAAAAAAGAAAGAATGAAAGAAGGAAGAGAGCAACCAAACCAAAAACAAATCCACCAATGATAACAAGTGCCAAAAACTATACAAAAGAACATCAAACAAAAAAATGGATAGAGAGAACCTTAGGACAGATGGTAAAAGGAAAGCAATACAGACAAAATCACACACAGAAGCATAAACATACATACTCACAAAAAGAGGAAAAGGGAAAACAGTATATATATCCTTGTTCCCAAAGTCCACCTCCTCAATTTGGGATGATTCGTTGTCTATTCATGTATTCCACAGATGCAGGGTACATCAAGTTGATTGTGGAGATTTTATCCGCTGCTCCTGAGGCTGCTGGGAGAGATTTCCATTTCTCTTCTTTGTTCGCACAGCTCCTGGGGTTTAGCTTTGGATCTGGCCCTGCCTCTGTGTGTAGGTCACCTGAGGGTGTCTGTTCTTCGCTCAGACAGGACGGTGTTAAAGGAGCAGCTGATTCGGGGGCTCTGGCCCACTCAGGCCGTGGGGAGGGAGGGATACGGATGTGGGGCGAGCCTGCGGCAGCAGAGGCCAGCATGACCTTGCACCAGCCTGAGGTGCACTGTGTATTCTCCTGGGGAAGTTGTCTCTGGATCACGAGACCCTGGCAGTGGCGGGCTGCACAGGCTCCCAGGAGGGGAGGTGTGGATAGTGACCTGTGCTCGCACACAGGCTTCTTGGTGGCGGCAGCAGCAGCCTTAGCGTCTCATGCCCACCTCTGGGGTCTGCGCCGATAGCTGCGGCTTACCCCTGTCTCTGGAGCTCCTTTAAGTGGCGCTCTGAATCCCCTCTCCTCGGGCACCAGGAAACAGAGACAAGACAGAATCTCTTGCCTCTTCGGCAGGTCCAGACTTTTTCCCTCACTCCCTCCTGGCTAGCTGTGGCGCAGTAGCCCCCTTCAGGCTGTGCTCACGCAGCCAACCCTAGTCCTCTCCCTGGGATCCAACTGAAGCCCGAGCCTCAGATCCCAGCCCCCGCCCACCCTGTTGGGTGAGCAGACAAGTCTCTCGGGCTGGTGAGTGCTGGTCGGCACCGATCCTCTGTGCGGGAATCTCTCCGCTTTGCCCTCCGCAGCCATGTGGCTGTGCTCTCCTCAGCCATGTGGCTGTGCTCTCCTCTGCGGCTCTGAAGCTTCACCCCTCCACCACCCACAGTCTCTGCCCATGAAGGGGCTTCTTAGGGTGTGGAAACCTTTCCTCCTTCACAGCTCCCTTCCACTGGTGCAGGTCCTGTCCCTATTCTTTTGTCTCTGTTTTTTCTTTTTTGTTTTGCCCTATTGAGGTACTTGGGGAATTTCTTGCCTTTGGGGAGGTCTGAGGTCTTCTGCCAGCATTCAGCAGGTGTTCTGTAGGAGTTTTTCCACATGTAGATGTATTTCTGATGTATTTGTGGGGAGGAAGGTGATCTCCACGTCTTACTCCTGCGCCATCTTGAAGTTCCTCCAAACCTCAGTTTCTTCATCTGCAAATTGGATGTGATGACATTTACAGCCTTCCTAACTGGTTCAGGCTGTCATGTGTCTAGCCTGGATTTCCTTTGTTTCCTCTTCTGTTCACACAGAGCGGCCTTACTGCCCTCCTGCGTACTTCTGCCCACAGACTTATTTGCAGCAGTAAGACCCTGATAAAGAAGCTCCTTTTTTACCCCAGCTTCCCAAGTAAACTTGCTTGTGCCTTTCTTAGAGGCGGTAGGGGCTTTCCATATTGTTTGATAGAGATTTCCTGACGTCCTGCGGCTCTCTTTACAACCACACTCCCGAGGTTAAGGGTCATGCCCTGCCCTACTCCTTTCTCTCCACAATGCCCAGCAAGGCACCTGGCCCACAGTGGCACTTGCTACATTTTTGAGGGTTGAATCGGTGCGTACCCTGCTTGTCCCAGGCCTGCTGTTGTTGTTTTGAAAACCACAAGAAAAGAGAGTTTGATATTTACAGAAATAATACTAATACTTTGAAAATTTCTTTGCTGTTTCTGGATTTCTGCTTGCAGGGCTGTATGGATGGGTGATGGCAAATTTCACCGTCTCTCAGTTTCAGATACAAGAATCTGGTGCAGTCATGTAGCTTTTTCTTTCAGGTTAAATAAGCTCCAATTCTTGTAGTCATGATTTATAGGCCCCATTTTCCATCTTTTTAATCATTTTCATTGCTTTTCTCTGGAACTACTCCAAGTTCTCCATTCACTTAAGTTTCAGGCTCCAAACTGGACATGGTATTGAAATACTGAGTGAAACAATTATCCGCATGTTCCTATAGTCAATATTCTTATTTATACGTAAATACCTTTTTCCCCTAATCAGTCTGCAAATATTAACTAGGCACTTATGCTGTTCCTGGCATTGGGCTTCAAAGCTTTGGGCAATTTCCAACGATGTGATTCTTCTCTGTGAGGTAGGCTTTCTTTGGTGGTATTATATGAAAAACATTATACTTATAAGCGTCTGTATGGTAGTTATTTATATAACAGGAAGTGGCTTTCCATGTCAGTATACTTGCTGCCTCTTATCTGGTTGGTTTACATGAAATTAATTTAATAGCTCACCTGTTCCATGAGTATAACAAGTTTACTCCTCATCCCACATTACACTGTAAATTAAAGAAGCAGAAAATGATCTAGTGATTTTTTTTTTTTGCAGTATACACTTTTTTTTTTTGTGTGTGTGTGTGTGTGTTATGCTGGCTTCTCACTGTGTGGTCTCTCCCGTTGCAGAGCGCAGGCTCAGCGGCCATGGCTCATGGGCCTAGCCACTCCGCGGCATGTGGGATCTTCCCGGACTGGGGCACGAACCCGTGTCCCCTGCATCGGCAGGCGGACTCTCAACCACTGCGCCACCCGGGAAGCCCAGTATACACTTTTAATATGCTCAAATTTTATTCTAACTTGTCTATATTTTTCTAATTCAGCTGTCCATTACGGTTTTCTCTCTATTGTCATTAGAGAGATTTCAATTAATACTAAAATATTAATAACATTCAACAAAAACACTAAAATTTTATCACTACTGTATATTGCCTTATTTTTGAAAACATTTTTCATACCTCTTATCTCACTTGATCCTCATAAGAATCTTATTAATAAGGAAAGTTAGGAATTATCACCATCTTTGTCCATTTGGTTACTCTGAGACACAAGCGGAGTCAAGGTTCAACCAGGTTCATACAAGTTAATGGGGAGATACATGTTCTGACATATGCAGGTGTTTCCATCAGAGTTTCTCAAAGCTTGAGAAAAAATCAAACCATTGCTATTGCATAAGACTCCTATAGATTAAAACTTCTAGGGAAGGCAAAGTAAGGTTACAGACATTGTAGTATATAATTTGTAAGGATTGTGGTCTGACAGAAGAGCACAAAATTAAAGATGTGTATTAGTCAGGAATATCTATCTATATAGTATCTCTCTCTCTCTCTCTCTCTCTCTCTCTCTCTCTCTCTCTCTCTCTCTCTATCATCTATGATTTATTATAAGGAATAGGCTCACATGATTATGGAGACAGAAGTGACAAGACCTGCAGCTGGTAAGATGGAGACCCAGGGAGCCAATGGTTTAGTTCCAGTCTGAGTCCAAAGGCCTTAAAACCAGGAGAGCTGATGGTGGTATATGTTCCAGTCTAAAAGCCAGCAGGCTAGAGACCCACAAAAAGCCACTGTTTCAGCTGGAGTCCGAAGGCTGGAAAAGACCAATGTCCCAGCTAAAAGAATCAGACAGGAGGAAGTTCCTTTTATTCAGCCTTTTTGTTCTTTTCTCATCAATTGATTGGATGAGGCTAATCATAACCTTAATTGATTAAGGGAGGGAAATCTGCTTTACTCAGTCCCCTGATTCAAATGTTAATCTCCTCCAGAAACACCCTCACAGACTCACCCACAATAATATTTGGCCAAATGTCTGGGCACCCTATGGCCCAGTCAAGCTGACACATAAAATTAACGGTCACAAAATACACAATGAACATTTTTTTAAACCCTAACAGTATGCCTGTGTACCTCTGTGACTGGGTTATAAGCTCACCTGGAAGTAATGTCAAAATTCTCACTTTGAAGCCCTCTAAGAACATTAATCATGGGCCAACTGGTCTTTTGGATCTTGTACTCTGAAAGGCCCTGCTTTTCACTATACTGTCTGGGGCCAAGTGATTCATTTCTCAAGATGGAGGTATAAGGAAGCTACAAGAAGTTTGACATAAACCGGGCATTGTTGTTAGCCTGCCATTTGCTGGTGTCATTGTGGGATCAGTTTTCTTTGAATTATGTAACTCCTTTCATGCACTGAATCAAATATGCTTAAATATTTAAGAAATAAAAACTAAAGTTTTATTTTTGTAGTCAGTTTGCAAAAGATAAAGCCAATATATATTCCTTTCTTTGGTCTTCTGCAAAATTACTACAAATTTTGTTCATTTCTTTGAACAAGTATTTTTTTTTTTGGCTCCGGACGCGCAGGCTCAGCGGCCATGGCTCACGGGCCCAGCCACTCCGCGGCATGTGGGATCCCCCCGGACTGGTGCACGAACCCGTATCCCCTGCACTGGCAGGCGGACTCCCAACCACTGCGCCACCAGGGAAGCCCCTGAACAAGTATTTTTAAGTTGTATAAAAAATTTACATCCTCAGGTTTAAACATTTTTTTAATATCCCAGATTTTAAAAAATAGCTTTATTGTGATGTAATTCGCATACTATAAAGTTCACCAAAGTATACAATTTAATGTTTTTAATATATCCACAGAGTTTTGTAGCCATCATCACGATCAATTTTAAAACGTTGTCATCACTCCAAAAGGAAACCCCATAGCCGTTATCAGTTCACTCCTCATTTCTCCCCATCCCACCCACGAATCTATTCTATTTCTCTATCTCTCTATAAAGAGCGCCTATTCTGGAAATTTCATATAAACGTAATCATAAAATATGTGGTCTTTTCTAACTGGGTTCTTTCACTTAGCATAATGTTTTCAAGATTCATCCATGTTATACCATGTATCAATACTTAATTATTTTTTACTGCTGATTCCACTGTATGGATATACCACATTTCATTCAACCATTCATCAGTTGATAGACATTGGGTTGTTTCCAGTTTGGGGATATTATGAGTAATGTTATTATGAACATTTGTGTGCAAGTATTTGAATGCATGTATGTTTTAATTTCTGTTGGGTACATACCTAGGACTGAATTGCTGCTTCATATGTTAACTCCATGTTTGACACTTTGAGGAACTACCATACTGTACCATTTCCACATTCCACCAGCAATGTATGAGGGTTCCAATTTCTGATGTCCTTGTCAACACTTCAAATTATCTCTCTTTTTGATGATAGCCATCTTAGTGAGTGTGAAGTGGTTCCTCGTGGTTTTCAATTGAATTTCATTACGGCTAACAATGTTGAGCATGTCTTCATGTGCTATTGGTTATTTGTGTATATTTTTTTGAGAAACATCTGTTCAAATACTCTCTCCCTTTTCATTTGGGTTATGAGTCTTTTTACTGTTAAGTTGTAAGAGTTCTTTATAGATTCTGGATATATACTTTATCATACACTGTATGTGATTTACCATTCTGTGGGTTGGCTTTGTTATTTCCCCCAGGTCAGTGCTCTGAAGTATTCAAGGTTGATCTCAATCCTGCCAGGTCAAGCCAGCTGCGGATATCTGTGTGCTGTCTGCAGGGGTTTGTACTTGCCCTCTGCAGAGGCTCCCAAACGCTGTCTGTGGAGGCTCACATCCACCATCTTGGGCGTTCACAAGTAGAGTGCTGGGGGCACGTGCCATCCAGTTGGGGGGGGCGCTACCAGTGAGGTGTCCCATGGGATTTGGGGGCAGGCCTCTTGGTGAAGTCTGCAAGCCGGTTAGTAGGATCTGAAGCCAGTTTTTGAGTTCTGCACAGTGGTTGCTGTGACCCCTGCCCTTTTGCCCTGCTCCTACTCCCCCCTCCAGATTATTCAGCCATGCTGATCCCCCCACTGCTCTGGATATGGTAAGGCAGAAGCAGGCTTCTGGGGGCAATGTCCCACCAGGCTGGGGAAGTTGAGCACTCACTCGTTTCTCACTTTCCCTTGTGGGAAAAATTGTGGGCTCAGGGGGTCTCTCGTGGCATTGAGCTGTGCTGCTGTGGGGGGGGGTGACACAGGTAAAGTGAGACTCATATTCTTCAATGCATCTATTCTTTTTAAAAAAATTTTTATTGGAGTATAGTTGTTTTAAAATGTTGTGTTAGTTTTTGCTGTACAGCAAAGTGAATCAGTTACATATATACATATATCCACTCTTTTTTAGATTCTTTTCCCATATAGGTCATTACAGAGTAGTGAAGAGTTCCCTGTGCTATACAGTAGGTCCTTATTAGTTATCTATTTTATATATAGTAGTGTGTATAATGCATCTATTCTTGTTTGTTTGTTTGTTTGTCTTCTGAAATGAAGTGCTGTAAACTCTCCACTCAACTTCCAGGTTCCGACAGGGGTATTCCTGTCCGTGGATGGTTGTTAAAATTGATGTTTTGGTGGGGATATGAGAGCTTGAACCTCCTATTCTGTCATCTTGCTGACATCCTGCATCTGTATTTCCCCAGAGCAAATTTGATACGCTTCTCCTCTCCCAAACTGGTTGAGAATTGCTGGCTTTATCAAAGGCCTGTTAGTTCTTCCCACATGCGTGTGGGCTCAGGGTGGGAAATTGTGGCCCTTTCTTCTTTCTAAGAGATGTGGCTGTAGTGAGATCAAGATTCTCTGGTGAACCCAGAGAGAAAAGGGGCCCCTCCCTCTGTGATGACACAAAGTGTAGAACTCTCTGGACATAAGAAGGAATGATGCAGACTTGCAGAGCTGTCCAACAGAACTTTCTGTGATGATAGAAATGTTTTATACCTATGGCATAGAATACTGTAGCTTCTAGCCATCCATGGTATTGAGCTCTTGAAATGTAGCCAGTTTGAGTGCAGAACTGAATTCTTAATTTTAATTATGTTTGAATTATTTAAATTTAGATAGCCATAGGTGGATAGTGGCTACTGTACTGGACAGTGCTAATCTAGAGAATCTTTTTCTTTGTGTGTATGTTGTAAGCAGTGTGTAACAGTTTGTATTGTTGAGTAAATAGGTAAAATATTCTCTCAGGCAATTTAGTCCTCAGTGTCTTAAAAAAAGTTCTGGTGGTTGATCTAAAAAAATAAAGAGTATTTTAAAAGATGTTCAAAAGAATTTTAAAAGCACAGATCCTTATAAATCTATAAGCCTGATTTAATCTAATCATCAGTTCTCAAAATAAGTGAGCATAGCATTAAACTTATTTGATTATACCGTCTTGAGTTTCAGGTGTGTTGTCTTTGAGAGAAGGATGAAAGTCTGGAAATTTTGTCCTCTTTTTAACCTTTAGAGGAGGTAGTCTCCAATACCATTTTTTCCCCCCATTTTGCCTTGAGAAAACTGTATATAAATCTTATTTTTAATATTAGTTAATGGTTAATTTTTGATAAAGTTTTCAGGGATTTTAGTAAAAGAATTTTTGAATAGCCTCTTAGGGGGAATGAACACTGTGAGTTGATTTTTTTCCCATTTCTAAATTCCCTTGAGCATCTAAGGAGTGGCATTGCATGAGAAATGCCTTCCTTTGCAGGCAGTTTTTAGTCATTGGCCAATGTGAAGAGTTAAATGTCTACCTGGCTTTGGCAGCACAAGGTGGCGATCTCCTCTGAATTCTGCTATTCTTTGATTTCATCAAAAGGCATATTTGCATATGGACTGATTAGGCACCTTGGCACCGAGATTCTGGATTTCATACAGGCACAGATTTGGCACAAGACCGATGAAAATTCAATTATGATTTATGTCTATGCTACAGAATTTCCTATTGATTACCTGCCAGAACCATGATAAAAGCAATGTTAGGCCTGAAGCCAATTCTTCCCAGCCATAATCTTTCCTTAGGTTGTGTACTCTATGCCTTTGCTGGAATTTTCTGAACATTTGTGAACCATAATTGTTTTCAGAAACGATCCTTGGATGTGCAAACTTGCCTGAAATAAAGGATTCTCTTCTTAGTGTTTAGGTTTACTTTGTATTTACCTTTCAACCATTTGGGGTTTATCCAGCACCTGCTTATGTGCGTTATATTGTTCTGAGTTTTATAGGATGTAGAAGAAATGGAAAACGTGGAACTTGCTTATAGTAACCTGGAGGAGGTCAGTTGTCCAGAGATGAAGATAGTCCAAGAAGCAATTGCCTTCTATTATTGATATGTTGGTGAAATTGAACAACATGAGGCAGTGATCAAAGTGAGCCAAAACTAGACTGAGATTATTATTAATTGAGGAAAGGCATTAAAAATAGAAGAAATTACAACTAGACAGAGGGAATATGGAATGAGGGTCATAAAGGGGGTTCTTGTGGAAAATCTAGCTTCCTTGATAATCAGTCTCATGTTGAGATGGTGAGCATTTTACTCCTCATACTTAAAAATAATACCTTTATTTTAAATATCTAACTTTAAAACAGCTTAAAATACCTAACATTAACATAGTGCATCTGGGTGCTTGGCCCTGTTCTAAGTGCTTCATACATATTGGCTCATTTCAATCTCAAAATGTCCCCATGAGGAAGTTCTATTATCATCTCCATTTTACAGGCTAGTTAACTGCAGACAAGAGACAGTGAAAGACTTGTCTACAGTCCCACAGTTACAGGGGCTGGTGCTGGAATATGAACCCAGGCAGTGTGGCCCCAGGTTCTGTGCAGTCAAGCACCATCCCATACGGCCTCACATCTGGGGAGACCAACAGAGGGACATATGCCACGGTTTATGTCCTGGCTCCTCAAAGAGTAAGAGAACTGTCCCTTTCTCATGATGAGGAATAGAAAGTTTACTTCTTTAGTTTCAAGGTCACTTACAGTTGGATGGGCAAGGTTACCCTCATTACTGCTTAAAGCAGCCAGTTCTGAAGAACCTTCAATTCTGCAGAATAAGTTGTTAGGATTGTGTAATGGGTTGAATTGTGTCCCCCAAAAAAGATATGTCGAAGTTGTAATCCCCAGGATCTCAGAATATAACCTTATTTGTAAATAGTGACATTACAGAGGCAATGAAGTTACTTTGTTATGGCAGCCCTAGGAAACTAACACAGGTTGATGATGGTTTTCAGTTGTGTTAGGTGGCATCCTTTTAGCTAAGGACTGTTTAAACTCTCAAGAGGGGATCTACTTTCTGCATATCAGAGAGTAGAACAACTTAAACCCTCCACTGTATGGTTAATGAGATATCACATGAAACAAACAATCTCATGTGAATACTTAGAACTTCATCCACTTGAAAATTTATTTCAAATTTATCACTACCTTAAAAACATAATTCGCATCAGAATCTGAGATAGGGTACTGTATTACATAATGTAGTTAGATTCTAGGGAAGTATTTTTTCCCCTCCAAAGCTAGTCAAGGATCTCTCTCACCAACTTTCCCACCATTATTTATACTACAGGTACAGCCTCACTTGATTGGATGAATAGTATAATTCTGTATTCTAAAAGGGACATACTTCCTATCCTAAATTATAGCCTTCCTTTATTGGACAATAGCCCTAAACTGTATGCCAGGTATTTGATTATCAAATTAAGAGTATAGTTTTCATAGACCGAAGTTTTATTTGTGGAACAGTAAACATCAAGCAAAGTTTATTCCTTTAAAGACTACTGCTAACTTCTTCATTCTCTGCTAGAGGAATATGTTAGAGATATCAAATTGTTGCTGCGCTTCTTGAAAATTCCTTGATCTTTATCCTTGTATGTAAGATTTAACTCTTTGAAGAGCTCAATCTAGACAGAGCCCTGGGAATGGATGTTCTTACAAAACTGGCCCTATTATGGTTCTGCTCAAATTAGAGCCAGTAGGAACAGTCTTTTGACATGGCAGACCATAGCCTTTGGGGTTTTAAAGGATTGTGTTTAGCTTTCCCTTCTTTAAAACTTGGCTCTTAATGATCTGGTTGAGCTGACTTCAACCCTTCTTTCTCCTGGCTATAGAGAAAAAAAGCACAAACATTCTTACATGAATATTATGGCTCTATTATTTCAAATAAGGAGTGGCCTGAACAAGCCTCTGACCCCGCTGGCCAATTATTGTCCAAAAGAAAGGCCACCGATAAGCGTTTTGCCTTTTCTTATTTTTTTCTTTTTCCAAACAAGTTATTGTCTTTGCTAGATAGTCTTCTAGCTGGCTTGTAAATAAATAACAATCCCTTACAACTTGTTGCTGTTTCGTAGACGCGCATTTCATAATGCTTTGTCTTGGAATACACAGTAGGAAGTGGTCTGCTCAAAGCTAAAAATGCTTTCAGGGCTTTGTGGCTGTTTTATTTTGCCTGAAGTGGATGTCTGGTTATCTTCGGCTAATTCAGACTAATACTATTTTGCCCATGCTAAACGGAGTAGAATTAGGGCCTCAACTGCCTGTTCGTCTGTGTCTACAGTGGGTCCAAAATAATTTTCTAGGAATCATCCTGGCCTTTCTTGCTAGTGCCTCCTCTGCTCACCTTGTTGTCGGGGAGGGTGTCCTGGCCATGCATCAGACATTTGCCTTGATGGCAAGTCTGCAAAGTGCCCACCTTCTGCAAAGGAAATGAACTCTAGCCCATCTCTGGGCTCTGCTTGGATACTAGAGGATGATCTCAGTGGCACAGAGAATACTACTCTCAGTGCATTTGCTGTCACCACACAAGATTGATCAATAACTAGGAGGAACAATGTTTAGAGAGGATTGCCAGGTTTATCCACCTCCTGAAACTCAAAATTAAATCCCTGGGTCAAAGCTGATCAGCAGAGTCTGGAACACTGCTTTTGTTCTGTCAGTCATCCCTGCCTTCTCTTTCTCCCTCCCCAGAAGGGCACCTTTTCTCTGTATTGTGTCTGTGCATGTGCCACTAGCCTACATCGAGTCATTTTAATAAGCAGCCCTGTGGATCTTGTTGTATGAATTGTAAGAAAGTTATAGTGATTGCTCATCGCACCACCTATTTGTGAAGATCCCAGGGAAAATTTCTGTCTGGTCTGAGTACCAAGAACAATTAGACTTTGCCGGGAAATTTGGATTGTTCGTATCTCAAGGACACTGTGAATTGAGTGACTGATAAGGTTTCTCTTTTCATGTTGGCTGCCAGAAAATTTAGGGCCAGATTTATGCCCACCTGTTGCACATATGCAGGTTGTTGTGATATGCATTTTAAAACTCATTCCTGGCTATGCCTCATCTTCCCTCTTGTTTTACTTTCTTCTCTTGACTCACTTTTAATTGTTGCTATTAGGTCATCTTCTATGTGTCTTGTTATAGGCTGCTTCATATCTTTTCAAGAATAGAGAAAAATATGAAAATATATACATAAATGAAATAATCTCAAATAGGGTTTTGAAGGAGGGTTACAGATTGGTTAGTGGAGAGAAAATAGGTGTTTTTAGATGCAGAGAGAAACATGAACAAACATATAAAGATAGAGTGAATGGTTTTATCAAGGGATCTGATAAAAAATCTTCCTTATTACAGTTAACGTGATGTAGCAAAGCTGCTTAACTGAGATCTCTAACTAGAACATGGATAAAAGATGCATGATATAAAAATGAAATTGCTTTTAAAATCTCTTTCAGCCTGATGTATTTTATTTCAGGAATAAATTTGTGGAAATATTTCAGTTACTATACACTGGAATGAAACCTAGAAGCTCTCTGGGAAAATAAAGGGCATTGAGATAAGAAAATTCTATTAGTATATTTTAACTTAATACATCTTTCTATGTTATTTAAATACTTCAGAAAGAGTTAGCTGGTGGCATTCTTCATTATTCATGCCTTCCAGAGGTCATGCCTACATCTATTTGAAAAATAGTGGGAAAACACTAAACATTTTTTGGTGAGATTAGGTGTAAATTGGAAATTCAGATGAATGATGGCAATAATTCAAATAATTTAAAGCTAAGAAACATTATGCCTACTTACTTTACCTGGAAATCTTCTAATCTCAAGGCTCTGTTTTCATCGATTAGTTCCATGAGGTTAAGGAATTTGTGTCTAGTTGATTACTGCTATATCCCAGGGATTCAACCCATTTACCAGAACATGATAGATGATCAGTACATATCAGTTGAATGAATGAATGAATGAAATGCGAGGCTTAGACTGTATTTGTGTAATCAGGATGAAATTCCTTTGACCTTAGGGAGACAATGACAGGGACTTGACTTTTGACCCATTTAGAGAATATAGTCTAAGGTAAAATTCCTTTTAGAGTTAATATCCCAGATATCTATTTAAATGTTACCATTTCTATGAGTATTTGAAGACCTGTTTTCCCTCCACAGTGTGGAGCCGATCCCAAGATGTTTGTTCTGTGAAATAATTGTCCTGTTGGTGATAGAATATTGAATACCGGTGCTGTGAGGACCTTAAAGATCATGAGCCCCTTCCTCTGGAGGTGAGGGGACAGTGATTGGGAGGTGATACCTCTGGTCCAAACACTCAGCCCCATCCCCACGGAGACTACATGGCACGGCAGTTATGCATACTCACTCTGGAGATAGGCAAGTCCCCACTAGAATTAAGGTGAGAATAGTAGCTCCTACTTCATAGGATTGTGTGGAAAATATGATGAAATAATGAATGTAAAGTATTTAGAAGAGTGCTTGGTATTATTTATTTATTTATTTTTTAACATCTTTATTGGAGTATAATTGCTTTACAATGGTGTGTTAATTTCTGCTGTATAACAAAGGCTTGGTATTATTTAAATCAAGAGTTCCAAACTATGGCCAAGTTGTTGTACTAGAAAGTAAAGCACAATTAGCTTGAGAGTTCAGAGTCATCTTCCTATATTAAATTTTCCCTGACACCCAAGTGTAATGGATTACTTCTTTCTCTGTAACACCTCTATAGTGTTTTACAGGCCTGCCAGTCCTCACCTCTCAAATAATAACCCTTGTAAAGGCAGGGTCTGCCTGCATGGGAGGCAGTTTGAAATTGTTAATTTTACTTGAATAATTATCAATATTATCCTTTTCAATGAAATTAATGCAGTGATCTGAAACCAAGGCATTGTATACTGAGATGCCTTTAATGATTAGTCCAGCTATTCAAATGACAGATCTTTTCCCCTTGCTCAACTGTTTCAGAAAGAAATAATTTAGTCACACTGGCTATTTGTCTAGCTAAGGGATTTTCAACCTTGGCACTATTGACATTTTGGGCTGGATAATTTTTTGTTGTGTGGCAGTGTCCTGTGCATTGTAGGGTGTTTAGTAGCATCCCTGACCCCCACCTACTAGACACCAGTAACACCTGCCTTTCTTACCAGGTGTGACCATAAAACATGTCTCCAGACATTGCCACAAGTGTCCCAGGCGTCAGAATAATCCCCAGGTGAAGACCACTGGGATAGATTATAACAAATAATCGCTTCTCTTTATTACATTTTATAGTAAATTTCTGGAATATGCTTTGAAATAAGGCCATGGAGTCTTCTTTCAGAGGCAATTAAAAAATAGAGAATGGTAATTCTCAGCTCTGGAATGTGCATAGGGTTGGAACATTTTGAGGTAGCTCTCGGTTCTCTGAAGTGAAGATACAGAAGTTCCACAAGACCCTGGGGCAGCCCTGCTTATGTGCCTGTTTAAATACTTAGTGTACGATCTTCATGTTTGCCCTTTTGTGATGTATTATATAAAGACTCTCCAGTCAGAATTACTGGAGAATAGTTACAAATCCTTGCTTCCTTTAAAACATTTTTGCTTTGTCTGTCCATCAGTTTCCAGTTTACCATATTTGCCTTGTCCTTCCCAGGGGCACAAAGCATTCATTCTGGGTCATTTTCTAGGTCTGCTGAGTAGAGTAGGACAGGTTTGCTGTGACTATACCTGTACACACATCTCAGGGCCTCTCTGCACATCAGCAGTGGCTAACACACCCGGTGCTTGGTACATATCCTAGCACGGCTGCAGGAGCAACCCTCAGCACCCACTCCAGCGCTCCTCAGCTGCCCTGCCCCACAGACAATCAGAGCATTGTGCAGAACAATCCCAGAGCTGCTCAGAGAGCATAGCCCAGGGCCCAGGGGTTGCTGTTTATTTGTGGCACTAGATCAAGAGTGATATGGTAGTAGCTTTGTGGATGTGCTTAGGAAAGACTTGTATCAACAGCACCTGAGGCTCTGGCCTCTCTCTCAGCCCTCTGTTTCTGTTTCCCCTGAAAACAATGCCATATGTTTCTGAGGAGTTGGACCTGTTCTGGGAAAACATGCATTAGGAGTACACCCAAGCCCACGGTGGCCTCTGGGTCTGTTGTCACATCCCTTGGTATTCCTCTGTCTCACATGAGGGAGAGTAAGGTTGTGCATGCTTTGTTAGGTGCCAGTTGGGCTTATTGATCAGACTGGGGATGGGGAGTGATGGGAGGGTATGAGGAAGCTAAGATGGTTCTAAAAGAACCAGATGCCCCCTGTCTCCATAAAGTGCCCCCTAGCTCTATCCAAAACATGTTTGAGTGAAGATTCTTTCCAAATTCTGATCATCCTTCAATCATACATGTGATCGAATTAAAATAAATCACACTTAAGTGGTGGAGGTACAAACTTCGGTCTATCCAAACACAAAATATAAGGTGGAAAAATACTAGTAACAAGGAAGATTGGCGAAAGGAAGGGGCAACAGTAAATGAACCATAACTTTTTCCAGATGCATGGTTCTGATTTAAACACAGACAAAGCAGAGTTGTGAACAAGGTTTAGGAAAAACGTACAAAAGAAGTGTTCTCGCTTATTTAAGTGTTTTTTTTAGCACTAAGTTTATATGAATCATGGAAGAAAATTTATTCTGAACATTAGTGACTTGTGTTGGCACAGTGTTTTTATTGACTATTATTCCAAGCTATGGCTTTTATATTTTCCTGTTCCGATATTTAATGAGCACATTTTAAAGAACATTTTTGCTATTATGTCCAGGGCACTAGCTCTGGCAACTGGAAATTTGTAAAACTGTACGATATAGCCCTTCCAACGTGGATCCATCAGTTATACACCAATAAATAACAGTGATTTCAAGGATGATTAATCATAATCATTATAAAGCACTTTGGCCAAGCCAACATCTGTTTCCATGGATACAGCAGCCGGCCATCCCGGTTTTGTAATTTATATGTTTTAGTTATTGTTCCCAGATGACTATGAGGACCATTCCACACAATATGACCTTTTAACTTTAGGCCCCAGTGGACTCTCTGGTTTACATGCAGCCTGTAGTCCTTTTGATAATTTTTTGTTGAGAATTTGTGGAGCTCTGAGGAAATGAAGCAGGATTTCAAATGTCTTCCCATAATTGCTTCCTTGAGGAGGCAAAGTGAAGCAAAGTACAGTGGTGACAACATCAGTAACAAGCAACTAATAGTGCTGATGATATTGTCAGTGAATCAGAGATGTAAAGACTCACCAGGCATCAGGTAAACTAGGCGTTGGAATGGCCCCTCCACGTCACACTGAAATTGAGTGGAAAGCTGGTTCACAACCAGATCTCCTGACTCTCAGGCCAGGGCTTATTTTTTCCCTCAATTATTTTATTTTTTCCCTCAAATATGTTTTATTCAGTTCTTTATTGAATGAATGTTTATTGAACCATACTATGTTCAAGGCTTAGTGCTGGCAAGTTAATGGCAAGTCAACAAAAAGTCAGAACTTGCTCTGGTTCCTGCCCTTGTGGCTCAGAAAGAGGCTAGTGAAGGAGGCTTGCATTGAACTAACAGTCACAGAGGCCAATGGACAGTTAGGCTATAACAAGTGTTGAGTAGCTGAGAGTTATTATACCCTGGGGGCCTGCCATCAGGTATTAGGTCTTGTTACAAAGATAAGGACAGGCTTCTCTGGGGCAATGTCACCTAAGCTAACATCTGAGGAAGGAATTAACTGTGTGAAAATTGGAGGAAATAATATGTCAGGGGCCAGCATGTACAAATGCCCCATGGCAAGAGGAAGCACGGTGAATTCCAGCACTAAAAGACGGTTGTGACAGGAGTGTAGAAGTATGGAACAAAATGATCAGGGACTGGATCATGCAGGTCTTGTGTAGCCCATAATGAAAATTCTGTCTATTCTAGTTACAGAAAGGACTCACCTGCCGTAGCCTAACTTGATTGGGTTGCATCAGAATTAGGAAGAGTAGCTGGGGACTAGTGGTTGGAGTCTCTCTAGCTTGAAGGGTAGAACCATGCTTTGGTCCTTTGCCCCTCTAAATACTCTACTGTGACTTTTTCCCCACTTATCTCTGCTGTGAAGTCCAGATGCTGAAAATGGCAGGAAAGCCCTGAAGTTTGTCTGTCATTGGCTAGTCTGGTTTCATACCCTGCAGGCTCAGGTGTCCAGGGTTCTGATCGCCTCTCAGCAGAGGAGAGAGGCCATGACCTGAACTGTTGTCATGGGACTGAAAGAATAGGCTTCGTGTAGACTTTTTCTGTGCATAGGATTCAAATTATTTCTCCCATACTGAATGTATAAAGTACCACATACGAAGTGAACCTGCTGGGTTAGTTTTACATGCTATGTACCAAATAACCATATATAAAGCAGTATATATAAAACAACACACATCTATTATCTCACAGCTTTTTTAGGTCAGGAGTCTGAACACGGCTTATTTGAGTCCTAAGCAAGGCTTTGATCAAGGTGTCGATCAGGGCTGCAGTCTCATGTGGAAGCTTGACTGAGGAAAGTCTCGCTTCCATGCGCATTCTGGTTGTTGGCATAATTAATTTTCTTGTGGCTGTAGGACTTACAGCAGCTTGCTGCTTCATAACCAGCAAGGAAAGCAAAACCCTAGAGCAAGTTGGCTAGCAAAGTAGAGTCTTGTGCAACATAATATAATCCTGGGAGTGACATCACATCACCTTTGCCATATTCCATTGGTTAGAATAAAGTCACAGGTACCTACCTGTCCACACTCAGAGGGAGGGGATTATATGAGGGCATGAACACCAAGAATCAAGGATCATGGAACCAGTCTGTGTGCCACACTATCCATGCCCTAGCTTCACAGACATATACTCAGGGACTGTCTGTGTAATGCCTGGGTGAATTTTGTGCTCTACCTGACTCACTGTGTCAGAGAGACCCCTGGATATGGTTTTATTGCCACCTAAGAGGAATATGGAAGCCCAATAGCAAGTGAAATTCCTCTGGTAGAAATCCCCTATCCTGGTTCCTTGTGGAATGAATGACAGATGGAGCACCAACTATTGTGAGTGACGAGGGGATGGAGGGGTTTTTCTCTAGTTCACCCTTTAGAAGGGAATCAGCATTTAGGTGGGTAGACTGACACCAAGGAAGGAACAGGGAGCCTGGCTGTAAAGACAGGAGAAGGCAGGTTTGGGTTGGGAAAGGGCACTGGCTGAGTAGCATGCAGTTCTGGCTCTGCTGCCTCTGGTGGGTCATCCCCCTCCCATGGGATGTGCTAATAAAATGAAACAGGCAACTCAGAACAAGTGATTTCTCAGTCTCTAGAGTGGTAGTGTGTGTGTGTGTGTGTGTGTGTGTGTGTGTGTGTGTGTGAGAGAGAGAGAGAGACAGAGACAGAGACAGAGACACAGAGACAGAGACACAGAGATACAGATAGAGAGAGAGATGGGGTGGAGGTCAGACAGAGCCAAATCCTAAGCTTCACTAGAGACTAAGGAAGGGAAAGCTAGAACATGAGAGGCTTCAAATCCTAGATTATGGCCTTTGGCATCACTTATCATCCTATAAGAAAGATAAGACTCAGCAGAAAAATGATTTGCCCAAAGTGTTGTGTTAGTTACCAGCAATGCTGGACCCAGAGTTGACATCTTCTGATTTCCAGTTTGTGCTTTATTACTTCACGATGAATTGCTAGGCTAAGGATGGAGGAGGATTCAGGATGCTTTCAGGTGGATAGAAAAAAGGGTAAGAAGACAGGAACTCAAAAGAAAATTATAAGACCCCTAATTATAGACTACACCCATTCAGTGGGGCATGATATGGCCTTACTGCTTTGAACAGAAAATTTCTATTTTTAAAAATGTGACTCTTAGATAAACATTCTGTCATACTTAGGCTGCTCTTTACCATGTCACGTAAGAGGCAAGGAGTATTTTGCTTTGTGTTATTATGCAATACTGGAAGGCTTGCTAAGCATGGTGTATTGTGCAGGCCTTTTGCGGGGAGTTGAAGATTTTACTCTGACCCCTCTTTGAGCCTTGTGAGTGGTGGTTTGCAACACTACCACAGCAAAAGTCCCTGCCAAGACAGGGCTGCTGACAGTGCTGTCACTTCTTTGTAGCTGAGGCCAGCTCCCCCATGTGTCACAGCTGGGAGAATTTCACTTAGCCTTCCTTGCTTGTAATCTTGGGGATGCAGATGGAAACAACAATTAGTCGCAATTTTCATCCAACAGATTAGCAAAAATGAAAAAGACTGAAATAACCAGTGGGGTATAAATGATACAGCCACTTTGGAGAGCAATTTGGCAGTTTCCCAAAAAACTAACAGTGCACACACATTTCATTTCTAAATCTAAAACCCCAAAGAGGTAACTCTTCTAACTGCACAAGCAGACCCGTGCAAACTGCTTCTCATTCTGCATTGTTTGTGAAAGTAAAATATTTGAAACAACCCAAATGAAAAAATACAATGAAATAGTCTAACAGAATAAATACAATGAGGTTTGCTTACACAATGGAACACAATCCAGTGGTAAAAAATGGACACAATCAGAGTAAACGTTGATAGATCTCAAAAACATAATATTAGGTGGAAATATTGCAGAACTATATGATTTTATGATACAGTTTATTTAAATGTGAAAAGCAACACAAAAATAACAGTGTTTATTATTTATGGATAGTTGTATATATATCCACGTATCACAGTGGATTGGAAGGTTGAATAGCAAAGTGCTGGTATCAGTTGCTTCTGAGAAGGAGAGAGAAAACTGAGTCAGAGGATAGGAGATTAAGGGAACTTTAACTTGACTTATAATAAAACATTATTTCTTTAGAAAACACAAATTTAAAATGTCAACATATCAATTTTTGTGTGTATGAGGTAGGAATAGGGTTTTTATTTTAGCCTTTGAGATTTTTCAAAAGTTCTCAAAAAACATCACTAATGAAGAAGATCACCATTCTTACCAACTGGAGGAACTTGAAAGATTGCAAATCTGCCTTCCTGTATGTCGTATGATAGAGGTACCCTGAACTGAAAAGGGTAGCTTCAGTAGCAGAGGGTACTGAGGTAGTCAGAGGGTTAGCTTCAGTAGCATTTGGGATAAGGGCATGCAAGTGTATATAATATGAAGCTACAAATGGGCAACAATGTCCAGAAGTGACCCCTTTGCAAACACATTCAAATTCATTTGGAACAGCAAAGCTTTAAAAAAAACAATGTGCCCAAAGAAGGTTTTAAGTAAACACTTGCTGAATTGGATATGCATGATGATCACAGCTAATTGCATTTTTAATAGAATTATTCTTTGGTGTCTAGGAAAAAGAAGTTGATAAGCAAGAAATAAATTATTTTTTTTCATTAAGTTTAGATTTCAGATTGGTTCCAATTGTGGCAGAGATAGTCTTGTTGAAGGTTTTTCTGCTGTTCAGGTGGGGGGCTGTGGAGCAAAAGCACTTAGTGAGTTAGAGGGGAACTAATAAATGTATAATTTTGAAAACAAAGGCAAGATTTGCAGAAATAAACATTTCCACTCAATAATGTTCAGAAAACCAGACCCCTTGCTGCTTCAATTGCTAGAGTAAAGAAATCCAAAGACACTGCTGGACATCCTCTTTGATTTCTTTTAAACTGAAGTGATTGAGATGGTTAAATAATGGTGTGATCATAGATTTTTGTATCACAGAAACCCATTATGGTTGCATATCATTAAAGCTAAGTTTCACTAGTAACTTATTCCAAGAATTATTAGCAGTAATTCTGTGTGTAACTGTATCTGTAGTGTACATAATCAATGTAGATTCAACATTTGCTGTTCAGTAAGGAGGTGTTAAACTAATAGAAAACAGGATTAGTTATTTGTTTTTCAACTACCTCTTCCTCCCCAGCTCTAAATCCATCACTCATTTTGGTTCCAGATTATGCCTGTCAAGGAATCTCTGATGCCATCACTCCCCTTCTTGGAAGTGTTCAAGGATGACTCCCTTTCCACTGAATTAAAGACAAATTTATCAGCCTATGCTAATGTTCTTCCCTAGTGTTATTGCCCACCACTCTACAGTATGCCAGGCCAAGTGGTTTTGTTTTTGTTTTCTTTTGTTTTTATCCCAACTTTATTGAGGCAGTCCAAATGGTTTACCTTTGGCACTGTTCCTGAATATTTTTTACCATTTGCTCATTCTTTTTTCCTAACCAGTCATACTTCTGTTCAGTTTACTTGCCAATATGATCTAGACATTACAGGAATTGTCTCAAAATTCATGGTCTCCATGAAACCTTTCTTAATTCCACCCAATAGGAGCACTTTGTATTTCTTGTATAGCATTTAGAGAATGGGTTATTGGCATAATATTGATGGACTTTTGAGTATTTTAATTAATTTATTTTTAAAATTAATTTTTATTGGAATATGGTTGCTTTACAATGTCGTGTTAACCTCCACTGCACAACGAAATGAATCAGCCATACACGTACAGATAATCCCCTCCCTTTTGGACTTCCGTCCCATTTAGGTTACCACAGTGCATTAGGTAGAGTGCTAATGCAGTATGTTCCCATCAGTCGTCTATTTTATACACAGTATCAATAATGTATATGTGTCAATCCCAGTCTTCCAGTTCCTCCCTCCCCACCCCTTTTCCCCTTGGTATCCATACATTTGTTCCCTACATCTATGTCTCTATTTCTGCTTTGCAAATAAGATCATCTATACCATTTTTCTAGATTCCACATACTTGCGTTATTATACAATATTTGCTTTTCTCTTTCTGACTTACTTCACTCTGTATGACACTCTCTGTGTCCATCCACATCTCTACAAATGACCCAGTTTTGTTCCTTTTTATGGCCGAGTAATATTCCATTGCATGTATGTACCACATCTTCTTTATCCATTCCTCTGTTGATGGATATTTGGGTTGCTTCCATGTGCTGGCAATTGTAAATAGTGCTGCTGTGATCATTGGTGTGCATATGTGGACTTTTGAGTATTAATTTAGCTTTTCTCACTTTATTGCAAGCTTCTCAACCATTGGACTTTTCAATGCTTTCAAGACTTTCAACATTGACTAGTTCATATTTATGTCCCTATACCAGCAGCTAGCACTGTGCCTTACAAATAGTAGTTGGCTTATCTAATGTTTAATTAATTATTACCTGATTGAGTACACAGTTGTATGGAAAAGTTGGCCTTAGTCAGCTATTAACTGACCTGAATTCAATTGTCAACTTTTCAATTGTCTTAACAAACTGAAAACTAAGCAAGTGACTTTATAATCTGGTACCTACATTGTATATGACAGTCTTCCTGGAATAGGCTCAGGTACAAATGTGTGCTTGTTTTCTTGCTGCAATGACGTGGTGAAGCCAGAGGTCAATGACCTCCAAGAACTCTATGGGATCCTTCCAGTTTCCTTGGGAGAAAAGGATTTTCTTTCCAACCAATGTTTCTAACTCCATGGAGTCAGGGAGATTCTACAAAGTGTTTTTTGTACAGGATCTGATTTACTGTGGCTTGGGAAGACCATATGCCTTCAGGACTGTTGTATCTGGATAGGCAGGTATGGTGTAGAATGAAATGGCCTTTAGACTCAGGGTCCTTAGAATACTTCAGATGTCCACACTTTGCCTGAATTATATATAATTTGGACCCTTATTTATTAATTTAATTATCTATTCTTTGTCTTCTTCTAGAGCTCATTTTAAGTTGCTTATGTTAACTCATATATCAAAACAGTGAGACATAAATAGGAGAGAAGAATGATAAGACCAGAGCAAATATGAATTGGAGTCAGAGGAAAGTTAAGTCTGGGGTTGGGAGATGAGAGGAATGAGAAAACCACAAGTGTTCACATTATCTGAGTCTTCGTAGTTGCTAGAGATGAACAAGAAATGGGCTCACCTTGGCAACCAATGTGAAAACAAAAATTGGTCTGGAACATAGTTTTAAGGTCTAAGGAAAAAAATCATCAATTTTGGTGAGAAACAAATACTTCATTAGATTAAAATCTAAACTAAACTGCTCACATGGAACTTCCCTTAAGGGCAGTGGAAGAAATTCTCAACACTATATAAAGCTGTGTGAAATTAGTATCATTCCTCAGTAAATGCCAGGCACAATTCTATACAAGAGCCATCTCAAGGGCCAATATACCTCAGGACAACTGTGCACCTTTCTGAGGGATTAGCTTGATTTGAGGGTAAAACCTGAAATGCTAGGAAAAATGGAAAGACTATCAAAAATTCCTTCATAAATAGCTCCTTCTTCAAGTGAGCTTTAAAAAGCATGGAGTTCATGATTGCATTTTTATGAGCCCATGAGGGATTCTTCATTATTAATTGAGGATACATTATTAATTATTAATTGGCCCTTAGTCATGTTGTATGCCGAATGATTTTATTATTACTGTCTCCACCAACCTCACCACCATCCTCAGAAAGTATCTTTTTAATGCCCACAGCAATATGCACATAGTTGGTGTTTAACGAACATGAATTGAATTAACTGTGCTAGCAGCCAGTTGAAAGTAAACGCCAGGTTTATTTCTCTTTGGAAATTGACCATTAAGGAAGCATGAAAGATGCATCGGAGATAAACAGAATTTTCCATAATCAAATGCATCAGCATGGAATACCTAGTTTGGAAGCCAATGGGATAATGGTCCTAAGAATTGTATCCATGAGATAAAACTTCAGGAAATGTTAAAGTAAGGATGAAGGGATGGTTAGAAAATATATTCTAGACAAAGAGTAGTGTTTGGGAAAAGATTCAGTAGGGAAAGCAATTCTAACCTTATTTCCAGAAGCCCAAGGCCACAAAAATGATTAAAATGGACATTTCTATGAGGATTATTTTATTTTATCCAAAGCTGTCCCACCTAGTAGAGACTAGTATATTGCGATCTATGGAAAGAGCCCAGAGTGGCTATAGAAAGACCTCAGGTTCACAGGGCCAGGACTAATGTTTTCTGACTTCAAACCCAAGCTTTAAAAGATCTGTCTTCTGCCTTACAAGTCTGCGAAAGATATATTTAAAAACTGATGAATGTTAGACAAGGAAGAGCAAACCTTCCACTTGCCAGCTCTCCTCCTCCTCACCATCTTACCCAGCTATGTCATTTTTATTTGGCAGTTCCTTCTCATCTTGTTTTTTCTTCATGCCAATCCATAAAGTAGAGCACAGGATAGAACATGTAGTGGGTGTTGGTAATTATGGATTAATTCTTCAATTTGGGGGATGAGGTAAAGAAACCCATGCGATGGAGAATATTACAACAGTTCCTGACAAAGCAAGAATGATGTAACATACATTTACTTGATATATCAGTTATGACTTGGCTTCGACTGTTAACGTCCAACACCAGAAATAATTATAGCTTAACCAGGATAGAAGATGTACAGTGGACGTCTAGGGGTGGCCATCCAAAGCTGGGAGAGTAGACCCACGGTGTCATCAGGTTCTAAGATTTTCCCTGCTTCACCAGTCTTAGCACCGGCTGCTAGTCTCTGTATACTATGAACTGAGATGGTTTTTGAAGGTCCAGGTCTTCATTACATCCAGTGAAGGTGGCAGCAGAGGGAACTGAAGGAGGATGAAAGGCTGCTCATTTCTCTTTGTGAAGAATGGTCTTAAAGAGGGATCTAGTTGGGTAGTATAAGGCTTTGATTTACATCGCATTGCAGAGAGCTTAACCACAGGCTGCAGAGGAGCTGGAAAATTAAGACCATTCTGGAGGCAATGTGCCCCACCGAAAGTGGAGGTTCTGCTACTGATGTGAGTAAGAGAGGGAAGATGCCATAAATGATTCACAATAAATTATTGTCATTAGAATTTCTAGTTTCTGATGATTACAGGTTTAAGACTTTTTTTTCCACCTCAATTTGATTTCTCACTAAGGTCACTCTTTCTGGGTTGCATCTACTATTGATCTCAGATCTAAATAAATCTCATATCATACGTTCTTATAGAAAAAATAAAAGAAAAAGAACCAATTAACATCTCATTTCTTTTGTTAACTCTCTAACTATAGTTGATTAAAAAACTCTCAAAATGCTTATACTAAATTTTACTTTTAATATTATGATATTTATTTCTTTCCTAATATTGCTTCCCATTTTTTGCATTTATAGTCTTCACCATTTACTTGTAGTTAAAAAAATGAGGACTCTTTCTGACCTCATGTGAATTCATATCATTTTTTTGCTTTTGGCAAGAATTTTTGTGTAAGATTAAAACTACTTACCTTCAAATTATTCATGCCAAATTTACTTATGTCTTAATTCAGAACCACTTTTAAAATATTTATTTATTTATTTATTTATGGCTGCGTTGGCTCTTCGTTGCTGTGCTCGGGCTTTCTAGGAGCTAATCTTCCTTGCAGTGCATGGGCTTGTCACTGTGGTGGCTTCTCTTGTTGCAGAGCCCAGGCTCTAGGCACACAGGCTTCAGTAGTTGTGGCACACAGGCTCAGTAGTAGTTGTGCCTCATGGGCTTAGTTGCTCTGCGGCATGTGGAATCTTCCTGGACCAGGGTTCGAACCCATGTCCCATGCATTGGCAGGCAGATTCTTAACCAGTGTGCCACCAGGGAAGTCCCCAGAACCACTTTTAGTGAAAGATGGTAAAAAAGACAGCTACTTAGCTATTTTCAGTTTCTCAATTTTACTCCATGGCACTGAATTCCTGATCCTTTTGAAGTTAGACATAAAAGAAAACTGCATCCTACAAATCATAATGTAGATTAGGAAACATTTTGAACCCCTTTCCCCTTCATTCTTTTTCTTTTTTTTCTTGTGGCAATCTTTAAAAAATTTTAGTGAAGTGTAGTTGATTCACAATGTTGTGTTTAATTTCTGTTATACAGCAAAATGACTCAGTTATACATATATATTCTTTTTCATTATGGTTTATCACAGGATATTGAATAGTTCCCTGAGCTATACAGTAGAACCTTGTTGTTTATCCATCCTATACGTAATAGTTTGCATCTGCTAATCCCAAACTCCCAATCTTTCCCTCCCCCAGGCAAACACAAGTCTGTTCTCTATGTCTGTGAGTCTGTTTTTGTTTCACGGATATGTTCATTTGTGTTGTAATTTAGATTCCACATATAAGTGATATCATATGGTATTTGTCTTTCTCTTTCTGACTTACTTTGCTTAGTATCTCTAGGTCCATCCATGCTGCTGCAAATGGTATTATTTTTTTCTTTTTTAATGGCCGAGTAGTATTCCATTGTGTATATATACCACATCTTCTTTATGCATTCATCTGTCGATGGACATTTAGGTTGCTTCCATGTCTTGGCTAATGTAATTAGTGCTGCTATGAACACAGGAGTGCATGTATCTTTTTGAATTATAGTTTTCTCTGGGTATATGCCCAGGAGTGGGATTGCTGGATCCTATGGCAACTCGAGTTTCGTGAGGACCTCCATACTGTTTTCCATAGTGGCTGCACTAATTTACATACCCACCAATAGTGTAAGAGGGTTCCCTTCTCTGGGTGTGGCAAGTTTTGAGGGTTACCTCTAGGAAGTCAAGAAGTAAAGCGTGGTGCTTTGTAATGCGGCCTCCAGTTAGCCAGTGGTGGCCTTTGATCTCTAGAATCCCTTGTAACTTGATGTGGGGTGAGGCATCCAGATTTCCAGTGACTGTCCAAAGGTAAGCTTGTTAGCTTCTTCCATTAATAAAGTGGTGGCAGCTACTGCCTGAAGGCAGCCAGGCCAACCTCTGGCCGCAGAATCTAGTTGTTTGGAAAAATAGCCTACCTTCTGTATTAGGATCCCCAGAGCTGTCACCTGCTTTTCAGCCATGTACAAAATGAATGGCTTTTTAAAACTGGGGAGACCCAGAGCAGGAGCATTAGTGAGGGCCTGTTTGATACTATTAAAAGCCTTTTCCTGTTCCCCAGTCCAAAGTAATGGTTCTGTATCTAGGCTTTTAGTGGTTTCATACAGGGGCTTACCCATTAGCCCAAATCCTGGGATCCAGAGTCTGCAAAACCTTGCCATGCCTAAAAATGTACGGAGATGTTGCTTTGTCTTTGGGACACTGAGGCCTAATACAGCTTGTGTTCCATCTTGAGACAGCTGTCTTCTTCCAGAGTTTATAATTAACCCAGGTATTTAACTTGTTGCTTTGAGATTTGTACCTTTTTCTGGGAGACACTGTAACCCTGGGCCCAAAGGAAATTAAGAACTTCAATGATGTTCTCATCTGAGACCTCCATGGTGGGGCTACATATTAAATTCTATCCACATACCGTAGAATAGTCCTTTCTTTTATTTACTTATTTATTTTTTTAATAGATCTTTATTGGATAGATCTTTATAACTGCTTCACAATACTGCACTAGCCTCTGTTGCACAACAAAGTGAATCACCCACATGCATACATACATCCCCATATCCCCTCCCTCTTGAGCCTCCCTATCCCACCCACCCCTCTAGGTGGTTGCAAAACACTGAGCTGATCTCCCTGTGCTATGCTGCTGCTTCCCACTAGCTAGCTATTTTACATTCGGTAGTGTATATATGTCGATGCTACTCTCACTTCACTCTAGCTTCCCCCTCACCCTACCATGTCCTCAAGTCCATTCTCTAAGTATTTATTCCTGTCCTGCCGCTAGGTTCTTCAGAACCTTTTTTTTTTTTTTTTTTTTTTTAGATTGTATATATATATGTGTTAGCTTACTGTATTTGTTTTTCTCTTTCTGGCTTACTTCACTCTGTATGACAGTCTCTAGGTCCATCCACCTCACTACAAATAACTCAATTTCGTTTCTTTTTATGGCTGAGTAATATTCCATTGTATATATGTGCCACATCTTCTTTATCCATTCATCTGTCGATGGACACCTAGCTTGCTTCCATGTCCTGACTATTGTAAATAGTGCTGCAATGAATATTATGGTACATGACTTTTTTTTTTAACATCTTTATTGGAATATAATTGCTTTACAATGGTGTGTTATTTTCCTTTTTTTTTTAAACATCTTTATTGGAGTATAATTGCTTTACAATGGTGCATTAGTTTCTGCTTTATAACCAAGTGAATCAGCTACACATATACCCCATATCTCCTCCCTCTTGCGTCTCCCTCCCACTCTCCCTATCCTATCCCTCTGGGTGGTCACAAAGCACCGAGCTGAATTCCCTGTGCTATGTGGCTGCTTCCCACTAGCTATCTATTTTACATTAGGTAGTGTATATATGTCCATGCCACTCTCTCACTTCATCCCAGCTTACCCTTCCCACTCCCCGTGTCCTCAAGTCCATTCTATACATCTGCATCTTTATTCCTGTCCTGCCTCTAGGTTCTTCAGAACCATTTTTTCTTTTTTTTAGATTCTATATATATGTGTTAGCATATGGTATTTGTCTCTCTCTTTCTGACTTACTTCACTCTGTATGACAGACTCTAGGTCCATCCACCTCACTACAAATAACTCAATTTCATTTCTTTTTATGGCTGAGTAATATTCCATTGTATATATGTGCCACATCTTCTTTATCTATTCATCTGTCGATGGACACTTAGGCTGCTTCCATGTCCAGGTTAATGTAAATACAGCTGCAGTGAACACTGTGGTACATGACTCTTTTTGAATTTTGGTTTTCTCAGGGTATATGCCCAGTAGTGCGATTGCTGGATGATATGGTAGTTCTATTTTTAGTTTTATAAGGAACCTCCATACTGTTCTCCATAGTGGCTGTACCAGTTCACATTCCCACCAACAGTACAGGAGGGTTGCCTTTTATCCACACCCTCTCCAGCATTTATTGTTTCTAGATTTTTTGATGATGGCCTTTCTGACTGGTGTGAGGTGATACTTCATCGTAGTTTTGATTTGCATTTCTCTAATGATTAGTGATGTTGAGCATTCTTTCATGTGTTTGTTAGCAATCTGTATATCTTCTTTGGAGAAATGTCTATTTAGGTCTTCTGTGCATTTTTGCATTGGGTTGCTTGTTTTTTTGATATTGAGCTGCATGAACTGCTTGTAAATTTTGGAGATTAATCCTTTGTCAGTTGCTTCATTTGCGAATATTTTCTCCCATTCTGAGAGTTGTCTTTTCACCTTGTTTATGTTTTCTGTTGCTCCATTTGTTTATTTCCATTTTTCTAGGAGGTGGGTCAAAAAGGATCTTGCTGTGACTTATGTCATAGTGTGTTCTGCCTATGTTTTCCTCTAAGAGATTGATGGTGTCTGGCCTTACATTTAGGTCTTTACTCCATTTTGCATTTATTTTTGTGTATGGTGTTAGGGAGTGTTCTAATTTCATTCTGTTACATGTAGCTGTCCAGTTTTCCCAGCACCACTTATTGAAGAGGCTATCTCTTCTCCATGCCTCCTTGATCAAAGATAAGGTGACCATATGTGCGTGGGTTTATCTCTGGGCTTTCTATCCTGTTCCATTGATCTGTATTTCTGTTTTTGTGCCAGTACCATACTGTCTTGATTACTGTAGCTTTGTAGTATAGCGTGAAGTCAGGGAGCCTGATTCCTCCAGCTCCATTTTTCTTTCTCAAGATTGCTTTGGCTATTCGGGGTCTTTTGTGTTTCCATACAAATTGTGAAACTTTTTGTTCTAGTTCTGTGAAAAATGCCAGTGGTAGTTTGATAGGGATTGCATTGAATCTGTAGATTGCTTTGGGTAGTAGAGTCATTTTCACAATGTTGATGATTCCAATCCAGGAACATGGTACATCTCCCCATCTGTTTGTGTCATCTTTAATTTCTATCATCGGTGTCTTATAGTTTTCTGCATACAGGTCTTTTGTCTCCTTAGGTAGGTATATTCCTAGGTATTTTATTCTTTTTGTTGCAGTCGTAAATGGGAGTGTTTCCTTAATTTCTCTCTCAGATTTTTCATCATTAGTGTATAGGAATGCAAAAGATTTCAGTGCATTTATTTTGTGTTCTGCTACTCTTCCAAATTCATTGATTAGCTCTAGTAGTTTTCTGGTAGCATCTTTAGGATTCTCTACGTATAGCATCATGTCATCTGTAAACAGTAACAGTTTTACTTCTTTTCCGATTTGATTCCTTTTATTTCTTTTTCTTCTCTGATTGCTGTGGCTAAAACTTCCAAAACTATGTTGAACAATAGTGGTGAGAGTGGGCAACCTTGTCTTGTTCCTGATATTAGTGGAAATGGTTTCAGGTTTTCACCATTAAGAATGATCTTGGCTATGGGTTTGTCATATATGACCTTTATTATGTTGAGGAAAAATCCCTCTGTGACTACTTTCTGGAGAGTTTTTCTCATAATCGGGTGTTGAATTTTGTTAAAAGCTTTTTCTACATCTGTTGAGATGATCATATAGTTT
Organism: Lagenorhynchus albirostris; assembly: GCF_949774975.1. NCBI lineage: Eukaryota > Metazoa > Chordata > Mammalia > Artiodactyla > Delphinidae > Lagenorhynchus > Lagenorhynchus albirostris. Next base: position 60,970,515 of record NC_083107.1, read on the forward strand.
TTCTCCTTCATTTTGTTAATATGGTGTATCACATTGATTGATTTGTGTATATTGAAGAATCCTTGCATTCCTGGGGTAAACCCCAGTTGATCATAGTATATGATCCTTTTAATGTGCTGCGGGATTCTGTTTGCTAGTGTTTTGTTGATGATTTTTGCATCGATGTTCATCAGTGATATTGGCCTGTAGTTTTCTTTTTTGTGGCATCTTTGTCTGGTTTTGGTATCAGGGTGATGCTGGCCTTGTAGAACGAGTTTGGGAGTGTTCCTCCTTCTGCTATAGTTTGTAAGAGTTTGAGAAAGATAGGTGTTAGGTCTTCTCTAAATGTTTGGTAGAATTCGCTTGTGAACCTATCTGGTCCTGGGCTTCTGTTTGCTGGAAGATTTTTAATCACAGTTTCAATTTCAGTGCTTGTGATTGGTCTGTTTATATTTTCTATTTCTTCCTGGTTCAGTCTCAGAAAGTTGTGCTTTTCTAAGAATTTGTCCATTTCTTCCAGGTTGTCCATTTTATTGGCATAGAGTTGCTTGTAGTAATCTCTCATGATCCTTTGTATTTCTGCAGTGTCAGTTGTTACTTCTCCATTTTCATTTCTAATTCTATTGATTTGAGTCTTCTCTCTCTTTTTATTGATGAGTCTGGCTAATGGTTTATTAATTTTGTTTGTCTTCTCAGAGAACCAGCTTTTAGTTTTATTGATCTTTGCTATCATTTTCTTCATTTCTTTTTCATTTATTTCTGATCTGATCTTCATGATTTCTTTCCTTCTGCTAACTTTGGGGGTTTTTTGTTCTTCTTTCTGTAATTGCTTTAGGTGTAAGATTAAGTTGTTTATTTGAGATGTTTCTTGTTTCTTGAGGTAGGATTGTATTGCTATAGACTTCCCTGTTAGAACTGCTTTTGCTGCATCCCATAGGTTGGGTCGTCGTGTTTTCATTGTCATTTGATTCTAGGTATTTTTTATTTCCTCTTTGATTTCTTCAGTGATCTCTTGTTTATTTAGCAGTGTATTGTTTATCCTCCATTTGTTTGCTGTTTTTTACAGATTTTTTCCTGTAATTGATAGCTGGTCTCATAGCGTTTGTGGTCTTAAAAGATACTTGATATGATTTCAGTTTTCTTAAGTTTACCAAGGCTTCATCTGTGGCTCAGGATATGACCTATCCTGGAGAATGTTCCATGAGCACTTGAGAAGAAAGTGTATTCTGTTGTTTTTGGTTGGAATGTCCTATAAATATCAATTAAGTCCGTCTTGTTTAGTGTATCATTTAAAGCTTGTGTTTCCTTATTTATTTTCATTTTGGATGATCTGTCCCTTGGTGAAAGTGGGGTGTCAAAAGTCCCCTACTATGTTTGTGTTACTGTTGCTTTCCCCTTTTATGGCTGTTAACATTTGCCTTATGTATTGAGGTGCTCCTATGTTGGGTGCATAAATATTTATAATTGTTATGTCTTCTTCTTTATCCCTTCATCATTATTTAGTGTCTTTCTTTGTCTCTTGTAATGGTCTTTATTTTAAAGTCTATTTTGTGTGATGTGAGAATTGTTACTCCAACTTTCTTTTGATTTCCATTTGCATGGAATATCTTTTTCCATCCCCTCACTTTCAGTCTGTATGTGTCCCTTGGTCTGACGTGGGTCTCTTGTATACAGCATATGTATGGGTTTTGTTTTGTATCCATTCAGCCAGTCTGTGTCTTCTGGTTGGAGCATTTAATTCATTTACATTTAAGGTAGTTATCGATTTGTATGTTCCTATTACCATTTTCTTAATTGTTTTGCGTTTGTTATTGTAAGTCTTTTCCTTCTTTTGTGTTTTCTGCCTAGAGAAGTTCCTTTAGCATTTGTTGTAGAGCTGGTTTTGTGGTGCTGAATTCTCTTAGCTTTTGCTTATCTGTAAAGGTTTTAATTTGTCCGTCAAATCTGCATGATGTCCTTGCTGGGTAGTGTAATCTTGGTTGTAGGTTTTTCCCTTTCATCACCTTAAATATGTCCTGCCACTCCCTTCTGGCTTGCAGAGTTTCTGCTGAAAGATCAGCTCTTAACCTTATGGCGATTCCCTTGTATGTTATTTGTTTCTTTTCCCTTGGTGCTTTTAATATTTTTTCTTAGTATTTAATTTTTGATAGTTTGATGAATATGTATCTTGGTGTGTTTCCTCTTGTATTTACCATGTATGGGACTCGCTGCACTTCCTGGACTTGATTGACTATTTCCTTATACATATTAGGGAAGTTTTCAACTATAATGTCTTCAAATATTTTCTCAGTCCCTTCTTTTTTTCCTCTTCTTCTTTTGAGACTCCTATAATTCAAATGTTGATGCATTTAATTTTGTCCCAGAGGTCTCTGAGATTGTCCTCAATTCTCTTCATTCTTTTCTCTTTATTCTGCTCTGTGGTAGTTATTTCCACTATTTTATCTTCCAGGTCACTTATCCATTCTTCTGCCTCAGTTATTCTGCTACTGAATCCTTCTACAGAATTTTTAATTTCATTGATTGTGTTATTAATCATTGTTTGTTTGCTCTTTAGTTCTTCTGGGTCCTTGGTAAACGTTTCTTGTATTTTCTCCATTCCATTTCCAAGATTTTTGATCATCTTTACTATCATTATTCTGAATTCATTTTCAGGTAGACTACCTACTTTCTGTTCATCTGTTTGGTCTAGTGGGTTTTTTCCTTGCTGCATCATCTGTTGTGTATTTCTCTGTCTTCTCATTTTGCCTTACTTACTGTGTTTGGGGTCTCCTTTTCACAGGCTGCAGGTTCGTAGTTCCTGTTGTATTTGATGTCCATCCCCAGTGGCTAAGGTTTGTTCAGTGGGTTGTGTAAGGTTTCTTGTGGAGGAGACTGGTGCCTGTGTTTTGGTGGATGAGGCTGGATCTTGTCTTTCTGGTGGGCTGGACCGAGTCCAGTGGTGTGTTTTGGGGTGTCTGTGACACTATTATGATTTTACGTAGCCTGTCTGCTAATGGGTGGGTTTGTGTTCCTGTCTTGCTAGTTGTTTGGCATAAGGTGTCCAGCACTGTAGCTTTATGGTCATTGAGTGGAGCTGGGTCTTAGCGTTGAAATGGAGATCTCTGGGAGAGCTTTTGCTGTTTGATATTACGTATGGCTGGGAGGTCTCTATTGGAGCAATGTCCTGAACTCGGCTCTCCCACCTCAGAGGCTCAGGCCTGACACCTGGTCAGAGCACCAAGACCCCTTCAGCCACACGGCTCTGAAGAAAATGGAGAAAAAAGTTAGAAAGAAAGAAAGAAAAAGTAAATAAAATAAAATAATTAAAATAGAAAAGAATTATTAAAAATAAAAAAATGAAAAAGTAATAAAAAAAGAAAGCGAGAAAGAAAGAAGATAGGAACTAAACCAAAAAACAAATCCCCCTATGATAACAAGTGCTAAAAACTATACTAAAAAAAAAAAAAAAGGACAGTCTGAACCCTAGGACAAATGGCAAAAGCAAGGTTTTACAGAGAAAATCACAAAGAAGCATACACACATACACACCCACAAAAAGAGAAAAAGGAAAAAAAATCTGTATATATATAAAAAAATAAAAAAAAGGAAGAGAGCAGCCAAATCAATAAACAAATCTACCAATGATAATAAGCTCTAAATACTAAACTAAGATAAACATAAAAGCAGAAACAGATTAGATGCAGAAAGCAAACCCCAAGTCTACAGTTGCTCCCAAAGTCCATAGCCTCAATTTTGGGATGATTGGTTGTCTCTTCAGTTATTCCACAGATGCAGGGCACATCAAGTTGATTATGGAGATTTATTCCACTGCTCCTGAGGCTGCACTGAGAAATTTCCCTTTCTCTTCTTTGTTCGCACAGATCGTGGGGTTCAGCTTTGGATTTGGCCCCGCCTCTGCATGTAGGTCACCTGAGGGTGTCTGTTCCCCACCCAGATAGGATGGGGTTAAAGGAGCGGCTGATTAGGGGCCTCTGGCTCACTCAGGCTTGGGGGAGGGAAGGGTACAGAATGCAGGGTGAACCTGCGGTGGCAGAGGCCGGCATGACATTGCAATAGCCTGTGGCATGCCGTGTGTTCTCCCAGGGATGTTGTCCCTGGGACACGGGACCCTGGCAGTGGTGGGCTGCACAGGCTCCCGGGAGGGGAGGTGTGGATAGTGACCTGTGCTTGCACACAGGCTTTTTGGTGGCTGTAGCAGCAGCCTTAGCATTTCATGCCTGTCTCCGGTGTCTGCGCTGACAGTCGTGGCTTGCGCCCACCTCTCGAGCTTATTTAGGTGGTGCTCTGAATCCCTTCTCCTCGTGCACCCTGAAGCAATGGGCTCTTGCCCCTTAGGCAGGTCCAGGCTCTTTCCTGGATTCCCTCCCAACTAGCTGTGGTGCACTAGCACCCTTCAGGCTGTGTTCATGCAGGAAATTCCAGTCCTCTCCCTGGGATCTGAACTCTGAAGCCTGAGCCTCAGCTCCCAGCCCCCACCTATCCCAGCGGGTGAGCAGACAAGCCTCTCAGGTTGGTGAGTGCTGGTTGACACCGATCCTCTGTGCGGGAATCTCTCCACTTTGCCCTCTGCACCCCTGTTGCTGCGCTCTCCTCTGTGGCTCTGGAGCTTCCCCCCCCCGCCCCCGCCTATACCCATTCTCCAGCAGTGAAGGGACTTCCTAGTGTGTGGAAACTTTTCCTCCTACACAGCCCCCCCCCCCCGAGGTGCAGGTCCCGTCCCTATTCTTTTATCTCTGTTTTTCCTTTTTCCTTTTCCCTACCTAGGTACGTGGGGAGTTTTTTGCCTTTTGGGAAGTCTGAAGTCTTCTGCCAGCGTTAAGTAGGTGTTCTGTAGGAATTGTTCCACATGTAGATGTAGTTTTGATGTATTTGTGGGGAGGAAGGTGATTACCACATCTTACTCCTCCGCCATCTTGAAGCCTCCCCCATGTCTTTCTTTGGCTGAGTAATATTCCATTGTATATATGTGCCTCATCTTCTTTATCCATTCATCTGTCGATGGACACTTAGGTTGCTTCCATGTCCTGGCTATTGTAAATAGTACTGCAATGAACATTGTGGTACATGTCTCTTTTTGAATTATGGTTTTCTCAGGGTATATGCCCAGTAATCGGATTGCTGGGTCGTATGGAAGTTCTATTTTTAGTTTTTAAAGGAACCTCCATACTGTTCTCCATAGTGGCTGTATCAATTTACATTCCCACCAACAGTGCAAGAGGGTTCCCTCTTCTCCACACCCTCTCCAGCATTTATTGTTTGTAGATATTTTGATAATGGCCATTCTGACCACGTGAGGTGATACCTCTTTGTAGTTTTGATTTGCATTTCTCTAGTAGTTAGTGATGTTCAGCATCTTTTCACATGCCTCTTGTCCATCTGTATGTCTTCTTTGGTGAAATGTCTATTTAGGTCTTTTGCCCATTTTTAAATTGGATTATTTGCTTTTTTGATATTGAGCTCCATGAGCTGTTTTTATATTTTGGAAATTAATCCTTTTCCGTTGTTTCATTTGCAAATATTTTCTCCCATTCTGAGGGTTATCTTTTTGTCTTCTTTACAGTTTCCTTTGACATGATATTATACATAGAAAATCCTAAAGATGCCACCAGAAAATTGCTAGAACTAATCAATGAATTTGGTAAGGTTGCAGGCTACAAAATTAATTCATAGAAATCTCTGGCATTCCTATACACTAGAAGTGAAAAATCAGAAAGAGGAATTAAGGAAACAATCCCATTTACCATTGCAACAAAAAGAATAAAATACCTAGGAATAAACCAACCTAAGGAGGCAAAAGACTTGTACTCAGAAAACTATAAAACACTGATGTAAGAAATCAAAGATGACATAAACAGATGGAGAAATATGCCATGTTCTTTTGTTGGAAGAATCAATATTGTGGAAATGACTGTACTACCCAAAGCAATCTACAGATTCAATGCCATCCCTATCAAACTACCAATGACATTCTACACAGAATTAGAACAAAAAAATTCACAATTTGTATGGAAGCACAAAAGACCCTGAATAGCCAAAGCAATCTTGAGAAAGAAAAATGGATTTGGAGGAATCAGGCTCCCTGACTTCAAACTATACTACAAAGCTACAATAATCAAGACAGTATGGTACTGGCACAATAACAGAAATATAGATCAATGGAACAGGATAGAAAGCCCAGAGATAAACCCATGCACATATGGTCACCTTATCTATGATAAAATAGGCAAGAATATACAATGGAGAAAAGACAGACTCTTCAATAAGTGGTGCTGGGAAAACTGGATGGCTACACGTAAAAGAATGAAATTAGAGCACTCCCTAACACCATACACAAAAATAAACTCCAAATTGATTAAAGACCTAAATGTAAGACCAGACACCAGAAAACTCTTAGGGGAAAACATAGGAAAAACACTCTTTGACATAAACCACAGCAAGATCTTTTTTGACCCATGTCCTAGAGAAATGGAAATAAAAACAAAAATAAACAAATGGTACCTAATTAAACTTAAAAGCTTTTCTCCTTCATTATTCTTTCTTATTTACTAAAAATAGATTCTTTCCTTCAGAATTCCTTCCATAGTCTTCCACCTCTTAAAATCTGGCTTATTCATTGCATATGAAAATTCTTTATAAATGTATCTACCCTAGAATTTTCCACCGTTCATCAAAGCTCTTGTAATTTGTTATTCTTTTAAAGTTAGTATTGAAAAATAGTTTAGGGCTTCCGTGGTGGCACAGTGGTTGAGAGTCCGCCTGCCAATGCATGGGACACAGGTTTGTGCCCCCATCTGGGAAGATCCCACATGCCGCGGAGTGGCTGGGCCCGTGAGCCATGGCCGCTGAGCCTGTGCGTCCGGAGCCTGTGCTCCACAATGGGAGAGGCCACAACAGTGAGAGGCCCGTGTACCAAAAAGAAACAAAAACAAAAAAAAAACAAAACGGAAAAAAAAAAAGAAAAATAGTTTAATTGTGAACATAGACAAAATGAAACACCTAGAATCTCTCAATGTTAACACAGTAGTTTCATATTGGCATAGTTTCTAATAGTATCACTTTTATTTAATCTAAGATCTATCATTATTTTATGTACCTGTAAAAAAAGGGGGGCTTCTAATTGAGATGCAAGACAGTATTGATTAAAGGTGCATCGTGATGTTACAACTGTTGATATGTTAAAAATGTGCCTTTTAGAATTGAAAAAATTCTAAATTTACCATTTTAATAACTGCATTGTTTTTTGTCAAATTGATGTACTATAATTCACTAAATCATTTTGTTATTGTTGTGCATTTAGGGTGTTTCTAGGTTTTTGATAATAACATGTAGATTTTTTACAGTGTTGAGCAATTTATTTGTCTCACTTCCTGGATTGTGTGCATCAAAAGATTCATGAAAATTCATATGGTTCTTGCTATTTTTCCATTGCTTTCCAAAAATGTTGTCCCATTGCCACTAGCAGTAAATGAGTATCCCAAATCCACAGGAAAATGTTGAGAGCTATTTAAAATACCCCAACTTTTTGAAATTCTAAAATCTTCATAAATATTTCTGTAATTTATATGTATTTGAAATAGTAAGGGTAAACATCTATCCTCATGCTGTTTATTAAATTTTTCCTTAGTAAGGCTTATTTAGCAGCCAGCTATAGTTTTGGTTCTTTAATTTACTTCAATTTGTCACTAGAACAGTTACTCTTTTGGTGTGATAGGAAAAAAAAATTTCATCTTTATTTTGAATAAGATCAAGATTGTGGTGGTAGCAGAGTGGGTGATATGGAAAGAGAGGTGCTGAGCCCCTTTTTTTAGCAGAAAGACTAGGAATTTCTTGAACCTTCATTTCCAGGATTTATGGGAACCCAGTGGTCTTTGCTTCCTTTTGTCTTTGAAGGATATAGGGTGATGGCTGTAGAGAGCACCCCTACTCTCTACAAAGAATAAAGACTTTGGTGTTAGGTCTACCAAGTTTTAACTTTAATTTTGATACTTAGTAGCTATATGGCATTGGGCAAATTACTTGAAGTCTAACCTAAATTAAGTGTGATATTAATGCTCACCTAGCAGGGTATTAAGAACTTTGAATAAGTTAATGTATGAAAAGCACCTAATATGCAGCCTGGTCTGCAATAGTGCAGTTAATTCTCCTGTGGCCACTGTGGATGCTTGAGCAGATCATACACAGCATGAGGATACCACATTTCAGGGGATGCTAGTTGTATAATAGTCATTGTGGATTTATATATATATTTATTACCATACAACAGACATTGTAGGTTTTTATGTACTACTGTCTTGTTGTAACTAAATCAATATATTATGACAATGTTTCATCAGATGGGAGTAAAGTTCCTTGAGAAAATGTACTTTTTCTAATTTGCAGAGCAGAATACAGTTACTGGTTAGATGAAATTTTTCTGAACAACTGTTTTATCATTACTTACATGTTTTTCTTGTTACCAAGAAATTCACATTTGTAATAGGCAGACTAATGTTCCCTCAACCTGTCAAAGATGTCCAGGTCCCCAGAAACTGTGGATGTGTTACCTTACATGGAAAAGGGGAATTAAGTTTGCAGATGGAATTAAGGTTGCTAATCAACTGTCCTTAAAAGTAGGGAGATTTTCCTGGGTTATCCAACTGGGCCCAATGTAATCACAAGGATCCTTAAAAGTGGAAGAAGGAGGCGGAGCAGAGGTCAGGGAGTTGCAACATGACAGGAACCTACCCATTGTTGCTGGCTTTGAAGATGGATAAAGGAGGCAATAAGCCAAGGAATGTGGATACTTTCTAGAAGCTAGAAAGAGCAAGAAAGTAGAGTCTCTCCCCTGGAGTCTCCAGAAAGGGACACAGCCCTCTCGACCCCTTGACTTTGACCAGTGAGACCCATTAGGTACTTGTAAACTACAAAATGTAAGATAAAAGATTCGTGTTGTTTTAGGCACTCAGTTTGTGATAATTTGTCACAGCAGCAATAGAAAATGAATACAACATTGTTAGCAGGAAATTTAGAAAATATGGACAAGAAAAAAAGAATAAAATAAAAGTCCCTTGTATTATTTCCTAGCTCTGTCTTCTGACCAGGTCCAGAAGCAGTGACATCCCAATAGCAACAAGCACCCCATCCCCAGATTTTGGTACAAAAAGAGACCAATAGTAACTTTACAGTGGAGACACCTGGCAGACTGTACTTTAACCAAAAGGTTGAGGTTGACATCACCAGTGATGTCATGTTGTTGTCGTATACACCCTGATCTAATGTAACAAGAAAGGCACTTTTACCTCCATGGTATTTTTCTCAAAAACCTATAACCTCAGTCTAAGCATGAAAAATAAAATCTTATCCAAATTGAGGCACAGTGTACAAAATAACTGGCCAGTGTACTTCAAAGCTGTCAAGGTGATGATAAACAAAGAAAGACTAAGAAAGTGTCACAGACCAGGGACACTCAGGAGACATGATGCCTAAGGGCAAAGTGGAATCTTGGAAAAGAAAAAGGACATCATTAGAGAAAGCTGGTAGAATCTAAAAAAGTCTGGAATTTAGTTAATAGTAAGGTAGTACTATCAATCTCTCAATTTTAACAAATGTGCCATAGTTATATAAAATGTTGACTTTAGGGAAAACTGGATGACAAGTACATGGGAGCTCTCTCTATCTTTCCAATGTTTCTATAAATCTGAAGTTGTCTTGAAATAAAAAAGTACCTTTCACATAATCCCATTGCTTAAAAATGGCTATTAATATTTTATAAAAATGAGATTAAGCCCTATAACTTTGGTTCACCAGCTTTTTTTACTCATCAGCATATTAAGACATTATCTTTCAGGTCCTTTGGCTACTTAAAGGGAGACAGTGATTGGTCAGCAGCATCTCAGATTGTACTGGCCATATGACATTTTTCATATCATGGGAGGCAGGCTCTGCCGGCCTTGGTTTGGTCCAAACCTCAGTCCACCTGTGAAAGACAGAAGCTTTCACAAAGATTTCACAAGCTTTAATGTTCATAACACTTTAATATATTCTTGACTCTGTACCTCTTCTAACACTCACAGAACAAGAAAGGCACGAGGAGAGGTTCCTTGTTGCTTTAACACAAGAGCACTGTCTGCCTTTATAATCCATGATTTATGATACCACCAATAGATTTGACATTGTACTTGAAAGGAAAAAAAAACCCAAATGACTATTTACTGCTTGTCAGTCACTAAATGTTTTTATGTGCATCATTTTATTTAATCCTCAAAGCAATGCTCTGAGGAAGGAAATATTCTCATCCCCATTTCAAACATTTATAGAAAGAGGGTAAGTAACTTGCCCAGGGTCACACAGTAAGTGGTAGAGCTAAGTTTCAACCCAGGCAGTGTGGCTGTAGCCAGAATATTTGATCATTGTGCTGTACTGTCTTCTCAAGGGACAGTTACCTAAATTGTGATTTTGGGGAGAAATCACAGAATTTATTCTATGAAAAGCTATAGTTGTGGAACAGCAGCAACAGCAACAGCAACAACAAAATTCTCTGCAACTGTCTTGTGTTACCAAGGCGTTCTGCTCAGAGGAGACAATGTCAAAGCAGGCAGTAGGAAAATTTGAGAAAGAGTAAACTAGAGAGCTCTCTACTACTCTAAATGTCATTCCTACTCTAGTTGGTATTAAACCTCTGTATGATTGATTTTATTTTCAATATCTGTCCTATTTTTCTACAACATCATTTTTGATGACATCATCATGTATCACATCAGTGTAATAGACCCTAAAACTTTTGCAAGTTCAGAAAACAGTGTGGAAATATCTTTCAAATGCCTGTGAAAACTGTAAAATGCTATGTGAATATTAAGCATTGTATTACAACCTATTTTTAAAATTAAAATTCTTTTGTATACAAATATTCCTATGTATCCATCTAGTTAGCTAATGCTAAAACTAAACAAAACTTACATGCAATTTTCCTTTTATCATTGTTTCTGTCTTTCACATTTCTTTGTGAGTAGAATTAAATTACAACCAAAAATAGAAATGCATTTGTTAGCACCTGGTACCATTGTTCTGAAAGAAAGATTTTTTTTTCCATGGTGGCAAACCTTCCCCACACAGAGTTATATAAATTGAATTTGCATGTTAAAAAAAGTGTGTGCACTGTTGTTTTATAATTAAAGATAAGATTAACCTGTGTGTTGAATTTTCCTCCAACAACTTGAGACATTTTCATGTTAATTTTACTGAAAACAGGGTGAGAGTAATGGGTTAATTATTTTCTGCTGACATTCTCTCCCGTTAGATTAAATGTGCATTTTGGGATTGAGCTGTCAGTTTTGATGTCAGCTTAGTTTTCATGCAGAATTGGTGCATGGAGATTATTTCCCCATTATTGTTTAATATGTGCTTTTTTATGGGAGTAGAAGTAATTTGCGGCCATCCTGTCAATCATTTCCTCACAGTTTGGACACATACATGAGAAATATAGAAGGAAAGTCTTGAACCAACTGTTTCAAGCAGTCTAGCTTATTTACATATTTAAACCCCCTGCTTTTGTACCCTTTTTAGAACTGACCATGGTTTAAGTTAAATAATTTAATGAAAATCTATATAGTGCTAGCTAATGTCACAGACAAAAAGTCATTTTATTTGTTTATACAAATTAATCCATTCATTCATTTTTAATGCCATGCTCCTATGTATATTACATTGACAGGATGATATTTATTTAGGTAGCTCAGCATATAATTTCAGCTGATCTTTTCTTAGTCTTTTTGAAAATCTGAAGTTTTGGATCACTTGAAGAAATTCTGATTAATATAATTATTAATTAATAAGGAGAACTTTATTTTTATTTTATACACTGATGGTTTAGTAACAATGTTTTTTATTTGTTATTCATTCTTCAAACATTTATTATGTGCCTACTATCTATAATCACCCTGTTAGGTGGAAAGAGGGGTCTTAAGATATATGACACGTTCTCTGAGTTCAGGCATCAACGATTCAACAGCCTGTGAAGGTATGTTTGGGTTTTATTTGATAAGTTTTGGGGAACTAACAAATGTTTTTGATCAAGGGCATCAACATGGGGATTTAGAGAATTTAATTGACTGTGGTATATGGACTATACAACTTAGGGGAGAGACTGGGACACCTTGTGTGAGGATGTTACAGTGGTACTGGAGGCAGATGAGGATGGTGGCATTTAGAAGCATGGGTAAAAGAGAAACAGGTGTACTTGAGGAGAGTCTAAATAACCTGACAGCTGACTGGCTACCTCTGAAGGTTTGCATCTGATTGAATGGATGAATTAATTTAGAGACATAGTCAAGTCTGGGAGAGACTCTGGGTCGGAGTGAAGGTTGTATTTGTTTTTTTCTCCTCCAGTTTTATTGAGATGTAATTGACATGCAACACTGTATAAGTTTAAAGTGTACAGCATAATGATTTGACTTACATATATCATGAAGCGATTATCACAGTAAATTTAGTGAACATCCATCATCTCATACAAAAATATAGATACAAAATGAAAGAAATAGAAACACATTTTTTTCTGATGAGAACTCTTAGGATTTACTCTCTTAACAATTTTCATATATAACATATAGCTAGTTGTTTTGAGCAACTTGAATCTAGAGTTAGTGGGATATTCAGTAGGCAGGTGAGCATACAGGCTGAGACATGGGAGATAGGATGGGGAGGTACAGTTTCTGGAATCTATTTCCTATAAAAAGAATTTAGAATTCAGTAACTGTCCCTAGAGCAGTTGCTTTCAAACATTGTTGACTGTGATCCATAATATATTTTACATCATGACTTGTTATATGTGTGTATATAAATATACATATTTCTACATGATATGTACCCATATACATATTTTTAAAATAAATTAATTTTATTTTTGGCAGCATTGGGTCTTGGTTGCTGCACGCAGGCTTTCTCTAGTTGCGGCGAGCGGGGGCTACTTTTCGTTGCTGTGCGCGGGCTTCTCATTGCAGTGGCTTCTCTTGTTGCGGGGCACGGGCTCTAGGTGTGTGGGCTTCAGTAGTTGTGGCACGCGGGCTCAGTAGTTGTGGCTCACGGGCTCTAGAGCACAGGCTCAGTAGTTGTGGCACACAGGCTTAGTTTCTCCACGGCATGTGGGAACTTCCTGGACCACGGCTCGAACCCATGTCCCCTGCACTGGCAGGCAGATTCTTAACCACTGTGCCACTAGGGAAGCCCCCCATATACATTTATATATAATCTTCATATAAACTCATGTTTCTGGCTCAATTTTACCCTCATTACATTTAATGGACCCTGATAATTTTCTACTCTATTTTAAATATCCTTTATTTAAAAAAAAGTGCTGATCAAGACTCACTTAACTGATTTCACAATCTACGAATCAGGCATGACCTGCAGTTGACAGCCACCACGCTGTGGATCCAGCTCCCATCTGTTCTTTCTTGTTGTCATGCCCCTGCCCTCTGCAGGGAAGGATCAGCTAGGATTTTGAGCAGGCTGGTGTTGGGAGCAGCAGCAGCCCTGCTACTGCTGCTTCCGAATTCCCCAACCACCTGAAATTGAACTAAGATGCAACAGCACTCAACTGAGGATATGTCTTCTCGTTCTTAGGGATCCAGGATGTGTAGAATGTGGTTCTATTTTATACATGGTGAAAAGAAAGTCAAGGAGAAAAGTTAAAAGATAAGTGTTTAAGAAAAGGATGAAGGAAAATTTACTTTTATGTTGTCTCCAACTTTCTTCACATAAATATGAGGTCAGATTATTGATAATTCACTATTTTTAAAGTCATCTGAAGAGCCAGAGCTCTTAAATCTGTTCTTATACTGAGCATAGGAAGGGTGGAGGGTAATGTGTGTTTATGTGTATGTATTTGTGTACTACATGCCATTTTATTACATTATTTTATGCAAACAGTGTGACCACCCTGACACAGGCTCTCTGGCATGCTTGCCTTGATTATACTCTATGCTACTAACCCTCCACGTTGGAACCAACTGTTCCCCTCCCAGACACTCTTCCGTAATTCCTCAAAGATGTAAGTACCTGGTATATCTTCTTTCTCCTACTAATTCTGTCATCAGTTTTTGGTAATAACACAAAATATTGACATGGACAATGCACTTCCATGCCCTACCTTCTGCCCGAGATGCTCCTTTAAGAATCTTGCTTCCATCCTATGTTATCCAATTACCACCGTAGTCACAGAGTTATTCTCTTATCCAACCCCCATACTCCTTGACTCATTCTCTCTTAGCTGATGATCTTGCATCTTATTTCAATTACAGAAATAGAAGCTATTGATAGAGAGCTTCAACATTTTTCCTTACTTCATTTTCCAACCCACCCACATTTTTGCCACATGTGTTCTGTCTTCCTCCTGCCACAGTGGATGGACTATTACTGCTATTATCTACGTCCCACCTGGTACGCTGGATCCATGCCATGTACCCTCATCAACTCAAGGGTATTGCTCCTGTGGTTATATCTTTCCTCAACATGAAACCCTCTACTGGATTACTTACATCACACACAAACATGTTGAAATACTTCCCATCTTTAAAAAAAAGTTCTCTTCCTTAATAGAGTGGTCAATATTTTCTATCATCACTTCTTAATCTCCTCTTAAATTCATTTTAGTCAGGCTTTCTTCCCCACTCCTGCACCAAAACTGTTCTTGGCACTTTTACCGGTGACCTCCATCTATTAAAATCCATTGGTCAGTTCGGAGTTCTCTACTTATTAAAATTCCAGCAGACTTTCACATCAGTAATTACTCCATTCTTCTGGAAACCCTTTTTTCACTTGTCTTCTAGGTTACACAGTATCCTGATTGTTCTGCCTCCCTGGATACTCTCTGTCAGGCTCTTTGCTGGACCTTCCTCTTTTCCAGACCTCTAAACATTGGAGAGTCCCAGGACTTGTTCCTCAGACCTCTTCTGTTTTCTATATGGAATTGTCTCACAAATCCTTTGGCTTTAAATGTTAATTAAATGCTAATGATGTTACAATTAATATTTCTAGACTCAAATTCTTCCCTTAGTTCAACATCTGTGTCTCTCTTTAGATATTTAGCAGTCATTGCAAACTTAGCATGTCCAAAAAAGTACTCTGCACCTTTGCCCTCTTATAAACTACCCCTTCCTCAGTTTACCTCATCCAATTAATAGAGGCATGATAAACTAAGGGGACTCAGGCCTGAGAATAAGGAGTCATCTTTGAGTCATCCTTTTCACTAATACTCTACATCTGGTTTGCCAGAAAGCCCTACTAATAATACTCCAAAATCTATGCTGAATTCAACCACTTTCCCTGCTAACAATACTCCAAAATCTATCCTGAATTCAACCACTTTTCACCATCTCCACAACAACTGTCCAAGACACCATCATTTCTCAACTGGACCCTGGCTGTAGCTGGTCAAATTACCTTCCTGCTTCTACCCTTAGCTTTAAAATCTGGTATTCATACAGTGGCTAGAATGATCTTTTAAAAAATTTAATCAAGTCACTTTCTTTCTTTGCTTAAAACCATTTAAGGCTTCCCATCATAATTAGAAGAAAATCCAAAACAGATTTCCATGACGATGCTAGTCCTTCATGATTCTCATTTTTTACTATCCTTTCCTCAGCCCCTCTCATGTTCCTCAAACACAACAAACTTGTTTTGGGCCATCATGATTAACTTTTTCCCTCACAGGGATGCTTTCCCCCCATATCCTCATTTCTTTCAGATCTTTCCTAGAAGGTCATTTTGTCAGAAAGGCCATTTTTTTTTTTCTGACCTCTATATCAAATAGCAGACTTCCCACCTCCTGCCAGTGCTCTCTTTCTCCTTAATTTGATTCTCTCTCTCTTTTTTTAAGAGCATTTATTTGCTGCTGCAACTGTAAGATATATTGTTAGTCATTTTCTGTTCTTTTCACTCTCCACACCCACCCAAACCCAGAAAGCAAGTTCATGAAGGCAACAGCTTTATCTATCCATCTGTATCTGTAGCATCTAGAAAAGTGGTGCCTGGCATAAAAAGATGCTGTAATATTTGTGGAATTAAAACAAGTTAATTTTTAAAAGAGAATATCAATACATTGGAGTCTTATCATAGTTTGGTCTTCCCTATAAGACCCTTCCATGTGTGCTTATCTTTGAAGAGGACTCCATTCTGTTTATACCTAGAGCTTCTCTTTAAGTTTACTTCAACTATAGGGCAGTGCCAAGGCCAGTCTTGGAGCTAAGTCAATATGTGAGCATTTGGGAAAAATCTTGATTTATTAAAAAAAGTATTTTTGCATTGTGTTTCTTTCAAGTGAATAGAAAGATGAATTGCAGCAAATAAGTACAGATTCTGCCTCTGTCATTGAGTTTTACTGCTGAATGGCCTGAGACTGCATAAGTTTTGCTGGCAGGAGTCGCAGAATGAGGACAGGAGTCAAGAAGATGTGCTTTCTAATCCTAGCACTAGTTAGAAAACAGCAGGAGGAAGGTGGGTGATTGCCTAATTTTATAATCTTTGGTGTTCAAGTTTCCTTTTCAAAATTAGTGTTTGCACCAGGGGCTGGATGATATCTTTGGTCTCTTCCTGCTCTAATATCATACAGTTCTTCTGTCAGACAAGACACTCCCAAGTGAGCCTTAGCCATTGTTGTCAGATATTCTATTCAGCTACTTCATGTATAATGCAAACATAGACACAATCCCTGTGAACCATTTAGCTTCTTCTGAGAGACAGCAATCTGTGTCACACTGAGTGATCCCTTGCTGCTGGTTCCAAGAGCTGTTGGATAAATGCAGCCGTGAGCTGGAGCCAGTGCCCAAAAACCAGTCCTGTGCATCTCTTCCCAACTCATTGTTCAGTCACATCACTCTGTGTTGGTAGATTGAAATTGGCCATGGAGGTAGTATTTACACCTAGGGAGTGCTACAAATCAGAGTTTCTTTCCCCCCTGCTACTCCACTCCCTGACCAAGAGCCAGTTGTTAAATTTATTTATCAGCATACCACCAGATAAGTGTGAATAGGTATCACCATCGTTAGGTGAATAAATCAAGGGAATTCTGATTTATAGTGGTACATGGGGTACATGGTACCACTATGGGACATAGAAAACCCACAGGTACAACCACCACAACTACCATCCTTTTAACAAACCTGATTGAGAAATTACTGATTGCGGCACAACAATAAGGACTTTATATGACTTATTTCATACTGATAACGGTTCATGAAGTTATTATTATTACTATCATTTTTACCAACAAGGAAGCAAAACTGATGAGGGGTTAAATAACCTACCCAAGATCATACAACTGGTAAGTGACAGAACCTGAACATGTGCCCAGGTTTCTCTGATTCCAATCGTGAGGCTATACTGTCTCCCTGACACATAATATACACACAGACACATTCTTTTTTAAAAAAATAAATTTATTTATTTATTTATAGCTACATTGGGTCTTCGTTGCTGCACGTGGGCTTTCTCTAGTTGAGGCAAGTGGGGGTTGCTCTTCGTTGCGGTGCGCGGGCTTCTCATTGTGGTGGCTTCTCTTGTGGAGCACAGGCTCTAGGTGCACGGGCTCCAGTAGTTGTGGCACGCAGGCTCAGTAGTTGTGGCTTGTGGGCTCTAGAGTGCAGGCTCAGTAGTTGTGGTACATGGGCTTAGTTGCTCCGCAGTGACACATTCTTATCTATACATACATTTATGGGTTTAAAGATACTTCTTTTCGCTCCACTGTGGTGATTGTTCCTCTCTTTTTTCACAAAGGGCAAAAATGTCATAAATACAAATATGACACCAGAGACTTGTTTGTTCTCAAAAAACACTTAAAACCTTCCGTAAGGACTAGTTCAGAAATGGGACTGAGGATCCCATCTCAGTCAATATCAGAAAGGCACAGTGACATGGAAGATACCCACATTTTTGATCTTGAAAGCTTTATCTCTTCTTGTTGGCAAAATAGCTGAAAAGGAAACTGCTTAACCTAAGACAGGCACTTTATCCTCAAAATAAATTGCTTCCTAAAAAGTGGTTGCATAATCCTTGAATTAAAGTTCCAAATCCACAGAGAAAAACATTACCAGCACTGTGTTAGGTTTAAAGGAAAGTGTCCATTAGCTCCCAAAACATGCTAAGGAAGCTAATCTCAGGACGGGATGAAAGTCGCAGGAATAATGGTTATGCCTTTGATCCATTACCCATATGGCATTCTTGACAGGATTATGTAAATGACCTTTAAAAAGTATTTTGGAGCCGGCAGACCTGGAAACATTTATAGATTTTCAAATCTGAGTATCTAATCAGATGAAAAGGAAATTAAGCTTTTCTCCATTAACTTCAACTAGAAGCTCCCTTTTCTAATTTTTCCTTACATAAGAGTCTTTAGAGATGACAGTTGCAATGCTGCTAGACAAGCCTCCAGGAAGTAAAGGGGAAAAGAGAATAGCTGCCATTTAACTAGTCAGTTTAAGCAGATTGATCAACTCCTTCTCTCAGGGGATTTGGTTGAAGTAGATGGCAAGGGGTTTGAGAAATTAGGTCAGGGATTTCCACCAGGCAGTAGCACTTGGACCAACTGTAACGTCTGTGTCAAAGGGTTTATAAGAAATTAAATATGCTAATGAATCTGGCTATTGTTCTGGGAAGTATTGCTTCCCAGTATGTGAAGTATTGCTCATCTCTCTGCACCTCTGTAAGATGGAGGAGGGCCATTTTTAGTGTAATCTTGAGTTGTTTACAGACTGATTCTGCTGGTCCAGAGAGCAAACTTTTGAGAAACACTGGTCTGTGGTTTTCAACTTCAACTTTACACTAGAATCATTGCAGGTGAGAAGGAGAAAGAGAGAGACAGGAAGAGACAGAGAGAGAGAGAACAAGAGAGAGAGAGAGAGATTGATAGAGAGGTAGAAGCAAAGCTTGGAATCTATTTCAGACCAAAATCTCTGGGGTGGAGTTGGAACATCAGTGCTTTTTACAAGCTCCCTGGGTGATGCTCATGTACAGCCAGGGTTGAAAACCATGAATCTAGATCCACCTCTTCATTTTCAGGTTTAGAGACCTGACTTGTGCAAGGTTATACTTAATTTAGTTCAACTGAGTGAATGTTTATTCAGTCCCAGCTGTGAGTTGGACTCTGCCTCTGAGCTCAGGGGCACAGAGATGAGGGCACTGCTCATGTGGAAAGAAGTAGATCTGTTCTTCCTCAACCTGCCTTTCTCTGAACTCGCAGACCTCCCAGGGCTCTGTAGGATATTTTCATTATTTCAAAAATCCTATAAAAGGGCTTACCTGATGGCGCAGTGCTTATGAATCCACCTGCCAGTGCAGGGGCATGGGTTCGAGCCCTGGTCCAGGAAGATCCCACATGCTGCGGAACAACTAAGCCTGTGTGCCACAGTTACTGAGCCTGAGTTCTAGAACCCGCAAGCCGCAACTACTGAGTCTGCGTGCTACAGCTACTGAAGCCTGCACGCCTAGAGCCTGTGCTGAACAACAGGAGAAGCCACTGCAATGAGAAGCCCGCGCACCGCAACGAAGCGTAGCCCCCACTTGCCGCAACTAGAGAAAGCCCTTGTGCAGCAATGAAGACCCAACACAGCCAAAAATAAATAAAATTAAATTAAAAAAAAATCCTATAGAAGACTCCATGTTCTCCCATGATAAGTTGACACAGACTTACTACATGATCTAATTTATTTGCTATTCATAGGAATTCTATTAACTAGATGTGTGGCAACTCTGGTGTTGTGCTCACCAGGAGCTCTGATTCACGTAGTGGTTGTCAGTATTGACTGCTAGAATCAATCTGCTGCGTCAAGTCCCCAGCTCCTCTACTGACTAGTTTTTTGATTATGGTCAAATAATTTTTTTTCTCTGTGCCTCAGTTTCCTCAAATGGGGTGATGATATTAGGCGTAGGGTTGTTTTGAAAGTATCTGTAAAGAACTTACATTTTCAGGAAAAGAGCACACCATCAATGTCAGCTATTGTTTACTATTGTTCCTTTCTTCTGAGCTTTACTAAGCTGTGTATTGGCGCTATTGCTAGGGAATGAATGCATCCCTACACCTCTAACTTTCAATTCTGGTAATTATCAAGGTGGGCTAGAAAAATATGAGCCACACATTGTATTTTTTCTCTTTGTTGAAAGCAGTCAATTAACTGAAGTGGTAGGGACTTTCTGATGCTTAGGTGGAACTGTGCTGGGGCTGGGTGGGTGGGGAAGGGTGATTTGCAAGGCGAAACAGCGGATTCAGTGACAGTAAAAGTGTATGTACTTTCCTTACTTTAAAGAAATGCTTGGTAATAGACCTCTCCAACAGAGTATAATTAACATAAGTGAAAACTGGCACAATAAATTGTTATTTTTATCATTGTCCCCATGCTATTGGGCAAATTTAAAAAAAATATTATTTAGAATTTTGCATTCAGAAAGGAAATCTGGTTAAAAAGGTTAATAGGAATTGGATCATTTTGAGCAGGATTTGTTTGTTTGCTGATCCTTTTTCAAATTGATGTTAAGATCACACAATATGCAGCATATTCTTAACTCAAATAGTCCTCACCAATAATTAGTGATTACTCACAATTCATACCTTCAGAATGAGGGAGTATAGTCTCAACTGAGAAATCTTTTATGTGCTATGCTGTATGTATATGTATGTGTGTGTAGGAGAAGCTGAATTCTTTCTCTTTCACAGAACCCATGGAGTAGTGACTTTTAACCTTTTCTTTCCCTGGATGTCTTTGATAATTTTGTGAAGCCATAGACCTTATTCCAAGAAAAATGTGTTTCTAGAGGCATGTGCATGATTTTGCATGCATCTATAGATCTTTCAAGTTAAAACAAACTGTGAGGTTTTTCCTGCCAAAGTTTATGTTTCCCAAATTCAGATCTGCGTAAAAAAAGGGGGATGCTGGATATTTACTAGGTGAGAATCCACCTATATAACGTTCGGACTCTCCAGCTTTTCTGAAGCTTTGAGCAGGTGTATACAGGCCCTGCTTCTTTGTAGTTACCATAGCAGACATGAGATGCTGGTCTGAATCATCACTCTTCCCCATCGAAAGTAATTTATTAAAATTTTATTAAATCTGAAGATATAGTCAGGACAAGACCATGTGCAGAGAACTGTGGGAGTGAGTTGCCTAGAAATCTAGCTTTTGTTAGTTTGGGACGACTTGGTGATCTGACCCTAGTGTTGAAGCCAGACGTGGAGATGGCACAAGCAGCACTGGCTACATGGTTTGTGGGGCCCAGTGCAAGCTGAAAACGCTTGGTCTCTTGTTTAAAAAGAATTCAGAATTTCAAGATGGTGACAGCAGAGCATTGAATCATGTGGGGGACCCTTCTGAACATGGTGTCCTGTGCAGTTACACAGGACCATCATCCACGAAGATGGCCATGACCACAGAGACATAGAGACAGTGATGGGTATCAGTAATGGATACAAAATTGAAATTTGCTTATAGGGGAAGAGGGGATTGGTCTTGTTTTTGGAGGGAGAGCAGAGTCAGGAAGCAGCAAGAAGGATGGATGGGAGAAAATTTTATAATTCTGTCTCTTTTCTTTCCCCCACATTTTTTTCCGGGTGGGCCTGAAACTGGAAGTTCAGTATGTGTGGGTCACAGCAGTTTACCACCCCTGCTCACACAGCCCAGGTGAACAGAAGCCTGTGGCGATGGGGATCAGGCAGTGGTTTTCTGGGGTGGAGAGCTAATGGCTAGGGGAATGGGTGGACAAGCTGGAGTTTCTATGTGCCCTTCATTCCTTCCCAATCTTCCTGCACTTGGCAATTATAGCAAAGGGTACTGCCCCACTACTACTGAGAGCAGTGCCCGGGCACAGGTCCCCTAAGATTAGGAGCAAGCAGGGAAGTCAGGTAGGGGGGCAGGAATGGTGAGCATAGACTGCAGCACTAGAGTTTTTCTGCCCAAGGTAGAATTTTTCTCTACTCCCTGAAGAGTGGGACTGGGGCCGGGGCCACTGCCCTTAAAGTAATAAAAATGTGCTCTCAGGGAAAAAAGATTAGATATTGGAGGAACATAAGCTCCAAATGAGAAAGAGAACGGAAATTAAAAGCCTTTCCAGAGGCAGCAGAGCTAATGAAACAGAATATGACTTTAAAATGGTCTTAATAAATATTCTTACAGAGGGATAAGGGAAGCTTTTCAAATCACAGAGCAGGAAAAAGAACTAATTTAAAATTCGGGGTATTAAAACATAACTGTTGGGATTGAAAAACAACCCAACCAACTAGTGAGACAGTTGGAATCACAGAATGGGTACAGCTGAAGTACAAACTAGTGAACCAAAGGGTTGTGTCACAAAACTTTCACGGAAGACATCAGGAAGAGATGGAATCCATGAAAAATGTTGAGAGTCATGAAACACAGGAATAAAAGTGTCAAAATCTATAAAAGAGAATTCCCAGAAGGTGAGAAAGGAACCAACAAAGAAGAGGAAATATGAACAAGAATTTCCCAGAATTAAAGAAGGATATAAAAGCTCAGGATAAAAAGGCTAATGGAGTGCTGAACAGAACAGATAAGAAAACTAAAATCAATAGCCAGACAGCTAATAGTTTAACTGAAGAACATAAAGACAGAAAGAATAATTTTAAAGATTCAAGAGAGTAAGAAAAGACCCGAGCAAGTGCTGGCTGATGGCAGGGCTCTTAACAGCGGCAATGGATAATGTCTTCAAGGTTTTAAAGGCAAAGAAATTTGAGCTTAGAATTTTATATCCAGATAAACTACCATTTTAGTAAAGAAATTCTCTGCCTTACAAAGTTTAAACAGTTTCCCACTCAAAGATCGTCTTTGAAATGCTCCCAAGAGGTGCTCTGCAAAAAGAAAAATCAATATGGAGGGATAAATGAGAATGGGAAATAAAACATTTGCAAAGAAGTAGATCACGTTTATAATGTCTAAAGAAGCAATGATTTAAAAAAATTTATAATTTTAATGACGAAGAATTAATACTTTAGATGATACACCACCAAGGCAAGAGCAAAGCGTGTTTAAGGAAAAGTGTGCTCAAGTTTTTGCCTTGTTTGGGAGACATGGATGTTGATCAGTTTAAACACTGAGAGGGAAAACTAAGCATAACAATAAGTTTTGAAAAATTAGGAATTATATTCAGAAGATTAAAGAAAAATGGATAAAGTTCAAATGGCAGAGGAAAATTTTATCTAAACAAGGAATTGCTCTAGGTCATGGAGGTTAAAACACAGAGATTAAAAAAAAAACTTGTGTTCAAACATTAATTGTGTCACTAATCATTGTGTGACAACAGGCAAATAACCTCTGTGAATATTGATTTCCTATCTGTAAAACAGGAGTGACAATGCCTACCAGGAAGCATTGATGTGGGTATGAAATAAGATACTGTTAGTATTGGGTTTAGCATGAGGCCAGGGGATAGTAAATGCTCAAAAGAAGGCAGCTATAGTACAGCCTTGGTTCATATTTCCAGTGCTGACCTAGCCCTGCCTTGTCCTTGGCACCAAGGACACTGAGTTTATTGCTGATATTTTTTCCCCTAAGACATCCGGGCTCCATCAATTAGAAAGATTGTCTACCTTTCAGTTTCCTTAATTATAAGAAAGCACTAAAAATACCACTATTTCTTATAGTTATTATGAGAATTAAGTAAATTAATACATATAAAACACTTAGGATCTATTAAGTGCTTTAAATGTTAATTACTATAATTATTTTTATGCTTATTCTTAGATGGAAACTTCCAGAACATACCATCTGCTCCTTAGAAAATTCCCTCAATAGGGTTATAGTACGGATGTAATCAATCATAAAACATTTAAGGCACAAGGGCAGTGAACCTCTCTAGAACACTCAGGTAGTGTGGTCTCTCTGACATGGCAGTCATTCATCAAAGAAACAACTGCAAGGTCCACTTTTGTGAAGAAGTATTCTTAGTCTTGAACTCTGGCATATGGTTCACTGGACAGAAGAATAAAACAGCTTTAAGAAAGATGATGATTACCAGCTGGTTAAACTTACCAATTCCAAGATGTCTGCCTTGCAGAGCACACATATCATAGTAGGATTCTCACCAATAGCTCACTTTGGTGATGTAGCCTTGTGTATATTTACATGGTGCTCTCTCCATGAATTCAAAATGTTTCTATTGACTCACTGTTGGTAAACATGTGCTTTGAGGACTTTTCCCAGACACAATGAGTTCATACCTTCCCTCAGAAAGACACAGATATAATAACCTAGCAGTTAAGGTGAGTGTTGTATCCAGCCTAATGGTCTTATGCTCCAGTTCACTGACATTGGCTAGGTCATTTAACGTTAATACACCTCTGTTTCCTTCTGCTGTGGCCTGTACTATGACACTACTGACAGAACCTCTCTGATTGTATGATTTTGATGATTAAATGAGACTAGAAATGTCAGAATCATTTGAAATGTCAGAATCAGAACAAATGTTCAGTAATTGTTAGTGTTGATGACAATAAGATGGTGGTAACCATGGTCACAAGGACAAGATGTGGTCTATGGATGTGGGGATCTTTCTCCTCTATCCTCCCTCCCATTCCTGTGAAGTTATGAATAAGATATTGAAATTAAGCCTAACTATCTTAATCAGTTAATGTAAATACACCAAATGCTTATGAGCACAGCACAACATGTTTGTTTCTTTTCTTCCTCTAATAAAAGTTCATATAAATAATTTCAACTTCACAGTTACTAAAATCTGCTAAGAGATTAGGGTAGGTTTTTTTCTGTTTTCAGACGGGGTGAGATGCCTTATCCAAGGACACAATACACAGGAAGAATGAAGGTCATGTTCCTTATGAGACCTGGTAAATACCCTTTTCCCACAATTTCTTTGACAAAAGGTGGCTCCATGTCAGTTTTCATGCAAGATTTATTAAATTGTCACAGAGACCCATGCATATTCTAGCAGAAGATACTAATGATGATTCTCAAGATGCATTCT
Source organism: Lagenorhynchus albirostris (assembly GCF_949774975.1). NCBI lineage: Eukaryota > Metazoa > Chordata > Mammalia > Artiodactyla > Delphinidae > Lagenorhynchus > Lagenorhynchus albirostris. Next base: position 60,995,448 of record NC_083107.1, read on the forward strand.
TTTGTAACCTTCAGGCATTAATAGATGAGAAACCAATGCCTGACATCAAACTCCCAAGAAGATATGGAGACAGAGCAATGTGTCAGTAAAAGTGAAGTTGCAGATTCATTTTGTCTGCTCTTTAACACTCTATTTTATGGAAGTGACTCTGAATAGTGAAAAGGGTCCTCAATGCATTTGGCCGGAGGCAACCTTATGAAAATACTGACAATGAAAAGGAACCAGCATATAAAGAATAATGGGGGACAAAAATGCCTAGGCAATCACCAGGGCATTAAAAAAACCAGTCACATCAGCCAAGCGTGCTTAGATAGAAAGATGTATGACACACAAATAGGATGGCCAAGTATTAACAAGTAGGCAAGGCTGGAAGGCGGAGCTCCTGTGGGTATATTCTCATGAAGGAAAAGGGTTATTATTAAAACAGCCAACAGATAATTGAGTGCTTATGATGTACCAGACCCTCTAATAATTATTTTATAACTATTAACTCATTTTATTCTATAGAAACTTTTGAGTCATTTTCAAATATCATCATCATTTTATAGATGAGGAAACTGAGACGCAGAAGGGTCTTTGCAAAGGCGCATGTTTCTAAAAGGGAAGTGCTGGGATTTAAGCCCAGGTGGTCTGGTTCTACAGTTGCGAGACAGTAAGTTATCATTCAAAGATGGGGAGCAGGAAGTGGAGGAAAGCTGGAGCCCTTGTGCTCAACCACTACATCACCTCCAGCGGATGCAGCATCAATGGGCCTATTTTGTCAGTCCTCTGAGAGAAATGAATGTCCTGTGGGAGATTTTATAGTATCTGAGACACAGGAGCACGTTGCTCTGTTTTCAGTTCCCAATAGCGTTATCATATGTCCTAGTTTGTCCAAGATAGCTATGGTTTATGCCGGCTGTCAAGGTGTAATCAATAAGAGTGCTTTAACAAGTGTCCCAATTTGGAAGATAAAGTATATTGTCACTCTATGTTGACAGTCAAATGGTTAATCCCTGGGCAAAACTAAACCCACTAGAAAGCTGAAGTGCTGTGCTAATGATTTCTTATATACACAAGAGAGAGATGGGGGTCGAGGAGGACTTGCTCTGTAGGAGGAATACTAAGGAGTAACATCCCTCACACCCAGGAAAAAAATAAAATAGAAACACCCAATAGAAAATAGCAGAATCTTCAAAGTAGACAGCATAATTAGATTCCGTTAAAAAGTACTCCAAAGAGGGCATTTTCATCGCGCTTAACTCTGTCAAAGGCAAAGCTAGGATAAAAGACTGATTTCCTCAGAGAAAATTTTAGGTGAATTCCAATCATGTCTGGTTAGTTTTAATATCTATCCAGGTATTAGAACCCAGACCTAAATGTCAGGAATTGGGGGATATGGAATGGGTTAATTTATTAAAATTTGTTCTCAGCTTGTTGCAGTGAACCTGAATTCATTTTACCGAAGTTAATATGTTAATTCTCAGAGGGAGTTCACATGTGAGGTTAGTCATCCCTAAATTTGTGTATGGCAGCTATTAAATTAATGAACTGATTATTAAATTACCTCTTGTGGAGGAGTTAGTCCTTCTTTATTTATACCTATCCTCTGTGTTTTGCCTTTTCACACTTAAAATGACTACAAACACGTGGATGAAGATGAGCCTTTCTCAATATCAGTGAGCTATGTTCTAGACCGTAAAGCTCAACCTTTCTTACCCATCCGCTGGGTGCCAGACCAGAGAAGGCAGGAAGCCACAGGCTTTCTTATATAACTTGCCACGGTGAATACAGTAACATTTCTCCTCAAGCCCACCAAAGACTACTCACTCAGTGGTTGTAAGACACAGAGCTATTAAATGTGAGAATTTTAGTTGGTAGGTCCAGAAGTTTTGGGCAAATCCATTTTCTTTGCTGAGTAAATTCTCCATGAGTTGGTTTTTTTTTACATCTTTATTGAATTACAATTGCTTTACAATGGTGTGTTAGTTTCTGCTTTATAACAAGGTGAATCAGTTATATATATGTTCCCATATCTCTTCCCTCTTGCGTCTCCCTCCCTCCCACCCTCCCTATCCCACCCCTCTAGGTGGTCACAAAGCACCGAGCTGATTTCCCTGTGCTATGCGGCTGCTTCCCACTAGCTATCTATTTTACGTTTGGTAGTGTATATATATGTCCATGCCACTCTCTCACTTTGTCACGGCTTACCCTTAAGGCCAGAGCAGGAAGCTTGTGTCTTTGGGACTCCCTTGAGTAGACAAGGGGAGAGGGAAGCTGGGAGGGATCATTAAACTTCACAGAAATAGATTTTCCATAAATAAGTCTCACTATACGTTGAAAGTATGGAAAAGAATATACTCAGTGAGTTATAAAATGTTGAGGTTTATAAAAAATTGAGGTCTTATTGTTAATATAGCAGAATGGGGCTTTTGGGGGATATATTGCAGTGGAAAAGCACCAATTCTTGATAGGTGATAGACATGCTGGAATACATTCCTTTACAATTACAGAGGCAATTTCTTAGAAAGCTATAGAAACCTGATCAAGTACCCCTATTTATTTTTCACTAAGTTTGATTATGCTTTATTTCCCATCTGACTTTCTATTAGTAAAGTTGGTGCTGAGATAAAAGGATTTCTGTGCTACTAATGTACACTGTGGTCTAGTTTCCCGAATACTTCAAATAATTGCTCTTATATTGGCTTAAAATTGTGAACCAGAAACCTCTTGGGAACTTTCACTTAATCTGGGCTGTTTTCAAGCCTATTGCTTCTGCAACCATTTCTGGTAGAATTTTATCACCCTACCCCTTTATTTTTGCAGGTAATCTTTGTGACAACTTTGTAGGAAACCAGGTACATTTAGTTGTACTATTCTTGCAAATTAACTTCCTCCCTGTAGCTCCATGCCATTTTTCATTCTCTTCTTCTCCATCTTCAAAGGCATTCAGTTTCCCATCTGCGCATGAGACTGTGCTAGACCCTACACAAACGATTTAATGGAAATAAATCCTGACCTCTGGGGACTTCATGTCTGTGTTGATCAGGAGAACCTGATGGCTATAACAAATAAGCCCCAAATCCCAGTGGGTTAACACAACAGAATTTCATTTGTCATTAATTTCACAGTCTAGCAGGGGTTGGTAGGGGCTGGCTGTAGTCCATGCAACAATTTAGTGACTGAGATTCCATCTATCCAGCGCCGGCTGCATCCCATAAGGCTTCAGAGGCTTCCAGTGCAACCCCTAACTCCAGCTGGCAGAAAGGAGGAAAGACAGCATGGCTGGAGCACACAGGAAGTTTTTAAGACGCCAGGTCTGGAATTTGCGGTCTCATCTAACTATAGTGGAATGGAAAGTTTGATCTCCCCATGTATCAGGGAGGAAAAGCCAAAAATAAAGCAGGGTTTTGTGAACACAGAGCTGTCTCCCCATACTCCATACAATCAGAGACATATCCTTATCTTAAACAACATGATTATATAGCATTTCTTTTTTCTTGTATGGTGATTATTCCATTTGTAAAGTTGGTGCTGAGATGAAGGGATATTCATGCTCTTAAGTATAAACCATGGTCTACTATCACAACTACTCAAAATAATTGTTCCTGTATTGTTACTGGTAGGCATATGGCATATCTGTGATTTGATCAAGTACCAAGAGTATTTATGGGTTGGGTGATTGAAGTCAAACATTTATTTTGTCATGGCAGATGATTAAGGAACCCAGGGTAATGTGTTTGGATATTGCCTCTAGGCATTTGTAGGGTTTCTGCTTCTTGTCTGAGAGCTCCATCCAGCTAGCTTAAAATTGGGTGACTACAAATTCTTTAATAGAGCTTTGTCCAGGAAGGGAAGTTTTATTCCCCTTCTCTTCACTGTAGGCTGGGCTAAGTAACTTGTTCCTAAGGAATAAAGTATTTAAAGGAAAAAAATCATAACTTTTCAGCAGAGAAATCTGGCAGATACCACCTTGACCAAGTGATCAAGGTGTTAACATCATCAGTAATGTCCTGTTCCCCTGAAATGATGTAATGAGAAGGGCACTTCACCTCTGTTGTGTTCCCCCTCACCCCAAATCTATTACCCCAATATAATCATGAGAAAAAAGCAGACAAACCTCAACTGAGAGACATTCTACAAAAATACCTGACCATTACTCCTCAAAAGTGTCAAAGTTGTGTAAGATGAGGGGAGAATGACACATTGTCACAGATGGAAGAGATCAAGGAGATAGGATAACTAAATGTAATATGTGATCCTGGATTGGATCCTGGAAAACAAAAATGGCATTAGTGAATAAGCTAGAAAAATCTGAATAAAACCTATAGTTTAGTTAATAGTATTATATACCATCTCAATTTCCTAGTTTGGATAAATGTACTGTGGGTATGTAAAATGTTAACAATAGAGGAATCAGTGAAGGGTGTATGGAAACTCTATTATTTTTGAAATTTTCTGTAAATATAAAATTATTTAATTATGATAGCTAAAATAAATAAAACTAAAAAAATGAGATGATAGCAGGAGTCGGGAAGCAAAGTTAACAATGATAGAGACAGAATGTCAAGGGTAGAAAAGATATTTTAGATCATCTCAATTTACCAGTGCATTTGGAAGAGGAAAATAAAGTGCAGAGACAAATCAGATAGCCAAATATTTCAGACAAAATAAACAGTACCTGCCTCAAAATGAATGGTTTTTTACTCTTAATCCAATACTCTTTTCACACGTTACTCCTGGGACCTTCTTTTGTGAAGAGAGGGGAGAATTCAGTCATAGATGCAGTAATAACACAATAATAAATTTATGTAACACATCCTAAGACTATTAATCTTAAATTTTCTGGTTAATTCCTAATCCATTATCTACAATCCCCCCATACACTACACACACACACACACACACACACACACACACACCATACACATACGCACACACACCACACACAGGCACACACAACATACACACATACAACATACACACAACATACACACACCCAACATATACACACAACACACACACACAACATACACACACAGCATACACACATGCACACACAAAAACACCCTGCCCTTTCCTCCTCAACATGCTACCCACAGTCTTACAAGGTAAATTTCATTATTCCTGGCTTGTAGATGAGTAGAATGAGACTCAATAAATTAAGTAAACTGCAAAAGTTTCATGGCCAACAATTGGCAGAATCTGAATTGAAACCTCCATCCACCTAATAGCAAAGCTCAAGCTCTTTCCATTATACTCTGGTGCTTTCCTCCCTGAGAAGAGGAGAGGGAAAGCCCCTGAGAAGGATGAGAGAAGGAATATCTAGAAGCAGTCGGCTGAGTGGCAAAGGTTTATTATAAAATATTTCTCAGGGCACCAGGGAATTGTAATTTATGCCCCTGAATTTCTGAAGAGCTGCAGTTCTTGAGTGAGTCAGCCTGAGGTAAAATGGGCTTTTCTGTCTGTAATTTTAGGGTTTGTCCTTTGGAAAAAGGATTTAAATTGTTTATTTTATTCCCTTTAGTAACTTTTTGTATGATCAAAATATTTAGTTAAATGGTATGTTAATCTGGTGAGACCATGGTACTCTGTGTTGCTTCAACCCTGAACATATATAATAATAACATTGGCCATTGACTGTACCCTTCCTCTTTGCCTAGTAGTATATTACATTTATTATTTCTGTTTCACACTACAATTTTGGAAGGGAAATATTTGCATTTTACAAGAGGAGACCGAGGACCTTTTACCTGTCCCATACCTCCAAGGTCAAATATAAAACAATGTATAAGAAGTAGTTAGTATAGAAACGTTTATATTAAACAGCACTGCCAAAGGCAGACTTGTCTCTTCTAATGGATTTCTATCACCAATCCATTTCGTACATTTGTGCAGCCATTTCCGGGTATCCTAAGACAAAATGTCTATTAAGTTGGAGACCTTTTCAACAATGCATTTAGTTGCTACAAACCTAGTAGAAATATAAAGAAGGAAATGGCCTGCAATTCAACTTCTTCACCTTTCCATTCTTCATTCCATTTCTCCTTGATGTTGAGACTGTGGTTTCTTTGTTCTCTTAGTGTCCCTGTGAGTCTCTTAGTGTCTACTTTGGCCCACCTAATAGTTCCTGATAAGAAGAGGTCTCACAGAGTGACACTGAGGCAACAGCTCTTTCACTTCCTGGTGAAAGCCTTAGCAACACCTAGTTGGACTAGGGTCTTTGGTCCATTAGCATTGAATAAGGCTCTTTGCCTTCTTCTCACCAATCAGAACTCCATCGGTTATCAGTGGAGCTGAATAGAAATCATAGCTGATCTCCACATTCTCTTACCAGGCCTATATTTTAAAGGCAGCTCTGAATCCATAAGTCTTGTTGATTCATTTATATCCACAAATGTGTCTTTCTTTGAGAGTATATTAGTTGATAGGGTTTCCCATATGACGATTTGCGTGATGCTTTTTATACTCACATGAATATTATTGTTCTTTACCATAGGTAAGTAATGGAGGAGCCTTCTCCCAGTCAAATGTTAAATAGAAATAAAACGATCTATTCTAATAAAATGCAGACTGTTATTTTCTTTTGCCTCCCAGTCGACTGTTCAGCTTGAATTAATTTCTTGCTGATAACAGCTGATGTAGAGTCTTGAGTATTTCATTGGCACAACTGTAAAAGGGAGCACACCAAGTGAGAGAAATTAAACAAGGCATAACCAAGTTGACTGTTTCAGGTGCTTTAATGAAACTGTCTAATATATGTAAGATGGAATCAAGCTCTGAACAGTAGTGAGACACATATAGTCTATTCCTTTAGAGTTATTTGGCATAAAACAAGCTACAGTGCAGGAAAAGGTAATGGCTGCTCCCATTTAGTGACCAACATTCTTCTCCATTCCCCACAGTGTAGCTCATGCTTATAAATATTAAAAATATGGTACAACCAGGTATAATCAACCAACATTTATTCAGCTTCTACTGAATACCAATCATGCTAAGTGTTAGGGAAATGAATTAGACACATTTCCTGTCCCTTTTAAGAGCAAGAAACAGGCAAACAGAGAAGTGATACATCAATAGAAGTTCATACAAACTACAGAGAAGGGAGTAACTAACCAGAGACATTGGAACTTGAAGATTGGATAGGATTTCACCTAGAAGGAGGGCAATTGTATACATTATTTATGCAAAAAGTACAGCATATACAGAGGCATAATGGTGAACCAATAGGGTATGTTCAGGGAGCTCTAAAGATTAGCTTCTTTTAATTGCTAGAGGAAAAAGGGCTGGAGTAAAGGTGGAGATGTGGTAGGAAACAGAGCTGAAGAGGTCACCAGAGAGCAGATGGTGAGGAGACAGCCAGAGTTCATTAGGTACTCAGCACTGTGTTAGTTTTTTGTATCCCACTATGTGGGATACAAAAAACTTCTTAGACTTTTTGCTGCTCTTAAAGACTTTATGATCAAACTGAGATGAGAAACCAACATGAAGCAATTAAAACACAATTAAGAAGTCAATATGTGTTACTGACTCAAGTGCAGTTGGGATTCAGAGAAGGTACAGAAATCAATACAGTCTGGAAAAATCAAAGAATTAAGAGAAGGTTGAATTTGAGCTGCCCCTTGAAGAATGGGAAGGCTTAGCTCAGTAGCTTTTAACCAACCAGTACTACCCCCTAGCGGACATTTGGAAAGGTGTAGGTTGATTTTTAAATGGTACAGTGGGGAGGTGGGAGGGTCACGTTAGGCATTGCCTTGAGATGCACACCAGAGACCTACTCAATGAAGAACTGTCCCTCTCAAAAGTTTAATGGTGCTCCCATTTAGAAGCACTAACTACATAAGTAGGGGGCAGAGAGAGTAGATTCCAAATGGTGAGAACAAAACAAATATAAGAATTATAGGGATGTATCATTCTGGGTCATTTACAAGATTTAATTAAATGATTTAGAAATAGATCCTATTCTATTTTTAAGTTGATTAACTTCTGCAATTTATATCAGAAATGACATGGTTAAATAGGCCTTTTTACAGGATTGTAATCTCAAGTACTATTAGGGGTTAGAGAACAGAAATAGTAAATCAGGGATTTAACCAGCACTCTATCCTCTAATGCTGCAAGGTCATTCGGGATGTATGCAGCTCAGCACTGTGGCTGTATTATCCCCTCAAGCAGTATGTGCCCATTCTCTGTTTCTGACCATCCACCAGGGGGTGAATCAAACTGTCTCAGCTCAGCTGCTTGTGTCATTCTTCTGACATTATGGCTTCTGCCTGCCCTTGGCTTCTGTTTACTGCCCTCTCTCAGATTCTTCCTGCATCATTAACTGCCATATCTCTACATCTCCCTTTCAAACTCCCCAAGACTGGGTATCTGATCAGTTTGTTGCATGGCTCCTTCCCTGATAGGCAAACCCTTAGGCCACTTGGATTTGTGGGTCACTGGCTGACTTGTAGTTTGCTTGCTCTGTAGCTTCAAGTCAGGTCATTCCCCATCAGCTGGCTATGAAGGAACCATGTGGTCATAAGCACAGAGCAGGGGAATTCGTGCAAACATAATTGGGCCACAGCCTTCGCAACAAATGCAATGGCTTTTCTATAATGACTCTGGCTATACTGAAATAAGGAGTTTCAATTAAAGTGAAACTGCAGGATCTGCTACTCACAGTTGCAGTAAAAAAAAAAAAAAATCAAAGGCCAACTTTGATGAGCCCACAGTATGCTGTTCACCATTTAGAACTTTTCCATCACATTTATGCATATAGATTGTGGTCACTTTCAAGTTCAGGTGATGCTATTTTCAAATATAAAGGTCATGGGCCTACTGTCACTTCAAAGTCAACACCTAAAAATTTAACTCATAGATTTCTACCAACACTAAATTACCCTCCAAAATTCTCTACTTCCAACCATAGTAGTAGGAATTTTATAGGGAGTATAGAACTAATTGTTAAGGGGAATAGATCATGGCTGTGAATTGCAAGTATTCTGGGTTCCACTTACTAAGAGTGCCCCAGGGTCAAGATTGATAGAGAGAAATATCTCAGTAACCACATAAAACAAAATTTATAACCTGATGGCCTGCTAGCCAAAATGGGCCAAGAAATGTTTTTCATTTTGATGAGCACTGTGTACCATAAACATATGAAATTGAATGGCATGTGAAGTAGGATTTCAACAGCCTCCACCAATCCAGAAGGGTGTAGCTAAAGAAGAAGAAAGAGACAAGTACCAATTTTCAGGAGATAAAATGCAGGTATACGCAGGAGAAGGCCAGGTGATGAGGTCAGGTGGGTGACATTTTATTTGGAGTATAATTTTAAACACTCACACTTCACTTCTTTTAAGGTGATCATGCTCACCAGCTACTGTCTGACACCTACAGTCGCACAGCTGTCTCTTTCACTTGCATGTAAGACTGGTCTAGTGGGAAAAATAAACGTGCGCTTAGAAGTCTAATTAAAACACACACTATCAGCAACACCGTACTAAAAGCCCCATTAAGCACCTTATGAATGCCCAACAGTGCCCCTGCCCGTGTTTGGAGTGATACATTTTGGCTTGGCTGGTGACAATTAGGATCAGGCCCAGGACACTGGAGAATATGCAGTGCATCCCATATGGCCGGGTGTGTAGGTAGATTGTTCCGTGGGTGCCTGAAACTCAGTGAAAAAGCTTTGGGTAGGAATTAGAGGAAAATGATGGAGAATGCAAATTAGCATACTATGGATGAATCTGCATCATGTATGGCCACGTGATGGATTGGATTCAACTGTCAGATGGCTATGTATTATTCATGATCAAATTCAGGGTAAAGATGCCAGATGGCAAAGTCATATTCATGGTCAGATCATAGATGTTAGATTAATTATAAATCTACATAAGAATTGGATAATAATAATTTAGACTGCTCTCAAAAGGATACTCTGTAGATCATCTAATCAAAAGTATTTTTAAAATAAGGCATATAGGTTATTAGGTGACATTAAATATTTTATGTTGCCATAGTTATTTTCCAGAAACACTCTCCAGTAGCATAAAACTTTTTTCAGATTTCACTAACCTGTGGCTTTGGTCTTAATGTTTGATAGAGCTGGTGGTAATAGTGCCATTTCTTTAAAGGACTGCAGATGATTTACACTAACCAGAATGTCAAGGGACCAGCAAAACTCTGTTAGACAATAAAAATGTTTCTGTCAGCATAGCTATGACTCATCGTGTACAAAAAGGCTTTCTGATTTCAGGTTCTACCTAAATGTCATCAGCATCATGCGGGCTGGACATTTTCTTTTTGCCCCTTTGGATTCCGTCTCTATCCTTCTACACCCTGCTTTGTGGTCAGTGAGGCTGACCTGTAAGAGTTGCATCAGTGAGCTCTCTTGTCCTCTGGATTCCAGCTGGTTGGTCCATGAAGGGCATCAGTGGGAGATGGAGTGGGGCAGAGTGAATATTCTTTTAAGTCCCTCCCTGTGTTATCTCCTCTGCAAAGGCCAATACTCCTGTTAGGTGGTCCTCTCCACACATCTTTCTCTCTGGATTCTGGAAACTTCATGGATGGTTGTGGTTTTCTGTTGTTACCAGTCTTGGGGTTGCTCTACATTATCCTTTATGGTTTCTCTATATCTTGCCCACACCTTTGTAAGCAGTCCTTTATTAAGTTCTCCTTAAATATCCACTTTGAACATGCCATCTGTTACCTTTTGTGATCCAGACTGAAATACAGTGGACCCTGGAAACACAGGTTTGAACTGCTCTGGTCCACTTACACAGGGATTTTTTTTCAATAGTAAATACTACAGTACTGCATGATCTGCCATTGGTTGAATCCATGGAACCATGTATATGAAGGGCTGACTATAAATTATACAAACATTTTTGACTGTGTGGAGGGTTGCTGTCCCTATTCCTCAGGTTGTTCAAGGGTAAACTGTATACCCTAAACACAGAATCATAGAATCAAATAATATATTAGCTGCAAATAATGGACATGATCTAGTCAATCTTTCTCATTTTACTGATGAAGAAACTGAGGTGGAGAGATGTCAAGGGATTTGCCCAAAGTCACCAGATACTATGTGACAGTCTGGGGGCCAGAACCCACAACAGAGTCCTCTGCAGAAGGTCTTGGGCATCACAATAGGTGTTCACTGAAGGTGTCTGTCTGGGACAGTTAGCCCCAGTGAGTTGGCCAGTAGGGAGATTTTTCTACCTACAGCAGCTTCTGGCCAAAATCTTATCAGCAGCTCCAGGAAGGGACTCAGTAAGGAGGCTGAAGGTATTGAAAATCCAGCGATCCATACGATATTTTGGGGAGTGGTTTCCAAAGATCCTAGCTAAACTTGGCTCTCAGAATTTTACCCCAGTCTGTAGGGATAATAAAGGGGAAATTGCATCAATTGGAGCCTTTAGCTCTCAGTGCCCAGGTGTTCTCCACAGACAGGTGGAGGGGATGGGCAAGGGAGCGGTTGCAATTAGGTGAGACAGGTGTCACTAAACCGGCATGAGAGAACAGAGTCAGGGGTAAAATAATTACCATAAATTAAATGCCTAGGTGCCAGGAACTACACTGGGAGTTTTCCATTCATTATTTTGTATAATTCCCAACCATAACCCTCATTTCACAGATGAGAACATTTATGCAAAAAAGAAGTTATACCTGTAGTGAGTGGGAAACAAGCCCCAGAGGAGACATAGAGTTCAAGACACATTGAGAACACAGATACGGTGGCAACAAAGATCATAAAATGTTTTTTATTGCCTGTCACTGAATCAGGTACTGGGGATGAATGAGAACTGAGGATCAAGAAAGAAGCACTGTGAACTAGAGAGACTTAGTTGCTGTCATGGTGTCTGTACCCTATGGGCTGTGGGGCTGTGGGCATAGGAGAGAGTACGGATGACTAGGCTTTAGTTTGAAAAGCATTATGATTGGGAAGTACAGGGTTCCATGGGGAGCCAGAGAAGGGGCAAGCATCACAGGCTGGGGAGGGAACAGGGCAATGAAAGTTTCACAGAGGAAGTGACCCGTGAGTTAAGAACTGAAGGATGAATAGGAATTGGCAGATGAAGTGGGAAGGAAATGTGGTTCAGGTAGAATGCAAAGGCATTTTGCATTTGTGCAAAGGCCTGCTCTTAAGAGAACTCCTGGAAAAGAAGTTCGTTGGAGTTGATCATAGACATTAGAAGGAAGTAGAAGGAGGCAAGGCTGAAAAGCTATTTCAAGGTCATTATAAGTTGAGCGTGTAGGCCATGTTAAGGAATTTGGATTTTTTTCCCCCTCTCAGAGCATTAGAGAGACACTGAGGGCTTCAAATAGGGAGATGACATGACCCAATTTCAGGGGTCGCTGATCCTCGGACAGAGATTGCTGTCCGCTCTGGTTTTGTTGGATGAATGGAAAGACTGCACTCTGTGTTGGGTGGGTCTGTAAGGCAGCCAGCATGAGGTGGAGCTCACAGGGGCCCATGGATGTTAATTATCCCTGACTGAGAGCCAGGCCCCTCCAGGGATCTCTGTAGTTCATGTCACTGACAGTGCTTGGCCGTTTTTGTCAGTCTATTTACACTCTTTGCCCAACTCCAAGTAATTTGTATTCACTTTTTCATCTTGCTTCCTTTAGAGTTTTCTCCTGCTTTGAAAAAGAACCCAAAATGTTGTTCAACAGAGATGGTGAATTTTCATTGTGTGATAGTATAAATAGTTGGCATTTCTTTTTTTTTTTTTTTTTAACATCTTTATTGGAGTATAATTGCTTTACAATGGTATGTTAGCTTCAGCTTCACAACAAAATGAATCAGTTATATACATACATATATTCCCATATCTCTTCCCGCTTGCGTCTCCCTCCCTCCCACCCTCCCTATCCCACCCCTCCAGGCGGTCACAAAGCACCGAGCTGATCTCCCTGTGCTATGCGGCTGCTTCCCACTAGCTATTTACCTTACGTTTGGTAGTGTATATATGTCCATGCCTCTTTATCGCTTTGTCACCGTTTACCCTTCCCCCTCCCCATAACCTCAAGTCCATTCTCTAGTAAGTCTGTGTCTTTATTCCTGTTTCACCCCTAGGTTTTTCATGACATTTTTTTTTTAAATTCCATATATATGTGTTAGCATACGGTATTTGTCTCTCTCTTTCTGACTTACTTCACTCTGTATGACAGACTCTAGGTCTATCCACCTCATTACAAATAGCTCAATTTCGTCTCTTTTTATGGCTGAGTAATATTCCATTGTATATATGTGCCACATCTTCTTTATCCATTCATCCGATGATGGACACTAAGGTTGTTTCCATCTCCGGGCTATTGTAAATAGAGCTGCAATGAACATTTTGGTACATGACTCTTTTTGAATTATGGTTTTCTCAGGGTATATGCCCAGTAGTGGGATTGCTGGGTCATATGGTAGTTCTATTTGTAGCTTTTTAAGGAACCTCCATACTGTTCTCCACAGTGGCTGTATCAATTTACATTCCCACCAACAGTGTAAGAGGGTTCCCTTTTCTCCACACCCTCTCCAGCATTTATTGTTTCTAGATTTTTTGATGATGGCCATTCTGACTGGTGTGAGATGATATCTCATTGTAGTTTTGATTTGCATTTCTCTCATGATTAGTGATGTTGAGCATTCTTTCATGTGTTTGTTGGCACTCTGTATATCTTCTTTGGAGAAATGTCTATTTAGGTCTTCTGCCCATTTTTGGATTGGGTTGTTTGTTTTTTTGTTATTAAGCTGCATGAGCTGCTTATAAATTTTGGAGATCAATCCTTTGTCAGTTGCTTCATTTGCAAATATTTTCTCCCATTCTGAGGGTTGTCTATTGGTCTTCTTTATGGTTTCCTTTGCTGTGCAAAAGCTTTTAAGTTTCATTAGGTCCCATTTGTTTACTCTTGTTTTTATTTCCATTTCTCTAGGAGGTGGGTCAAAAAGGACCTTGCTGTGATTTATGTCATAGAGTGTTCTGCCTATGTTTTCCTCTAAGAGTTTGATAGTTTCTGGCCTTACATTTAGGTCTTTAATCCATTTTGAGCTTATTTTTGTGTATGGTGTTAGGGAGTGATCTAATTTCATACCTTTACATGCAGCTGTCCAGTTTTCCCAGCACCACTTATTGAATAGGCTGTCCTTTCTCCACTGTACATTTCTGCCTCCTTTGTCAAAGATAAGGTGACCATATGTGCGTGGGTTTATCTCTGGGCTTTCTATCCTGTTCCATTGATCTATCTTTCTGTTTTTGTGCCAGTACCATACCATCTTGATAACTGTAGCTTTGTAGTATAGTCTGAAGTCTGGGAGCCTGATTCCTCCAGTTCCTTCTTTCGTTCTCAAAATTGCTTTGGCTATTCGGGGTCTTTTGTGTTTCCATACAAATTGCAAAATTTTTTGTTCTAGTTCTGTGAAAAATGCCAGTGGTACGTTTGATAGGGATTGCATTGAATCTATAGATTGCTTTCAGTAGTAGAGTCATTTTCACAATGTTGATTCTTCCAATCCAAGAACATGGTATATCTCTCCATCTATTTGTATCGTCTTTAATTTCTTTCATCAGTGTCTTATAATTTTCTGCATACAGATCTTTTGTCTCCTTAGGTAGGTTTATTCCTAGATATTTTATTCTTTTTGTTGCAATGGTAAATGGGAGTGTTTTCTTGATTTCACTTTCAGATTTTTCATCATTAGTATATAGGAATGCCAGAGATTTCTGTGCATTAATTTTGTATCCTGCCACTTTACCAAATTCATTGATTAGCTCTAGTAGTTTTCTGGTAGCATCTTTAGGGTTCTCTATGTATAGGATCATGTCATCTGCAAACAGTGACAGCTTTACTTCTTCTTTTCCGATTTGGATTCCTTTTATTTCCTTTTCTTCTCTGATTGCTGTGGCTAAAACTTCCAAAACTATGTTGAATAAGAGTGGTGAGAGTGGGCAACCTTGTCTTGTTCCTGATCTTAGTGGAAATGCTTTCAGTTTTTCACCATTGAGGAGGATGTTTGCTGTGGGCTTGTCATATATGGCCTTTATTATGTTGAGGAAAGTTCCCTCTATGCCTACTTTCTGGAGGGTTTTTATCATAAATGGGTGTTGAATTTTGTCAAAAGCTTTCTCTGCATCTATTGAGATGATCATATGGTTTTTCTCCTTCAGTTTGTTAATATGGTTTATCACATTGATAGATTTGCGTATATTGAAGAATCCTTGCATTCCTGGAATAAACCCCACTTGATCATGGTGTATGATCCTTTTAATGTGCTGTTGGATTCTGTTTGCTAGTATTTTGTTGAGGATTTTTGCATCTATGTTCATCAGTGATATTGGCCTGTAGTTTTCTTTCTTTGTGACATCCTTGTCTGGTTTTGGTATCAAGGTGATGGTGGCCTCGTAGAAGGAGTTTGGGAGTGTTCCTCCCTCTGCTATATTTTGGAAGAGTTTGAAAAGGATAGGTGTTAGCTCTTCTCTAAATGTTTGATAGAATTCGCCTGTGAAGCCATCTGGTCCTGGGCTTTTCTTTGTTGGAAGATTTTTAATCACAGTTTCAATTTCAGTGCTTGTGATTGGTCTGTTCATATTTTCTATTTCTTCCTGATTCAGTCTTGGCAGGTTGTGCATTTCCAAGAATTTGTCCATTTCTTCCAGATTGTCCATTTTATTGGCATAGAGTTGCTTGTAGTAATCTCTCATGATCTCTTTTATTTCTGCAGTGTCAGTTGTTACCTCTCCTTTTTCATTTCTAATTCTATTGATTTGAGTCTTCTCCCTTTTTTTCTTGATGAGTCTGGCTAGTGGTTTATCTATTTTGTTTATCTTCTCAAAGAACCAGCTTTTAATTTTATTGATCTTTGCTATTGTTTCCTTCATTTCTTTTTCATTTATTTCTGATCTGATTTTTATGATTTCTTTCCTTCTGCTAGCTTTGGGGTTTTTTTGTTCTTCTTTCTCTAATTGCTTGAGGTGCAAGGTTAGGTTGTTTATTCGAGATGTTTCCTGCTTCTTAAGGTGGGCTTGTATTGCTATAAACTTCCCCCTTAGAACTGCTTTTGCTGTATCCCACAGGTTTTGGGTCGTTGTGTCTCCATTGTCGTTTGTTTCTAGGTATTTTTTGATTTCCTCTTTGATTTCTTCAGTGGTCACTTCATTATTAAGTAGTGTATTGTTTAGCCTCCATGTGTTTGTATTTTTTACAGATCTTTTCCTGTAATTGATATCTAGTCTCATGGCGTTGTGGTCAGAAAAGATACTTGATACAATTTCAATTTTCTTAAATTTACCAAGGCTTGATTTGTGACCCAAGATATGATCTATCCTGGAGAATGTTCCATGAGCACTTGAGAAAAATGTGTATTCTGTTGTTTTTGGATGGAATGTCCTATAAATATCAATTAACTCCATCTCGTTTAATGTATCATTTAAAGCTTGTGTTTCCTTATTTATTTTCATTTTGGATGATCTGTCCATTGGTGAAAGTGGGGTGTTAAAGTCCCCTACTATGAATGTGTTACTGTCGATTTCCCCTTTTATGGTTGTCAGTATTTGCCTTATGTATTGAGGTGCACCTAAGTTGGGTACATAAATATTTACAATTGTTATATCTTCCTCTTGGATCGATCCCTTGATCATTATGTAGTGTCCTTCTTTGTCTCTTCTAATAGTCTTTGTTTTAAAGTCTATTTTGTGTGATATGAGAATTGTTCCTCCAGCTTTCTTTTGGTTTCCATTTGCATGAAATACCTTTTTCCATCCCCTTACTTTCAGTCTGTATGTGTCTCTAGGTCTGAAGTGGGTCTCTTGTAGACAGCAAATATATGGGTCTTGTTTTTGTATCCATTCAGCCAATCTGTGTCTTTTGGTGGGAGCATTTAGTCCATTTACATTTAAGGTAATTATCGATATGTGTGTTCCTATTCCCATTTTCTTAATTGTTTTGGGTTCATTATTGTAGGTCCTTTCCTTCTTTTGTGTTTCTTGCCTAGAGAAGTTCCTTTAGCAGTTGTTGTAGAGCTGGTTTGGTGGTGCTGAACTCTCTCAGCTTTTGCTTGTCTGTAAAGGTTTTAATTTCTCCATCAAATCTGAATGAGATCCTTGCTGGGTAAAGTAATCTTGGTTGCAGGTTTTTCTCCTTCAACACTTTCAATATGTCCTGCCACTCCCTTCTGGCTTGCAGAGTTTCTGCTGAAAGATCAGCTGTTAACCTTATGGGGATTCCCTTGTGTGTTATTTGTTGTTTTTCCCTTGCTGCTTTTAATATGTTTTCTTTGTATTTAATTTTTGACAGTTTGATTAATATGTGTCTTGGCGTATTTCTCCTTGGATTTATCCTGTATGGGACTCTCTGTGCTTCCTGGACTTGATTAACTATTTCTTTTCCCATATTAGGGAAGTTTTCAACTATAATCTCTTCAAATATTTTCTCAGTCCCTTTCTTTTTCTCTTCTTCTTCTGGAACCCCTATAATTCGAATGTTGGTGCGTTTAATGTTGTCCCAGAGGTCTCTGAGACTGTTCTCAGTTCTTTTCATTCTTTTTTCTTTTTTCTGCTCTGCAGTAGTTATTTCCACTATTTTATCTTCCAGGTCACTTATCCGTTCTTCTGCCTCAGTTATTCTGCTACTGATCCCATCTAGAGTACTTTTAATTTCATTTATTGTGTTGTTCATCGTTGCTTGTTTCATCTTTAGTTCTTCTAGGTCCTTGTTAACTGATTCTTGCAATTTGTCCATTCTATTGTCCATTCTATCTCCAAGATTTTGGATCAACCTTACTATCATTATTCTGAATTCTTTTTCAGGTAGACTGCCTATTTCCTCTTCATTTGTTAGGTCTGGTGGGTTTTTATCTTGCTCCTTCATCTGCTGTGTGTTTTTCTGTCGTTTCATTTTGCTTATCTTACTGTGTTTGGGGTCTCCTTTTTTGCAGGCTGAAGGTTCGTAGTTCCTGTTGTTTTTTGTGTCTGTCCCCAGTGGCTAAGCTTGGTTCAGTGGGTTGTGTAGGCTTCCTGGTGGAGGGGACTAGTGCCTGTGTTCTGGTGTATGAGGCTGGATCTTGTCTTTCTGGTGGGCAGGTCCACGTCTGGTGGTGTGTTTTGGGGTATCTGTAGACTTACTATGATTTTGGGCAGCCTCTCTGCTAATGGGTGGGGTTGTGTTCCTGTCTTGCTAGTTGTTTGGCATAGGATGTCCAGCACTGTAGCTTGCTGGTCGTTGAGTGAAGCTGGGTGCTGGTGTTGAGATGGAGATCTCTCGGAGATTTTTGCTGTTTGATATTATGTGGAGCTGGGAGGCCTCTTGTGGACCAGTGTCCTGAAGTTGGCTCTCCCACCTCAGAGGCACAGCACTGACTCCTGGCTGCAGCACCAAGAGCCTTTCATCCACAGGGCTCCTTAATTTGGGATGATTCGTTGTCTATTCAGGTATTCCACAGATGCAGGATATATCAAGTTGATTGTGGAGCTTTAATCCGCTGCTTCTGAGGCTGCTGGGAGAGATTTCCCTTTCTCTTCTTTGTTCTGACAGTTCCCAGGGGCTCAGCTTTGGATTTGGCCCCGCCTGTGCGTGTAGGTCGCCGGAGGGCGTCTGTTCTTTGCTCAGACAGGACGGGGTTAAAGGAGCCGCTGATTCGGAGGCTCTGGCTCACCCAGGCCGGGGGGTAGGGAGGGTCACGGAGTGCGGGGCGGGCCTGCAGCGGCAGAGGCCGGCGTGACGCTGCAGCCTGAGGGCGCCGTGCGCTCTCCCGGGGGAGCCGTCCCTGGATCCCGGGACCCTGGCAGTGGCGGGCTGCACAGGCTCCCCGCAGGGCGTGTGGCTAGTGACCTGTGCTCGCACACAGGCCTCCTGGCGGCAGCAGCAGCGGCCTCAGCGTCCCATGTCCGTCTCTGGGCTCCGCAATCTTAGCCGCGGCTTGCGCCAGTCCCTGGAGCTCTCTCAAGCAGCGTTCTTAATCCCCTCTCCTCGTGCACCAGGAAACAAAGAGGGACGTAAAAGTCTCTTGCCTCTTCGGCAGGTCCAGACCCCTCCCCGGACTCTCTCCCGGCCAGCCGCGGCGCACCAACGCCCTGCAGGCTGTGTTCACGCCGCCAACCTCAGTCCTCTCCTGGCGCTCCGACAAAAGCCGGAGCCTCAGCTTCCAGTCCCGCCCGCCCCGGCGGGCGAGCAGACAAGCCTCTCGGCTCGTGAGTGCCGGTCGGCCCGATCCTCTGCGCTGGAATCTGTCCGCTTTGCCCTCCGCACCCCTGTTGCTGTGTTCTCCTCCGCGGCTCCCAAGCTCCCCCACTCCGCCTCCCGAAGTCTCCACCCGCGAAGGGGCTTCCTAGTGTGTGGACACTTTTCCTCCTTCACAGCTCTCTCCCGCTGGTGCAGGACCCGTCCCTATCCTTTTGTCTCTGTTTAGTTTTTTCTTTTGCCCTAACCAGGTACGTGGGGGGTTCCTTGCCTTTTGGGAGGTCTGAGGTCTTCTGCCAGCGTTCAGTAGGTGCTCCGTAGGAGTTGTTCCACGCGTAGATGTACTTCTGGTGTATCTGTGGAGAGGAAGGTGATCTCCGCGTCTTACTCTTCCGCCATCTTCCCGGAAGTCCTCGGCATTTCTTTTTAACTAACTTCTCTGTTTTGTTTGCTTTTTCTTTTTCCATTCAATACATGCCAGCCCTGAGCTGAGACAATGGCTCAAGATATTTAGCTGCCATGGATAGATTTGGAAAACTTGACTTTGAATTTGGATCTGGCCATGTGGTATAATCAGACCTTGCTGAACTTTGGGACCCACAGCATTCATAGGAAAAGTATTTACAGGCAGGAGGAAAGCAGGAAATATTGCCTTGTAAAATATGAATGAATACAGAACTCAGACCTAGGCTGTATCTGTATGTGCGTTAAACTGTCTAGAGAAGTTGCTTAAAATATGCCTACTGAATAAAAGAGGGAAGTGCTTGGCTATTCTTTATAACTGAAGTAAAATGTTCATGAAGTAATAGCTACCCATACATGTGCATTGTCTCCTTTCCTTTCCTCTCCTCTCTTTTTCTCTTCCATTCCACTCTATTTAAAAAAGAAAATGCTGGTTACAAACCACTAAAATGATTTCAGAACTCACTAATGATTGGGTTTTTAACCTGCAATTGGAGAAACACTGTTATAGAGGATTTAACCAAAATGTATTTTTCCTAGCATCTAACTGTGGCAAAGAAACTATTTCTACCTGAACTATGGAGTAACTAAGTCCTACCTAATTGTTGGGGTGCCTGAAGATTGGTGAAGGTTTCCACAGAGTCTCTTGCCTCATTGGAAGGGTGGCAATTTAATTTTTTTTCAAGCCCTATCTTTATGTGGTTATGAGATGGTAAACTTTTGAATCCCACTATATTCAGGAGTATGTTTAGTAATGTTTGATAACTATCTATTGGTTCTTTCCCACAAGGAATCTATTTTCAGTTCACACTTGAATCAGAGAGTTACTCCTCTGACTGAAACAAATGATATGGTGGACATATTGCTGATCACTAACTCTGAAACAGCTGGCTAGAATTCAGAATAACGAGATCAGAGAGAGAAAGCTGTAGGACTAGGCACATAGAAAAAGCTGCCATTCCTGTGTTCTCAAGTAATTGGAAGCATGAATTTTAAAGATTCTATTGAAGGGAGCCATTCCACTTAGCATTATTGTTAATTGTATCTTAGACTTGAAAATAACTGAATGAAGAGAGACTTGAGAATTTTTCATGTGCCATGATGGAAACATAAAAACCTTTTCAGTCCCAGCTGTTGTGGAATAAAACCATGGAAATGATGGAACCTTGGGAAGAGGATTGGAACAATAAAGGCAAGAAGAAAATAAACCTAGGTGGAAGAGACCAGACCAAAGACATCTTCTCTTAGCTTTCTGGGCTAAGAGGTTTTCTCCAATTATGTAGTGAAGGAAGATTAGAAATTGATATGAGAACCTCAGTGTAGGTGCTGGTTATGTGCAATCACACTTTTAATAAGTGAACACTCAACATTTCATGCCCCTCCTTCTGTACTGTGGACTCAGTCATTCTCCCAAACCATTTGTGTGGCATTTGTAAATCATAAGTCTATGATCCAAATTAAAACCGACAAACCTATTCTCAACTGGTTCTATCCTGTCCTACATGAGTGTAGTTTTTGCTTTGCAGTCAGCAAATATAACTAAAAAAAAAAATTTTTCCCTTTCTGCTATGGCCTGAATGTTTGTATACCACCAAAATTCATGTTGAAATCCTAACCCCCAAAGGTGATGATATTAGCAGATGGGGCCTTTGGGCGGTGCTTAAGTGAAACCCTCATGAATGGGAGTAGTGCCTTATAAAAGAGACTCCAGAGAGATGCCTAACCCCTTCTGCCATCTGAGGACACAATGAGAGTCTGTGACCCGGGGGAGGATCCCTACCCAACCATTGTTGGTACCCCTGATCTTGGACTTCCAGCTTCCAGAACCATGAACAATAAATTTCTGTTGTTTATAAACTACCGTGTCTTTGATGTTTTTTATATAGCACCCAAATAGACTAAGATACTTCCCTTAGAACTTGAATTATTGGAGATTCTCAGCAACAGCTTTTAGGAGGGCATTCTCTATGCTTGTTCTCTGCAGCATTGTGCAGTGGATTTGTAGAGTGGGCATTGTGTGTTTGCTTGCCAAGTCCCTTTGTTCTCTTTCTCCAGGGATCTCTTCCCTTTCAACCTCACCTTCCTCAGGAGCCCAGTTCTTTATGAGCTATTTCCCCTATGTACTGACTTCGGACTACTCTTTTCCTCCAAAAGCATACCTCTATGTGTTTGTTGTGTCTCAGAACTAGGGTTAATCTCTTTAGAATTTTTGCTAAGATGCTCATGAATTAAAGTTGACATTTCTTCTGGAAAACGTCTTCACTTTAACTGAGCCCTTCTATGCCCTAACCCACAGGTTAGACATAGTTAGGCCAACACTTTAATTTCTCAAACTTGATGAAAGAAGTGGTTAGCTTGTCCTAGTTCCTCCTCAAAAGGAATATCCTACCAGCCAGAATTTTAAGTTCCTTGGTCCTTCATTAAGATATTATGTTTTTCTAGGAGGAAAAAAGGGCTAAGTTGTTTTCTGAGCTCTATGGTTTTTCATGGAGTTTGCTGGTGAATTTATCCTGGTTTGTATCGCAGCACTAAAAGTTCGTTTGTAACGTATTGTGAGAATTAAAAGGAAACAAGACTGGAACACTTCAACTGAATATATTAAGTTTTGTTGCTGCTCCATGTTCATTGCTTATCTAGAGATTCTGTGAGATACTCAGATCAAAGAGGAGAAAATGGGAAAAACCAGCATCTTCTGAAAGCTTACATATTTCACAGGCTTATGCACACCATCTCAATTCTCAGTCAGTATTTTAGTTGAGTATTGTCTACATTTTATGGAAGAGGAAACTGAGGCTCACATACTATTTTGTTCATGGCCACATAGGTCATAGAAGTAGGATTTTAGTTTGTTTTTTGCTGTCTCTAAAGTTCATGCTCTTTCTATTAATCCATGGAAACTTTTAACTTCTACAAAGCTGACAATTCAGATGGGGAGTATTTCAGACATTAAAAAGGAGATAACATATATTATGAAGTAACATGTGTTAAATGTCTAAAAAATGAGAGATCAGTTGTATTGAGATGAGGTTGGATAAGTAAGCCAGGGCTGATTTCACAAATAAAACTCTTCTAGTTCCCACTCAGAAATGTAAAGAGCTAGAAGGAGCATCTCTCACATTCTTACAATGAAAAAAGAAAAAATTACACAGATTGTAAGTCCATGACCTTTTTGAACCTGTTAAAGAATCTGTCACAGGGTAACCACCTGGCTCAACATCTAAGGAGAGAGATGCCACGACAGGGAGAGACAAGACATGGGCACTGACTTACCTGGTATAGACACAAGTGGACACTGGTTAGAAGAGTTCCACTAGGGAAATAGAGGATTGGTGGAGGCCAAGTACGCACGGTGAGAGAGTGTGAAGCCCCTAGGGGCCACAGAAATTGGGTGAATCCGCAATCTTTTCTCCACAAACCTACTAAGCACTTGCAGAAAAGGTTGGAGAGAATCCTAAGAAAGTGTCCTAATATGGTGGGGTAAACAGGAGCTGCTGAAGAATGGCCCCAGGATTCAACCTGGACCCCTCTCACCAAATTTTACTAGGGAATGAAAACTTTAATCTGTAGGGGGAAGGGCAGAAAACAGAGTTGTTTATAGTACACTAGTGAAAACCCATTGCAGCTGGGGGAAGGGAACTAGGTAAAAACACTATGCTATTAGGGGAGGGGCAGTAATAAGAGCTATGTTGGGCCCGTAACTATGCCAGGGGAGGAGCAGAAGCACTGACATGACCATATCCCTGAGAAGCTTAGTTTGCTGAGAGTAACTAGAAGCCATGACACCCGAGTTACAATGAGTATACTTAATGCTAATGCTCAGATACTGGTTTTTAAATACGATTCTTCAATAAAGGAAGTCAGGGTTCCTTAGATAAGTGGTTCATTTCGGGGCTGAAGCAAGGAAAATACAGGATGATCATGGAGCATTTTGAGGTGTCAAAAAGCAAAGAAGTGAAAAAAAAATTAGTTTCATTTCAAAAGGGCACAAGAGCGAAGAGAGCTCCTTTTGGCCAAATTTGTAATAATTTGAGCAATGAAATAAATAATGATAGTATTGGATTATAACCCAAAGAATGAAGTAAATATCCATGAGTCTATACTGATATAAATAAATAACTGAATAAATATATAAAGGGAAGAGTGATAAATTGCCCTTTTAGAACAATTCCAAATAATAAATGTTGAAGGAATGAGGGAAGTAGAAAAATCACCATGAGCATACAATAAAAATCACAGTAAAAATTGCTACAGTCAAGTTCCACTGATGGGTGCAAAAAATCAGTGAATGAAAGTTTGAGGAGAAATAGAATATTTATAACATCTCAAAGTATATCTTCCTCTAAATATTTATTCTTTAAAAGGGTAAACTAGTAACTTTAGAGTGGAGAAATCTGGAAAAACCACCTTAGCCAAGTGATCTCCAGTAATGTTTATCACCATCTACGTGTAGTCCCTGGTACGATGCACTGAAGGGAGTACCCCCTCCTCAGTGGTATTCTTCCAAGTACAGCATGACCTCAATCAAATCATAGTGCATTTCTTAGCATCTCTAACTACATAAAATTTGTATTTAAGCATATTACAAGCTATTTGAAGATAAGGATGTCGAATTTTTCATTTTCAGCCCTAAAAAGAAATAAAATGGAATGTAGTCAAAGCTTCAAAAAAGAAAAAAATACCAGCCATAAGTGCTAATATAATACTAGTTTTTGAATATGACATGCAGCTCTGAGCTTCCTTGCTCCCAAGGTAAAAAGAGAATCACAAGAAATAAACACCAAACTTCATGAAGACAAAGTTTTCCACAAATATATATATATATATATTTTTTGCACCACTCTAAGCATGTATTTTGAAAGATGGGAAAAAGGCACCTATAATTCTACTCTTAAATTACCTTTGAATGTTCTTTCTTGTCCTGTTTGAATATATATTTTATATATCTGCAATCACAGTGTAAATGTCATTTTGTATTGATTTATTCACTTATGTCATAAACATTTTTCCTACTTCTGTAGTCTTCAAAGTTATCATTTTAATGCTTGTATGATACTCTGTCATGTGAAAATGCCATAATTTACTTACATATTTCCCTATTGTTGGACATTTAGGCACTTTCTTGATAATAAATTCTGGAAAATGTTTTATATGGGGGTCCCCAAGACGAACATGGGGCAATGAAACAGACAAT